>NC_088684.1:28073563-28385628 GCF_028017835.1 Emys orbicularis
AGACTGTTCATTGATTCATCGAAGATGAGTCTTAAAGCTGTTTTACTGCATAATGGCAATGTTTTGCCATCAATTCCAGTTGGTCATGCAGTCCATATGAAGGAAACCTATGACAACATGAAACAACTTTTGAGGTGCATAAACTATGACCAACATCAGTGGCAGCTTTGTGGCGATTTGAAGGTTGTTGCTCTCTTGCTTGGTCTGCAGACTGGATACACAAAGTACTGCTGTTTTCTCTGCGAATGGGGAAGAGATTCCCACTACATCAAGAAAGATTGGCCACTCCGACAGTCATTGGAGCCTGGGAGGAAAAGTGTTCAGCATCCACCACTTGTTGAATCAAGGAAGATTTTGTTATCACCCTTACACATCAAGCTGGGTCTGATGAAGAACTTTGTCAAGGCCATTGACAAAACACAAGCAGCTTTCAAGTACCTCCGTGGAAAATTTCCAAGGTTAAGTGAAGCTAAGATAAAGGAAGGTGTCTTTGTTGGTCCTCAGATTCATGAACTTCTTCAAGATGATGCATTTGACCATGCACTGCGTGGCAAGGAAAAGACGGCATGGAAAGCCTTCCAGTTAGTGGCAATAAATTTTCTCGGAAACAACAAGGCAGACAACTACAGGTTGTTGGTGGAAAACCTCCTCAAGGCATACAAAAACCTTGGCTGCAACATGTCACTAAAGATACATTTTTTGCACTCTCATCTAGATTTTTTTCCACCGAACTGCGGAACAGTGAGCGACGAGCACGGCGAGCGATTTCACCAGGACATTGCAACAATGGAGAAACGCTATCAGGGCAAATGGAGCCCATCAATGCTTGCATCCTGTTGCTGGACAGTGACAAGAGATGCTCCATTTAATGAATACAAGAGACAAGCCAAGAAGCGCCGAGTAGACACTGAATAGGACTAAACTATGTACATAATAGTTTTTTGCCTTTTGTTTCATAATAAATTTTATTTATATAACCCTTTTGCTGATTTTTAAAGTGTTACATAAACAGGACAGGTGAAATATTATCATGTAAAGCAACCATAAACACATGAAAAGCCCTAGGTTTACAATTTATGATTAAAACTCTACTATCTACACAATATACATAGACATAAAATGTAAAAACTTAAATATCTTAGAAACAGTAGCCAATCAGTTGTTTTAATTGTCATATTTGAATTCAGCACATCAAAATACATAATAAATAGCACATTTTATCTCTGAAGCAGACGACTTCTCAAAAATTGTAGACCAGTGTTACATAAGCTACACAGCAGAGGATAGGCAGTTACATGATTTTGAAGCCATACTGCACCACATAAGGCAACCTCTTCCAGGGCCGTCTTTAAGCCAATTCTCCCGAATCAGGCCCCGCACCTAAGAAGGCCCCGTGCCTGCATCTAAGAGGCCCCCGCGCCCTAAGGAAGAACGCCTAACTTTTTAATTTGTACTCACCTGGCGGCAGTCTGGGTCTTCAGCGGCACTTTGGCGGCGGGTCCTTCACTCACTCTGGGTCTTCAGCGGCATTTCAGCAGCAGGTCCTTCAGTGCCACGGAAGACCCGGAGCGAGTGAAGGACCCACTGCCGAAGTGCCGCCGAAGACCCGGACCGCTGTCGGGTATTCAAATCGGGCCCTGCACTTCCTAAAGCCGGCCCTGACCTCTTCAGTGGACTTTGGAGTCTGAAAGGCTAAGGCTGTTACACAGTACAAAAAGGGCCTGTGACGGTAGTACTTATTTGTTGTATAAGGATCCCTCCTCTTAAAGGGGGAGGAGTTATAAGTGTGGCAATCTGCTTGGAACATGAAGGGAGGAGTGCAGATTGCAGGAAGGAAGCATTTGGAAGGGGCACCAGGAAGTCAGTCTGTGTGCACATGGATGGAATGATAGTTGCAGTTGCCGCACCTTTGTAAACCTCTTGGTAAAGAGCCAGTTTAGTTTTAGAAAGATGGAATCCTCTCCTGTTATCATGGCACGTGAAAGCATATGGTAGCAATGGTCAGTCTAGTGAGATCCCCAGCAAGGAAGAGAGAGTGATTAACAGATAAACAAAATGGTTCCTAGCAGCAGAGCAAAGAGGCAGCAAGAAGGAGCTCAGACCACTGGGAATGCTGGATTTCCAGCAAAAATAACCTTGCACAAGCATGGAAGCAAGAACTGAATAAAGATGAGAAAATGAAGGTAAAACTTTTTTACTATTTCATTGGGGAAAAAAGGATGAGAAGTGAGTTAGACATTGTTGCCAGGAATAACGCCTGAAACACTGGAGCAGCTGATAAAATTGTTTGATGAGTACTGTGACCCAAGATAGAATGATATTGTAGACAGAGGCTTTTTTTTACCTGAAGCCAAGAAGCAAAATAGGAAAAAGTCATTTTCAGACCCAATAACTCTGGCATCCATGTAGCTATGGAGACATTAAAGATTCCCTCATTAAAGATAAGATCATTTTTGGTACATGTGATTCCACTTTACAGGAGAGATTGTTGATAGACATACCTCTAACACTAGAGAAATGCCTCCAAATGGCAAGGTCAGCAGAACTGCCCAGGGAAAGGATGAACCCATTGACAGCCACTAGTGAAGAACAAGTACACAGCTCAAGCGAAGGGATGTAGGTCATAGGACAGAGGAAGACTGACTGAGGATGCAGGTGTCATAATCCTGTGTATGTATTGTGGAAAGCAAAAAGAAAAATGCTCAGCCTGTGGATAATGGTACAAGGGGTATGGGAAAGAAGACCACTTTTGTCTCAATGCCACAGCTATCCAGGAAGAAAAAAAATAAGCAGCAGTACATGCAGTAATTGAGGATGTAGAGACTTCCAATAAAGAGGAGGATCTCTGCAATGTGACTTTAGGAGATCTGAAGACTCTCAATGTACAGGAACTGCAGAAGAAGGCTGCCACTCATTCTACTGCCATATTTGCAGCTATGCTATTAGATCATTGACCAATTTGGTTCCAGCTGGATTGTGGAACTAGCTGCAATGTAATGCCAGCAACATTGATAATTATATAATAGATAAAAATAGATAATATTAGACTGGAGAAATTTAACCAACTGCTGATGATGTACAATCATTCTGAGGACAGTGTGCAAATGTAATCAATCAGTAAGAAACCCACAAAACAAGCAGTAGTTGACACACAGGAGTATTGCCCACAGCTGGGCAGGACTAGAGTTGACTGCAGTACAGCACCAGAATATCCTCAATTTGAGAAAAGAAGGAGAATGGTCACCATGGGCCCTTTCTAGCATTCTAGCAGAATATTTTCCTAACAAAACCATTTTTTGGTTGCTGGAATTCTATATTGCTCCTTGTTGATACTATGCTTCAAATAACTATTTCAATGTTGCAATTTTCATTAGTTTTGGAAACTGAGATTGATTTACTCCAGCAATAAATATAGTGAGTGCCACAATCATGACTTATTTCAGTGTTAAATTCCTTCTTCTGCTGCATGTGACTCTCTCTGCCTGCTCATTTATTAATTTTTTTATTTGCCCTGATTTCAATTACTCTAGGTCTTCTGTGGCTTTCTAATGTCACACAAATGGGAAAGGTGCAGCCAAAACATGATGGTATACTGAGGTATGACACTGATTTTGGCAGAGATTTGGAAAGCATCACATACAGTTCATGGAAGCACAAACTAGATCTAGGGTGCCAACTGATGATCAGATAATTCCGTTTTTCATAGGAAATTACAAGATACAGAGTAGCCTGGTATAAAAATAGACAAGTAGTTTAGGTTTCATTTGAGAGTAAAGACTGCAATAGTTTGGGACTGTCTTGTAATCTCCAGTATGTCCACAGCACATTAAATACCTCAAAATGAATGGTACAGTTTTAGAAATATCAACATGTGGTAAGATTCCAAATCAGTAACCAAATATAAGTACATTTAGGCCAAGATTTTCAAAAGTATTTGGGGGGTCTTGACTTGAAACACATTAAAATGGACTTATTTTCAGAGGAATCGAAAAAAATCCCCAAACTTGAGGCACCCAAAATCACTAGTAGCTTCTGAAAATATTGACCTCCTATTTTAAAATAAAATATTTCAGATTTGTTTCCTTCTTCATTTAGGCCTCTTACCATCAAACACTTATGCTGATATATAATTGTAGGCATGTGACTCTTGACTACCTCATGCTTAAAGTTAAATACATATTTATGTCTTTGCAGAATTTGGACTTTACCTGCTAGTTCAGGCATTCAGTGGTCCATGCTTTCCCTGCAACAACTGATGCCATTCTTTTAAATTCCTAAATCACTAAGAGCAGTTAGAATTATATTAATTGATGGTTGAAACAGTATAGAGGAAATAAGAAAAGTTCAAGTCCTCACCTAAACCAAAACGGCAGAAAGGGATCTAGGGGTTATAGTGGACCACAAGCTAAATATGAGTCAACAGTGTGATGCTGTTGCAAAAAAAGCAAACATGATTCTGGGATGTATTAACAGGTGTGTTGTGAGCAAGACACGAGAAGTCATTCTTCCGCTCTACTCTGCTCTGGTTAGGCCTCAGCTGGAGTATTGTGTCCAGTTCTGGGCACCGCATTTCAAGAAAGATGTGGAGAAATTGGAAAGGGTCCAGAGAAGAGCAACAAGAATGATTAAAGGTCTTGAGAACATGACCTATGAAGGAAGGCTGAAAGAATTGGGTTTGTTTAGTTTGGAAAAGAGAAGACTGAGAGGGGACATGATAGCAGTTTTCAGGTATCTAAAAGGGTGTCATAAGGAGGAGGGAGAAAACTTGTTCACCTTAGCCTCTGAGGATAGAACAAGAAGCAATGGGCTTAAACTGCAGCAAGGGAGGTCTAGGTTGGACATTAGGAAAAAGTTCCTAACTGTCAGGGTGGTTAAACACTGGAATAAATTGCCTAGGGAGGTTGTGGAATCTCCATCTCTGGAGATATTTAAGAGTAGGTTAGATAAATGTCTGTCAGGGATGGTCTAGACAGTATTTGGTCCTGCCATGTGGGCAGGGGACTGGACTCGATGACCTCTCGAGGTCCCTTCCAGTCCTAGAATCTATGAATCTATGAAAACCATATTTGTTTTTAGGTTAGCAAAAGTTGAGATAAAGTATTTTTTCCATTCATCAAATAGGCCTTTGACATTTCCTAAAATTCATCTTGGGAATGTCATCCATTCACGTGGCTTGCATTACCAGCTTTATACACCTAACTCCCAAATCTACCTCTCCAGTTCCGACCTGTTTCCCTCCATCCAGGCCTATTTCTTTGGTCTTCCCTTCTAAATGTCTCACTTTCAGCTTAAACTTAATATGGCCAAAAGTGAACTCCAGATCTCTTCATATACCCTGTGTCATTGTTGATAGCACAGCCACACATACTCTCGCTCAGACCATTAACTTTGACTTGTCCGCCTTTCTTGCCATATATATGCAGGCTGTATATGAATTCTGCTGCCTTTTCCTCCGTAACATTTCTAAAACATAACCATCCTTCTGTCCCTGCAGCTAAAACATTTGTCCAGGCCCTCAACATATCATATCCTGACTACTGGAATATATTCTTCTATGGCAGTAGTTCTCAACTGTGGTCCACCGCTTGTGCAGGGAAAGCCTCCTGGGGGCTGCAGGAAGCGGCGCGGGCTGAGGGACGTGCTGGCCACCGCTTCCTGCAGCCCCCATTGGCCTGGAGCAGCGAACCGTGGACAGTGGGAGCCGCGTTTGGCCGAACCTGTTGATTCGGCAGGTAAACAAACCGGCCCGGCCTGCCAGGGGCCTTTCCCTGCACAAGCGGTGGACCACAGTTGAGAACCACTGTTCTATGGCCTGTACATCACTCCACTCTAGTCCATACAAAATGCAGCTGCCTATAAGAAACAGGACCAGACAAATAGGGATGGACAGAGTTTCTACAACTCTTCAACCTGCTATAGGCAAGGGCAAAAAACTTGAATTTGCTGTAGTGGAAAACTTGGTCACCATACTCCTTAAATCCCTCCACTTGTTCCTTGTTTTCCACTACAGCAAATTCAAGTTTTTTGCCCTTGCCTATAGGAGGTTGAAGAGTTGTATAAATTCTGTCCATCCTTACTTGTCTGGTCCTGTTTCTTATGATGTTAACTTTGTGCCCTCCACTCCATCAGTGATAGCCATCTTACTGTCATATACCCATTTCTTTGGTATATGATTTCACTCTATCTTGATCTCTGCAAAGCCATTAATCTGTCCTTCCTTCAATCCCTCCTTCAGACCCACTTCTGCCATGAAGTGTCCAAGAAATCAGCCAAATAATTTTGCACGGGTTGTGAGACACTCAAAGATAGTGATCATTAATTTATTCGTACGTTAAACCTCTCAAATTTTTGGAACTATCAAGCTGTGTAACTGCTAACCTCTGTAATCTGGGTGATCTTATTCCGAGGGCCGGCTCCAGGGTTTTTGCCGCCCCAAGTGGCAAAAAAAAAAAAAAAAAAAAAAAGCCGCGATCGCGATCTGGGGCGGCAATTCGGCGGAAGGTCCTTTGCTCCAAGTGGGAGTGAGGGACCGTCCACCGAATTGCCGCCGAATAGCTGGACGTGCCGCCTCCTCCAGAGTGGCCGCCCCAAGCACCTGCTTGGCAAGCTGGTGCCTGGAGCCGGCCCTGCTTATTCCTGTTCCTTTTTTCACCTGTCCTCCCCTCTCCCAATCACCTCCTATGATTTGTTATATTAACTTTTTGCAATTTGTTTCCAATTAGAATATACACTCTTTAGGGCAGGCATCTGTGCAGTGCTTAGCACAATGATGCCCCAATCCTGACTGGTGCCTTTACGTGCTATCGCGATACAAAATAATAAATAATATTTATAAGAAAAACAACAACTAAGGTTTCCTGACTTCTAGGCTCTATCCACTAGACATGATTCCTCCATAGCAGAGATTTATTTTATTGTAAAGGAAATGACTGTTTTATAACTATTGTCTGCAGTTCCAACTTTCTGTACATTGCCATTCTGAAAAGCACACCATCATTGCTATAATAATGTACATAAAATTCACTGAATTGTTGGCAACAGTTATCACTGATAATGAGCTATAGTATATCTGAAACAAATTTAAAGCATTTCCATCATCTTAGTAATTAAAATATGTCACTGGTACTCTATGTTCTCAAGCACATGGCACAGTCAAAAAGACCATACTAGTGGTGGGGGCGGGGGGGGGGGGGGGAAGAAAGCTGGAAAATATATTCAGCAATAACTCAGATCCACATTTTACTCTACTGGTTTAATGAGCCATGCAAATGGTCACATGCTGAACTACTGCTCAGACACACATTATTTACAAGTCTTCTTTGCATTAATAAACAGTAACCCAACATCAAACTGTTGCATACAAATATTGATTTAAAATGCAACCTTTCGAGCTGGGGGGTGGGAATAACTGAACAAATTGTACAAGTGAGGAAGAAAGATGTGGAACATATAAGGGAATAGAAATTTTGGAACCGAAAAGCAAGAGCATCAAAGTAAATAGAACCTAGATTATATTATGTCAACACTGGAAATTGACAAATTTATAGAAAGAGCAGAAGACCTGGTCTAAAACTAATGGAATACTTGAAATTCATCCAAGATAGGCCAGTATTAAGTTTTATTTAACTGGTAAAAAAAACTTGATGATGACGGGACCCTGGCCAGGGGATAAAATATCAGTAGACGATTTTACAAATGTAAAGTTGGTATAAATTCAAATAAATGCACTGGACTGAGTGTGTACTTCTTCTGCAAACACTTTGGTAAAATCATAGGAGTTACAGGTCTTTAGATAATCAAGGCCAATGTGATCTGCTCAATGATTGGCACAATTGAAAATCTGACCAGTTATTTTTAGGTGCCTGAATATGGATTTAAGATCCTAAATTCAGGTTCCCATTTTTTTTTAAATCTTGGCCATGTATTTTAAATAAGCATTCATCACCTATGCCCAGCTGTGAAGTACTGGAGATTATTATAACAGAAGTTTAGCTGGTTACATTTTCTGAATTAGTATTCCTATGTATATTTCCTCCCTGAAATTTAAGGTTCCTAAAATTACAGATAGGGGCTAGTGGGATTTTCAAAAGTGCCGAGGTGCCTAACTCCCATTGAAGTCAATGAGAATTAATTCATTTGGATACTTTTGAAAGTCCTACTAGATGCTATCTGTATCTTTAGGTGCCTAAATACCTTTCGTGGCCCTACGTACCTCACTCGTGGGAATGAAAGCTCCACAATCGAGCGGTAATGTCTCTGGGGGTGATTTCATTATCCAGTTAACAAAAAATGATTTAGTTTAGCCAAGATTAAAGTAGTTTCTGAAGAATTCCAGAGGGACTTAACAAAACTAGGAGAACGGGCATCATGATGGGACTAGGGTTTAATCACAATTAACTCACACTATTCTGAACTTGATTTGTCTCAGTTGATATGGACTGCTCAGATGTGATTAAGTAATTCAACATTTCACCTTAGTGTACAAACACACTACTTATTTTACTGAAAACAATCTCATTGTCTCTGGCCTGTGTATACACAAAGGACTTTTCTTCTTCTTTAAGCTCTGACTCAAAGCCTTTGAGGTGCAATGAACACTCCAGAAGAGACATTGCTATTGTAATAAAACTCAGATACCTCTAAATATCTGGCCCTTACTCACTATAGTATTGTCATTGATTTCTATGAGATTGTACTCATGAGTGAAGGCCTCATCTTGTACCCCTGATGTCAATGGGAGTCATGCCATTGAGTTAAATGAGCTCCGGATTAAGCATTAAATGCTCACCAATTTGAATAAAGACTATTTTCTGACCTTTAGCTAGGATATTTAAACAAAACAAAACAAAACAAGTAAATCCTCATGCTTTAGGGCATAAACCAACCACTGACTGATAAGGTTAGGAAGAAACTTCTCTTCTGAGCATGCTATTCCATAATTGTTCTCTATATGGTCCTCTGAAGTATCTGGTACTGGCAAAGACAGAATGCTGGATTAAATGTCCCACTGGTTTGGTCTGGTACAGGGATTGGCAACCTTTGGCATGCGGCTTGCCAGGGTAAGCACCCTGGCGGGCCGGGCCGGTTTTTTTACCTGCCGAATCCGCAGGTTCGGCCGATTGTGGCTCCCACTGGCCGTGGTTCGCTGTCCCAGGCCAACGGGGGCTGCGGGAAGTGGCGCGGGCCAAGGGATGTGCTGGCCGCCACTTCCCCCCGACCCCATTGGCCTGGAGTGGCGAATCGCGGCCAGTGGGAGCCATGATCGGCCGAACCTGTGGACGCGGCAGGTAAACAAACCAGCCCAGCCCACCAGGGTTCTTACCCTGGTGAGCTGCGTGCCAAAGGTTGCTAATCCCTGGTCTGGTATGTTGGGACCCATGATCCAGTGTTTCCTTTTTCCACCTAATCCACTTCAGGGCCTAGTGGTTTGCTGTTATTGTAATTTAATTCTGACTGAATCCTTAAAGCCCTAGGAAAATTACATTCTACTTTATGTTTCTCTGTATGAGAAGGTTACACTGAATGTTCAAATTGGTTTCATGATAGGATGACACCCATTGTGTACATAACCTCATAACAGTTGGAGCCATAACACAAAAGCACCACTAAGTGATCTAGCCCAAAAACAATGTCAGTACAACTCTGAGTGAAGGACCCTGCAGTTCATATGCTTTGGCTATTGTCACCTGCTGGAGGAAGGCTTCCAAAACTAAATTAACTCAGCAAACTCTGTAAGCTAAGCACTGCTCTCTTCAAGTTGCTCTCTACATTATCTTAGAAAAGGTATTTCTAATTAAAATCATGTTTTGCCTTTGCAACAGTATCTGTTGACAAGTGGAGCCTACATTTAAAATAGTCAGTTTTTAAAAAAAAGACTTAATTACATAGTCTGATAATTACTTAATTATGCAGCATGTGCTTGAGTGTAGCCCAAGTCTGGTGCGCAAATGAAATCAAAAGTAAGCAACACTTTTTTTCTTTTGGGACCTATGAGGCATACTGACAGGCAGAATCAATTACTTTCTAGATCACTGCAGGAGCTCCACAATGATGGATGACAGTAAAAAGGCAAACAAAACTTCAACGATTTCTTTAAAAATAATGGAAAAATTATGAAAATAATAGATAAATAGAACTACACAAATAATAATGCCTTACATCTGTGCAGCATATTTCACACAGAAAATTCCCATGGTGCTTTTCAGCGTTTAATATACCGGAATCACTTTGCTCTCTGCATAAATGCAGCTATCTTTGGTGGAAGCATACCATGGTAATACTGCATAATAGTATTCTTAATGGGTAAGGAAAGGAATGAAGAATAAGTACAGAGGGAATTTATTGGTCATGGGCTTTGGTGGTGGTGATGATCAAAACAGCACTATCCAGCCTGGGATCAAGGAAGAGACATCCAGTCTTGTATACACCAGTGACATATGCTGGCCTTGTGTTAGTATGGACCTCTCCAGCTGGGTACTCAGTGCAGCTCTCTGCAGGTGGTTAATCAGAGAGGGGCAGGGTATGGCAATGTTGATACGTCTTATTTTTAACTTTTAACATATTCTTCACTTAATCTTAACTTCTGACCTCCAACGTTAAAGATACCAAATGCCAGGAATGAGTGCATGTGGGTCAGAGTAAAACAAATGTGTGTTCTGCTGGTGTACTGATTGCCCCCACCCCACCACTCACTTCCTAACCAAGCTATCCAAAAATTCTTGGGCACTATCCCTTGGCATAGGGTAGCCCTAACCTGCTGTCTCATGACTCCATTGCCTTCATAACAACTAAAACTTTCTGCCCAATAGTATCTGGTCTTGCTTATTCACGATAACTACTCTAGATCTGTTATTTGGCATGAAGGCAGGCATTAGGGATGTAATGAACATGTCTCTGTCATAGTTTGATCACCTGCATCTCCATGTTGAAGTCCAGGGCCCTCCTGCTTTCCAGTGGACTTCATGTACCCCACTTGATATCAAAGATCTCTGGAGGAAGAATGTCCTCATTCTAGACCAGTGGTTCTCAAACTAGGGCCGCCGCTTGTTCAGGGAAAGCCCCTGGCAGGGTGGGCCGGTTTGTTTACCTGCTGTGTCTGCAGGTTCAGCCAATCGCGGCTCCCACTGGCCACGGTTCGCCGCTTCAGGCCAATAGGGGCTGCAGGAAGAGCGGCCAGCATGTCCCTCGGCCCACGCCGCTTCCTGCAGCCCCTATTGGCCTGAAGCGGCGAACCGTGGCCAGTGGGAGCCGCGATTGGCTGAACCTGCGGACGCAGCAGGTAAACAAACTGGCTGGGCCTGCCAGGGGCTTTCCCTGAACAAGCGGCGGCCCTAGTTTGAGAACCACTGGTCTAGACCAACGTGTAGACAGGCACTTGGGAGATTACAATGATTTATTATCCTGAACATCAGTGCTATGCTCTCTAAAGATTCCTTCCTTACAAGTCAATCTCACAATGACCAGTGACCCTCAACACATGAAACCAGTGGGGGTGGGGACTTGATTGTCATGGGTGAAGGTCTTATGATTAATTCACTCATGTGAGAAACAATGAGCTTATATTTCTTTATTCCATGGCCTTGATGAAGAGTCAGAGAGATCTTTCTGTTCTCTAATAGGGAGTTATTAGTTACCTAAATGGTTCCAGGTCTGAGTTTGTCTTATCAGTTAAATAGCCTCTAACTAGCTTCACCATCCTCTGTTCCTCTCTTCAAGGAACTTCTGATTTTCTAAGAGAAGATCGTTCAGAACCAGAGCACCTTCTCTTCAGCCAGGCTTAACGGGTGAAATAAGAATGAAATAGAAATGCCTTTGTCACGGACTGAGTTCAACCAGTGTGCCATCAGAGGTTCTAGATTCATGGCAGCAGTCTGCTCACCCAGGTCTATCTTAAGAACATAAAAACATAAGAATGGCCATACTGGGTCAGACCAAAGGTCCATCCAGCCCAGTATCCTGTCTGCCGACAGTGGCCAATGCCAGGTGCCCCAGAGGGAGTGAACCTAACAGGTAATGGTCAAGTGATCTCTCTCCTGCCATCCATCTACACCCTCTGACAAACAGAGGCTAGGGACACCATTCCTTACCCATCCTGGCTAATAGACATTAATGGACTTAACTTCCATGAATTTACCTAGTTCTCTTTTAAACCCTGTTATAGTCCTAGCCTTCACAACCTCCTCAGGCAAGGAGTTCCACAGGTTGACTGTGTGCTGTGTGAAGAACCTTTTATTTGTTTTAAACCTGCTGCCCATTAATTTCATTTGGTGGCCCGTAGTTCGTATATTATGGGAACAAGTAAATAACTTTTCCTTATTCACTTTCTCCACACTGCTCATGATTTTATATACCTCTATCATATCCCTCCTTAGTCTCCTCTTTTCTAAACTGAAAAGTCCTAGCCTCTTTAATCTCTCATATGGGACCCATTCCAAATCCCTAATCATTTTAGTTGCCCTTCTCTGAACCTTTTCTAATGTCAGTATAGCTTTTTTGAGATGAGGTGACCGCATCTGTACACAGTGTTCAAGATGTGGGCATACCATGGATTTATATAAGGGCAATAAAATATTCTCTGTCTTATTCTCTATCCCTTTTTTAATGATTCTTAACATCCTGTTTGCTTTTTTGACTGCCGCTGCACACTGCGTGGACATCTTCAGAGAACTATCCACGATGACTCCAAGATCTCTTTCCTGATTAGTTGTAACTAAATTAGCCCCCATCATATTGTAGGTATAGTTGGGGTTATTTTTTCCAATGTGCATTACTTTACATTTATCCACATTCAATTTCATTTGACATTTTGTTGCCCAATCACTTAGTTTTGTGAGATCTTTTTGAAGTTCTTCACAGTTTGTTTTGGTTTTAACTATCTTGAGTAGTTTAGTATCGTCTGCAAAATTTGCCACTTCACTGTTTACCCCTTTCTCCAGATCATTTATGAACAAGTTGAATAGGCTTGGTCCTAGGACTGACCCTTGGGGAACACCACTAGTTACCCCTCTCCATTCTGATAATTTACTATTTATTCCTACCCTTTGTTCCCTGTCTTTTAATCAGTTCTCAATCCATGAAAGGATCTTCCCTCTTATCCCATGACAACTTAATTTACGTAAGAGCCTTTGGTGAGGGACCTTGTCAAAGGCTTTCTGGAAATCTAAGTACACTATGTCCACTGGATCCCCTTGTCCACATGTTTGTTGACCCCTTCAAAGAACTCTAATAGATTAGTAAGACATGATTTCCCTTTACAGAAACCATGTTGACTTTTGCCCAACAATTTATGTTCTTCTATGTGTCTGCCAATTTTATTCTTTACTATTGTTTCAGCTAATTTGCCCGGTACTGACGTTAGACTTTTCTTTTCTGCCTAGGCCCTTTCCTTCATTCTGTGAATACCATCTGGGCCCTCCATTGGAGGAAATAATTAACATCTCCTTTAGAGAAGACAAGGAGCTGATAACTGTCAAGATCTATTTAGAGCTCAGCTTACAAAATCAGCTATGGACATTTCTATCGTCTGATCTTAAATCTCCTCTTTCTGGGAATGATCTCTGAAAAAAGGTGGCAGACCAACTCCTACAACTTCCCAAATCCTGCACTCCTTTGGATTCCATCCAATCAACCTTCCTACTGGGTCAGATCATGGAAACAACACTAATCACACAGTTTGATGATTACCTCAGGGTAGTGGACAGCCGCCACATGTCCTTGTTTATACTGCCTGATCTCTCAATGACTTGGTGCATGTTTTCCTGGCATTACCATGTGAACTAGCAGGGATGGAGGGAATCATTTTACATTAGTTCATCTAGTTCCTTTCTGAATTATCCAAGATCAATGGGTGACTATTCTTCCTCACTGAGGACTCTCAGCTGAGGAGGGCCAGAGGGCTTAAACCTGTCACTCCTTACATCCCTTTAAAGCTCTTTGGGGAGACTGTGAGTCCCCATAGGCTACAGTGTCATCACTATGAAGATGATACCCAGATCTCTGTCTTCTTTTCAATGGACTTAGATTTAGCCATCACTAGTCTTTTTCACCGATTGGCAGAAATTAGAACCTGGATGAAAGTCATTTGGCTGAAGCTCAATCTGAATAAAGTGGAAGTGATACTTTTTGGCAAGGTGAAGTACTGTCCTGGCAGGAAGACTATAGACCTGGTAAAGTGCATAACTATTCCATCAACTGAGCTCTCCTGTCATCAGAGTGGTCTCCAATCTTAGGGCCTTAACTCTAACTCAGCACTGCTTCTTATCTACCAGACTTCGAAAGTGGCCAGAAACACCAATTTTTCATCTGTGGGTGCCACTGTGTTAGATGTGGACCTTGCCTTGATCATCCAAGCCTGTGCTAATGCTCAACTTGAGCTCTGTATAGGACTCCTCCTGGGGTTAATAATAAAAGTACACGTGGGTAAGTGCACAGTGCACCTGCTTTAATTTTATTATAAAGCACGGGTGAGGCCATGTTACACTCATTTGAGGACAGAGCATTCTTGGTAGTGGAACACTGACCCTGGAATTCATGTCCATTTCAAGGACTTTCAAAGACTAAACTTGGTTTACTTGGAAAGAAGATGCATCTCTTTTTCTACACTTTCTGTGGGCTATGAAATCTTAGTGCAGTGGTTACCCTTCATTCCCTTTCACTCAAAGAGTCCTTGAAAACGTGTGACTGTACATGGTTACATGTGCATTGATGTCCCATAACCCCCCATTGGCCACATCTGAAACCCTGAAACACGTCCCTGAAGGACAGTCTAGTATGCAAAAGCTAGTATGCTTGAGGGATGTGGGTATGTACACGCCTGCCCTGTGACATGGCTTCGTACCCATTCTACAGTGCAGTGTGGAGAGAGGCAAGGAGAGTGTACCAGGTCACGTGTATTAATAGTCACATGTGGGCTATTCCCACAATGCATAGATCCCCTTGCTGCCTGACCCTTACCCAAAGGCACAAAGGTTCCCGATCCTCCTTTGCCAGCAGTAGCAACGACTTGCACTGACCACTTCAGAACAGTTTTCTGATTAAATCTATTGGTCAGTGCAGGTGATCATGGCTTATGCTCCAAGAGCAACTACCTGGTCTCTGGAGCACACACTAGTGCTGATAAATGTGTGGTCAGAGTACACCATCCTCCATGACTTTGCCTGGGACAGCTGAAACATTCATCTGTGCCCGGAGATTTCCCAGATGCAGGAGAAGGCTGGCATTCAGCAGACTCAACCCCAGTGCAGGAGCACATGAAGCACCTCAAGCTCCTGTTCCAGAGCATGGACTCCAACAGTCACTCTGGGAGGGGACCTAGCACGTGGTCCTGTTATGATGAGCTGGACTGGATGATCTCCAGGGCTGTGAGTACAGATCCTGAAGTGACTCATGACCTCCTTCTCAACCCTCCCGGCTTCATTGTGTGACAAGGTGCCAATGAGGGATTGGGTGAGGAGGCAGCAAGGACCTGAGAGGAATTCCTGGAGGAAGTCCCAGGAGACATAGAGAAAGAGGAATATGTGATTCTGCACCTACGCTCAGCAGATCTGGTGGAGAAGCCCTTCTGAAGAGCCCCAGGGCCCAGAGCAACTTCAGGAACCACAGTCTGACACTGGTAAGTTTACAGTTGCCCCCCCCCTCCTGACAATATCTCCTCTTCCTCTGGTGTTACATCCCCCCCCCACACACACACACACTCTACCCTGACACAGGACTAAAGGAAAACATGGCTGTAAATCAATGATTTTCTTGAAACCCCATGAACCACTGTAAAGCATTTAGTAGTAGAAGCTATAACAGGTTATTAATGAGCCCCTGTGTCTGCATTTTATGGCCAACACTGATTGGGATAGTCCCTGGGCTGCATGAAATGGGGGGTGGGAAGGAGAGAGGGGGCAGGTATTAAAAGGACTGGGGGTGGAAGAATAGTTTCATGACACTTATGGTTGTTCAACGGCCCAACACTATGTCTCTCCCACTCCACCCCTCCTATCTTTCTTTCCCCTTATGAACAGGAGACATGCAGAGGGAGGATCGGGGTGGGTGATGGCTTATGTGGGAGCCTACCTAGGTCAAGCAAGGGAAAGGTAACCATGTGGTTGGTTAAGGAAAGTCAGAGTGGTTCATTCTCCCTGTGACCATTTCATATGTTTTGTACCATGCCTAGTACCTGGTGTCTGTCCTCTCTCCATTCTGAGCCACACTGTAGAAGCCGGGAGAAGTGAGGGTCGGTGAAGTATCTGCTCTGGTGGTTGCACAAACACATTGCCATGTCCTTTAGCAGTGGAGAGGCAGCTGACTTGAGGTGTTAATCCAAAAGTTCAGGGAAAAAGATACACTTCTGGAGTCACTCCCTGTTTTCCTGTCCCCAATGCTGTTCGCTAGACTCAGGGTCTAGACTTTCTGGCAATGTAGATGGGTGTAAGAAGTTCTGTGATTCTCCATTGCTTTTCCATGGAAACTTTGTCTACTAACTTAGAATACAGTCAATTTCCTCTCAAACCACCACCCATGCCCCTTGTCTAGTGAGTGCTACTTAGTTGATGGCGAGTCCCTCTGTCATAAAACAGTTCCAGTCTTTGATTCACATAATCAGGGTAACAACACTTTATTCTTCCTGCCCCAATAACAGAGAAACTGGGGATCCCACAGCAGCCAAAGCGACCATTTGGGCTGCTGTGGGCT
The DNA here is from genome assembly GCF_028017835.1 of Emys orbicularis. Lineage (NCBI taxonomy): Eukaryota > Metazoa > Chordata > Testudines > Emydidae > Emys > Emys orbicularis. Next base: position 28,090,244 of record NC_088684.1, read on the forward strand.
CATGCTAGGCGGGGTGGGTGTGCCTATGCAAACAAGATCAGCCCCTGAAGTTCTTTTGCACAACTCGCCACAATTCACCACCAGATGTCAGGGTAGAGCTCATTCTGACTCTGCTTACATAAAGAAGAAAAAGGTAACTGGTAATGTTGCCCCTGAAGAAACTGAACTGCACCTCAGCTGATCTCTTGATGCACTGTAAACATTACAATATTTAAAAGTAATGCAGTTATCTCACCATTTTAACCCTCAGCTCTTTCCTTGTGGGCTGCAAAAGCAGTCTGAAGGAAGGAGGCTCTAACAGTTGCATTCCTGGGATTTTAAAAAGTATCAATATTGTGGCCTTGAACAGCACAGTTGCATTATGTGGAAGGATTTAGGTACCTTTCAAGGAAAAATGAAATAATGTTACCTTTGTCTTTGACTTGGCAGGGCAATGACAACAAGCAACTCAAGCCAGTGGTAGGGCAGGAGCAGCACCACAGAGATAGCAGAGGAAGATGCAGAAGGAACTTAGAAGAACTGGTTCGTTCATTTGTTTGTTCCTGTTACAAATTGTTTCTGTTGACTAGAAAGAGCCAAGAGCAGTTTGACTTTCTTAGGGAAAGGGAGGAACGGGCTCTTAGGTAGGATGTTTACAACATGTGTCCATACTCCATGTATCTGTAGATTGATCAAATTACATTTATCTATATGTTTTCAGTATGAACCAGGTCTCTTGATAAGTTTAACTATAAAGTTCTTGTTAAGAATTCCTGGACCTGAGTAAAATTGTATGATCTTGAGTGATAGTCCAGTCACAGACTGTAATGAGGAGCTGACTGAACTATCACCATATTAATTGCTGCCAATGTATACCATCTCCTCTCAAATATTTCAAACATAATACATGAAAATGACAATATGTACAATGTTGCACACTAACAAAAAACTACAATGATGAGATCAAAGATCAGTTCTACAATTGCCTGAAAACTCTGATTGACGGTATGCCCGAGCATGATGATATCTGCTTAGTAATGAGGGACTTAAATAATGCTTAGTAATGGGGAAATGTAATGCAAACGTTGGGGATGACAAGAACAGAGTGGAGAAAGCAATGGGCAAGCAAAGCCTTGGTTCCCCAAATCAGAACAGAGAAAGACTGGTCAAACTGTGCCTGATATCAGGGCTCATAAAAGATAGAATATCAGGGTTGGAAGGGACTTCAGGAGGTCATCTAGCCCAACCCCCTGCTCAAAGCAGGACCAATCCCCAGGCAGATTTTTGCCCCCGATCCCTAAATGGCCCCCTCAAGGACTGAACTCACAACCCTGGGTTTAGCAGGCCAATGCTCAATCCACTGAGCTATCCCTCCCCCAAAGATGGCACACTATTCCCACATGGAGTCACCAACAACCAGACTGACAGTCTATTTATTGGAAGGAAATTTAGATCAACTCTTCAGGGCATCAGCGATGCCAGAAGTGACCACAATTTATGTGTGGCAAGACTGAGGATCAAACTTAAGAAAAAAATTGCAGCAGCAATTCAAATGACCGTCTCACACTTTTAAGCGGGGCGGAGAGGGGGAAGGGTTGGCTGGCTGGCTGAATGAAGGGTACAGTGCTTTATGGCTGGAGCAGGGGAGAGATGAAAACTGCTGCAAAAGGGTCAACTTGGTTGCTGTTTCATCCCCTAGGAATGCAGGGTTTAAAGGGGGCAGCCCTGGGCCTGAAGCCTCCCTTTTACATGGAGCAGTCTGAAGCAGGACCCACCCTCCCTCCCCTTTATGTGGTACAATGCCAGGTTTGGTCAAGACCTGCTGTGGGTATTACACTAGCTTCCCCTTTTTAGGGGGGCTGGGAAGGAATTTTTCCCTTACCACCATATTGGTTTGGGTGGAGTTGGGGGTTTTTTTGCCTTCCCCTCAGCAGGTTCAGGAAGGGCTCTGTTCATGCATGGCATGACTGGCGGTAGGCCATATGTCGCAACTCACTATTTAAGTTTAGGGCAGATGTCTAGTGCAGGTACTCCATAGGGAAGGTATACAGTGACCAGATATGGTAAAGTCCTGGCAATAAATTTGCTGGAGGGACTTGGATGGAAAAAGAGGGGGATCTGGTAGAGGCCCCCCAGGTATGGTAAGGTCCTGGCAATAAATTTGTCGGAGGGACTTGGATGGAAAAAGAGGGGAGCTGGTAAACCCCCCCCCCCCGGGTAATTGCAGAAAAAACATGGGGTTACCTGCACTGTACACTTTTATCTGCCGGGTAGTCCCAGACATCTAATAATAAAGTTGCGGCCTGATTAAACCCATGTCAAATATCTCTTGTCCTTCTTTTGTTATAGCCAGACAATTGAATTGAAGAACAGATTTCATGTGCTACAAGGTTTAGATCCAACAGTAGAAGTCAGCATTGACATGTCATGATTTTTTAGGCATGACGGTCTCATAGATGACCACAATAACTGTCGTTGGTTTCCAGACAAACAAACCAAAAGCCTGGATTAGTAAGGATATGTGGAACTGTGTGAAAGAAATGAAACAAGCCAAAGCAAACATCAGCTCCTCAAAAGCACTTCCAGAAAAAGAAGCAGCAAAAAATATCCATATAAAACAAATCATAAAGCAGCATGAGAGGAAACAAGAGGAAATACATTGATAACATCACCAAAAAACTGAAGAAGTTGCTGAAAGAGGTGATAATAAAACACTTTATCAACTTAACAAAGTTCTAACTGGCAAGTTTAAGCTAGTTGGAGGGCCTGTTAAGGATAAACAAGGAAAGACCTTAACAACAGAAAAAGAGCAAGGAGGGTGATGGGCAAAGCAAATTCAAGAGGTGCTAAAAAGACCAACCCCACAAGAAACTATTGACTTTGACAAAAAAATGAAATACCCAGAACTAGACATCATATCATCTCACATCACAGACAAAGAAGTGAAAAACTCAGTATAAAAGTTAAAGCCTGGGGAAGCTTCATGTGAAGACCAAGTGACCAGAGAAATCTGAAAGCTTGTGATGATGAGTCCATTATGATAAAATCATCAAAATCTTCATTAAAGTATGGGACCAGGAAAAGTCTGCAGAATAATGGAAAATGGCATTATAGTCAAAACACCAAAGAAAGTTGACCTATGTGACTGCAATAATTGGTGAGGTGTGATACTTCTTCCAGGGACAGGCAAAGTCTTCTGCAGTATCATCTTAAGCAGAATAAAGGAAGAGACTGAGGCAAGCTAAGGAAAGAGCAGGCTGGATTTTGACTATAAGATCATGTGCAAATCAGATTTTCACTCTAAGAATAGTCACAAAGAGACCATTGAATGACAAAAACTACTCATCATAAACAAGGGGTTGTTTTTTCTGGAAGTACCACACATATGGGAGTTATTTCTGGATATGACATAGAAAATAAATTGGTTTTGGTTTGAGGAGCAAATCACTTGCCCTGTTCTAGAGTCCTTCCCTGTTCAGGATTATCTGCCTGTTTCATAACACAAATACATATCAGAAATGCCAGCATTTATAGTTAGAGGAACATAATGAGACTCCCTTAGATGAAGAACATCAGGAAACTGACAAAAGGGGGTAAATGTCCTATTAATTTTGACCTGACAAATAAGCGAAGATTGCCAGTATTTAAACTCTTGGCAATTTACTATTACCCAAGCCACTTTCAGTGACCATTGCGCCTGCAGTACTGTACTGAACTGACAGGGTACGGGATCCTCCTCTGTGCTCTGTGCTTCTTAGCTGAATCCACCAGCAACATTAATTGGTAGCATTTGGATGTGCTTAGTGACCTTTTCCAACAGCATTTCAGTCTCTTGAGCACTGAAATCAGGCTGTTTATATCCTCCAAGAATGAGACTCCGACATCTCTCAGACTGGTTTGCCCCAAGGAGTAGCAGTAGCAGAGGCAGACACAGTAAAAGCAGCCGAGGAAATGCAGGCAGGAACTTCATCCCAACAGAAGCAGCAAACTCAATAGAAGAATGGCTATAACAGTTTCCATTCTGGTTTAATTCCCTCATTAAGAATGTAAGTGCTGTGTTTATGAATAAGGTACAATACACATTCAGCATGTGAGTAGAAATATGGAGCAGGGCCTTTCACTGTGCCACTGGATGTTTACACAAATTAGTCCATGTGTTTGCTTAAAACCACCTTATGTGCATCTTCTGTATAATAAACCTTTTTTGTGATTCAGAAGCAAACTGGCATAGATTCTCTGTCATTCAATAAAATACATGTTCAAAATTTGAAGGGGTAGCTGTGTTAGTCTGGATCTGTAAAAGCAGCAAAGAGTCCTGTGACACCTTATAGACTAACACGTATTGGAGCATGAGCTTTCGTGGGTGAATACCCACTTCTTCGGATGCATGTAGTGGAAATTTCCAGAAGCAGGTATAAATATGCAAGCAAGAGTGAGTCAGGCTAGAAATAACGAGGTTAGTTCAATCAGGGAGGATGAGGCCCTCTTCTAGCAGTTGAGGTGTGAACACCAAGGGAGGAGAAACTGCTTTTGTAGTTGGCTAGCCATTCACAGTCTCTGCTATGTACATCGGCCAAACTGGACAGTCCCTACATAAAAGGATAAATGGACACAAATCAGATATTAGGAATGGCAATATACAAAAACCTGTAGGAGAACACTTCAACCTCCCTGGATACACAATAGCAGATTTAAAGGTAGCCATCCTGCAACAAAAAAACGTCAGGACCAGACTTCAAAGAGAAACTGCTGAGCTTCAGTTCATCTGCAAATTTGACACCATCAGCTCAGGATTAAACAAAGACTGTGAATGGCTAGCCAACTACAAAAGCAGTTTCTCCTCCCTTGGTGTTCACACCTCAACTGCTAGAAGAGGGCCTCATCCTCCCTGATTGAACTAACCTCGTTATCTCTAGCCTGACTCACTCTTGTTTGCATATTTATACCTGCTTCTGGAAATTTCCACTACATGCATCCGAAGAAGTGGGTATTCACCCACGAAAGCTCATGCTCCAATACGTCTGTTAGTCGATAAGGTGCCACAGGACTCTTTGCTGCATGTTCAAAATTGTTAATGATTAAACATTACCCTTGAGAAAGATGCCTCTGGCATGGCCAGATGCTACACACTCCATTTTATGGAGCACACAGTATATACTCAATACATAGAATAAAAAAAAAATGCATTGGGTCACATTGCACCAGGCCCTGCACTGATGCCAACTCCATACAAGGAGTAACGTCAAAGAAGAGATCAGAGTACAAGGAGCTTTATGTGTTGGTCACATTCCTGCTGGGAAGTGATGGTGCTCATGGCTAGCATCCCCAAAGAGGAGGAGCAAGAGGAAGCAGAGGTGTGGCTGAGATGGACAGTCACAGAGAAACATGCATGGTCTACTTTGTTCAATGGAGGCAGAGTTGTCACTGAAACGTGTTCCATCCCATTTTCAAGCCCCTACTTGGATATCTGTGTTACTCAGCCAAAATTCTTCTGGGGGTGCACACAACATAGTGGCCTATTTTCACCCCCCAACAGGCTGTGGCTTAAAAGCTACGGTCTAACCCTTTGTCAAGAAAGTCAAGCATGAAATGAAATAATTTTAAAATGGGTTTGTTTCTTTGTTTTTATTCTATTGCATTTTCAGGAACTGAGCTTACAAAAACCCTAATACGGTGTACAGTAAATACACATTATACCATCATGTTAGCAAAGAAATACCTTTTTTAATATTAAATTGTGGAGAAGTCTAAAGTAAAAATTATACAAAAGTGAGAAAAATCAGGTACCTGCATAGTCATAAGCTTGTCAATTGTTAATTGGTTACCATAACATGGTTTGTCTCCCTTTACAAATGTTTTTATGATAAAACATTTGATTTTTAATAATTGCAAAAAGGCAACTGGAATACTGTACAACCAGACTTACAAAAAAATAGGCTAACCTGAGGTACCTATGTAAACTGGAAATGAAAAATGATTGTCTTTTATTTGTTTCATACTGCTGATCTGGAGTGAGTTACAAAGATATAATTAATATTAATTTTTGGTATAAATGTTTCTATATGTTTTGGTTAAGGACGTTTCCTTAAACTTTCATTATTAATTATTACTATTATTTACTAATTTTAATACTGGGTCTCCCTGCATGTCCCAAGTTGTGCTTCTGCCTCATAGTAAGGAGGAGTTAGCACTTGACTGAGCCTTCATCTTTACTAATTTTGTTTAGACTTCTCTGTATTTCCAATATGGAACAAAAATTCTTAAGTGGTGTGAATGTGGCCTGGGTCAGGTTAAGATCATCATGGATCATCTCACTTAATCAATTCCTTGCCACTGCAGGGTCCTTGGGCATTGGTGCACCTCAGGTCTCTCTGTTCTCTGCCTGTGGAACCCTGAGGCCTGGTCTACACAAAGAAATGAGATCGGTATGACTACATCACTCAGGGGTGTGAAAAATCCAGACCCTTGAATGATGTAGTTAGCTGACCTAAACCCAAGTGTAGACAGTGATAGATCGATGGGAGAATTCTCCCATAGACCTAGCTACCACCTCCTGGGGAGGCTTTGACTGAATATACTCCTGTCTTCACACCCTACACACTACTGTAATCATTTTTGGACAATGCATGTCTTGTGAGGCATCATTTAAAACTCACAATTTGCTGATCAGCAATATCACGGTAAAATGCACATAGCAGCATTTTATATGAAGATATAAATGTAAACTGAAATCATGACTAAAAGTATGTTTTCCAGATAAGTCTGGAACCAATTCCTCAGAAGCGAAGGGCAAGCTGATGCCTCAGCCAGGTGTAAAAAAGGCTGATGGACCATTACCTGCTAAGTGGCCATTCTTTAACAGAAAAAGGGGCAGGGACAAAAATCTACATCTTAGCAAAGAAACAGTATGGAATTTCTTTCCACTCAGACTGCTTGTCGCCTTGCTCCCAGCTGGGAATGCTTCTCAAAAGGGGGACAGGACTATAAAAAGAAGGGACAGACAACCACGACACCCATCCTCTCTCTCCCTGCCCACCACATTCTCTGCACCTGAAAAGACAAAGAAAGCAGCCTTTGGACTCAGGGCAGAGGGGGGGTCCTGACCTAAAGAGTTTGGTCAGTAAGACTGCAGAAAGCACATGGTGAGAAAACTTCACTTTGAATAGTTTGTTAAGTTAGATAAAATGCTACTGGTGCCTTTCTTTTCCTTTGTAACCATTTCTGGCTTTTATACCTCATTACTCATACTCACTTAAAATCTCTCACCTTGTAGTTAATAAACTTGTTTGATTATTTTATCTAATCCATTGTGTTCAAGTTGAAGTGTCCGAGTAACTCCATTAGGGTAGCACATTGTGTGCATATTATTCCCTTAAAGAAATAATGAACTTAATATATTTGTACTGTGCAGGAGAGGGCTGGGTAGTACAGGGCCTACATTTCTGGGGGGAAATCTGGGACTGGGTGTGTGTTGCGGTCACCCTATGGTAATATTTAAGGCTGGCTGCAGCACATGCAGACATAGTTGGGAGTGACTTACATGGTTGAGGCTGTTCGTGATCAGTCCAGGTTGGAGGCTACAACAGCAAGGTATTGTAAAGGGCACCCCAGGTTATATGGCAGGGTGAAACAGCTACTCATTGATCTGGATTGTACCCTGGTGTGTCACAAAGGTAGATTACCAATGCTGACAAGAGAAGCCCTCCCATAGGCATGGGTAGGGTAGCCCTCCCATAGGTATAGCACAGTCAGGAGTTGCAATGTCAAAGATGTCATACCTGCACATATACCGATACCCAGTGTACCATGAAATGGGTACCTGAGTTGGAAAATGAAAGGTAACACTGATGGCAGTGCCACAAATTCCTATGATCCATCCTCATGTGTGTAAACCACAAAGCACCAAGTCACCAGAAGTAGTAATGGTGCAGTGTGTGCAAGTAAAACCAGGACCACAGCATAGCTTGACTGTACATCCGAAGTGGGGACTTTGCTCAGTAATGTACAGTTTATACATACACCCGTTATTTTAAATCTTTCCCATTGGAATAAGGCTGAATTTGGCCAATGAGTAAAAGCAAATGTATCATTGTTGTATACCTCATTGTTAATAGATATAATAGCAAGTTATCAGGAAAAGGTGTGAGATCCAGTGGCTGGGCACAAGACTGTTTTGCAATCTGGTATTTTTCAAACTACACAGATCCAAAGTTTATTTATTGGTTCCATCTCAGGATTATTTGGATCAGGGACATCTATTTGAAATAGGGCGGCTATGGAACAGATAAAACGACGTAACTATTTCAAGCATCCGGCAATGGAAACAGTTTCTAAACCCATAATCCATGGCACTGAAGGCCTGGTTACTCAGGAAAGGTATACCGTGTATAATATGTATGACATTGCTAAACAGATTCATAGATTCATAGATTCTAGGACTGGAAGGGACCTCGAGAGGTCATCGAGTCCAGTCCCCTGCCCGCATGGCAGGACCAAATACTGTCTAGACCATCCCTGATAGACATTTATCTAACCTACTCTTAAATATCTCCAGAGTTGGAGATTCCACAACCTCCCTAGGCAATCTATTCCAGTGTTTAACCACCCTGACAGTTAGGAACTTTTTCCTAATGTCCAGCCTAGACCTCCCTTGCTGCAGTTTAAATCCATTGCTTCTTGTTCTATCCTTAGAGGCTAAGGTGAACAAGTTTTCTCCCTCCTCCTTATGACACCCTTTTAAATACCTGAAAACTGCTATCATGTCGCCTCTCAGTCTTCTCTTTTCCAAACTAAACAAACCCAATTCTTTCAGCCTTCCTTTATAGGTCATGTTCTCAAGACCTTTAATCATTCTTGTTGCTCTTCTCTGGACCCTTTCCAATTTCTCCACATCTTTTTTGAAATGCAGTGCCCAGAACTGGACACAATACTCCAGCTGAGGCCTAACCAGAGCAGAGTAGAGCGGAAGAATGACTTCTCGTGTCTTGCTCACAACACACCTGTTAATACATCCCAGAATCATGTTTGCTTTTTTTGCAACAGCATCACACTGTTGACTCATATTTAGCTTGTGGTCCACTATAACCCCTAGATCCCTTTCTGCCATACTCCTTCCTAGACAGTCTCTTCCCATTCTGTATGTGTGAAACTGATTTTTTCTTCCTAAGTGGAGCACTTTGCATTTGTCTTTGTTAAACTTCATCCTGTTTAACTCAGACCATTTCTCCAATTTGTCCAGATCATTTTGAATTATGACCCTGTCCTCCAAAGCAGTTGCAATCCCTCCCAGTTTGGTATCATCCGCAAACTTAATAAGCGTACTTTCTATGCCAATATCTAAGTCGTTGATGAAGATATTGAACAGAGCTGGTCCCAAAACAGACCCCTGCGGTACCCCACTCGTTATGCCTTTCCAGCAGGATTGGGAACCATTAATAACAACTCTCTGAGTACGGTTATCCAGCCAGTTATGCACCCACCTTATAGTAGCCCCATCTAAATTGTATTTGCCTAGTTTATCGATAAGAATATCATGCGAGACTGTATCAAATGCCTTACTAAAGTCTAGGTATACCACATCCACAGCTTCACCCTTATCCACAAGACTCGTTATCCTATCAAAGAAAGCTATCAGATTGGTTTGACATGATTTGTTCTTTACAAATCCATGCTGGCTGTTCCCTATCACCTTACCACCTTCCAAGTGTTTGCAGATGATTTCCTTAATTACTTGCTCCATTATCTTCCCTGGCACAGAAGTTAAACTAACTGGTCTGTAGTTTCCTGGGTTGTTTTTATTTCCCTTTTTATAGATGGGCACTATATTTGCCCTTTTCCAGTCTTCTGGAATCTCTCCTGTCTCCCATGATTTTCCAAAGATAATAGCTAGAGGCTCAGATACCTCCTCTATTAGCTCCTTGAGTATTCTAGGATGCATTTCATCAGGCCCTGGTGACTTGCAGGCATCTAACTTTTCTAAGTGATTTTTAACTTGTTCTTTTTTTATTTTATCTGCTAAACCTACCCCCTTCCCATTAGCATTCACTATGTTAGGCATTCCTTCAGACTTCTTGGTGAAGACCGAAACAAAGAAGTCATTAAGCATCTCTGCATTTCCAAGTTTCCTGTTACTGTTTCTCCCTCTTCACTAAGCAGTGGGCCTACCCTGTCTTTGGTCTTCCTCTTGCTTCTAATGTATTGATAAAAAGATTAACCAAACACAAGTAAAAACCAACAAGTAAATTACAGAAAATAATAAGAAAACCAGGGAAAATCATGTAGATAGAGAAATTTCTCCTGTAAAGCTATAATTAACCACTACACCTGAACTCTGGATGATTCTTGCCCACCAGGCCTAGATGTTCTGCCTGACTTGAGTCTGCAGACACACAGTGTGGATCCCCCTATGACAAAAACAAGAAACTATGTATTCTCCCCATGAGTGATCACAAATTGATTCCGTTTAAATTAAATGGACAGATAATCAAAGCCAGGTCATCATGATTTTTTATTTCAGAAGGGCAGTTTGGGGGAAATTAAGGGATTTAGTTAAAGAAGTCAGCTGGACTGAACAGTTCAAGGACTTAAATCTGGAGGAAGCTTGGAATTTCTTCAAATCAATTATATATAAACTATCTGAAATTTGCATCTCAAGAAAGGGGAAAAAACTTGTACAGAAAGGCTCCAGCCCCAGCTGAATCAATAACCACCTGAAAAAATGTATTAGGAGTAAGCAGAGAACCTATAGGGGAATGGAAAAAAGATGTTGATCAGCAAAAAAAAGCTACATTGTAAAGGTTAGAAAATGTAGGACTAAAGTCAGAATTGCTAAAATTCAAGCTGAATTAGCTCTTGCCAAGGAAATTAAAATAAATAATAAATAAAATAAATAATGGTTAGTTACATAAATAAAAAGAGAATAAGGAAGGATGAAGTTGGGCTGCTGCAGTGTGGATGGGAAAGAGATTAAAGATAATCTAGGTATGGCTCAAAAACTAAATAAATACTTTGATTCAGTTTTCAGTGAGAATGATAATATGGAACATGTGCATGGAGGCATTACGGCTGATGGAAATGAGTGTCTAGAAAAAGAAATGACCTCATCTGATGTGGAACAAAAACTTAAAAAGCTTAATGAATTAAAATTGAGGGGACTGGATAACTTCCACCCCAGAATACTGAAAGAACTGGCACATGAGATTGCGAGTCTGGTAGCAAGGGTTTTTAATAAATCTATCTAATCAGGGTAGTACGATATGACTGAAGAATACCTAATGCTGTACCTACACTTAAGAAGGGGGAAAAAGGTGATCTGGGCAATTACCGACCTGTAATTCCAACCTCAATAGCATGCAAGGCTTTAGAATAAATGGTGAAGGAAAAAATAAATTCATGGAGATAAATGGTAAAGGGTATGTAATGCAGCATGGGTTTACCAAAGATAGATCATGCCAGGCTAACCTGATCTTCTTTGTTGATAAAATAACTGATTTTTTATTAAGAGAGGTGCAGTAGATCTAATATACATGGACTTCAGTTAAACATTTGACACAGTAAAACATGTTTAAATTAGGGAATATGGTGATCAATACAAGAACTGTAAGGTAGATAAGGAACTGGGCAAAGGGGAGAAGGCAATGAGTCATGCTGAAAGGTGAATTAACATAGTGGAGAGAGGTTACTAGTGGAGTTCCTCAAGGATTGGTCTTTGGACCAATCTTATTCAATTATTTTCAATAATGACCTTGGCACAAAAGGTTGTAGTGTGGTAATGAAATTTGTTGAAGATACAATGTTGGGAGGCATCATCAATAGAGAGGAATGAAATATTATACGGGAAGATCTGGATGACCTTGAAGACTGCAGTGACAGAAATAGGATGAATTCAGTAGTAAAAAGTGCAAGGTCCTAGACTTAGGGTCTAATAATATGAATTTCTGCTACAAACTGGAAGCTCATCATTTGGAAGCAACAAAAGAGGAAAGAGACATGGGTGTGTGGGTCCATCACAGGATGACTATGAGTCACCAATGTGATGCAGCTGTGAAAAAAAAAGCAAATGCAATCCTAGGATGTATCATGCACGGCATTCCCAGTAGAGATAGAGAAGTGTTAATGTCATTCTACAAGGAATTGGTAAGATCAAATATGGAATACTGTTTACAATTCTGATTGTCCATGTTCAACAAAGATTAATTTAAAATGGAACCAACGGAGGAGAGCTATTAGGATGATCAGGAGAATGGAGGGCTTTTCTTAGGAGAAGAGATTGACAGAGTGCTTGGCTTCTTTAGTTGAGTAAAAAGAAGGTTGAGTGGGGATATGAGTGCTCTCTATAAATACATTAGGTGAAGAGCTATTTTAGTTAAAGCACAATGCTGGCACAAGAACAAATGGATATAAACTGGCCATGAACAAATTCAGATTGGATATTAGAAGGTTTCTAACCATCAGAGGTGTTGTGAGGGCAAAGAACTTTATTTTTAAGAGAGAGCTGGACAAATGTATGAGTGCAATTTTGTAGTGGGGTGGGGCTCAACAGCCCTGTGTATCACTTTCAGTTTATGTTTTATGTTCCTAAAAGCTCATGCTTTAGTGTTTCAGCCAGCTGTTTGCAGGGGTCTGGAAGGGATTCTTCCTGCCACAATGTATTTTGTTTTTTCTCTCTTTCTCTCCTTCCTCTGAAGTAGCAAGGATGACCACAGCTGGAGATGGGACATTGGATGGGGAGGGCAAGGGCTCTGAGGAAGCACCAAGCATTCTTTCTCAGGTGTTTGGCTGGCTGGTTCTTGCTCACATGGTCAGGGTCTAAGTGATCATGATAGGTAGGTAGGGTCAGGAAGGAATTTCCCCCCCAGGTCAGATTGGTAGCAACCATGGTAGATTTTTGGCTTCATCTGCAGAATGTAGATGGGGGTCACTTGCCAGGATTTTGGGTATATCTCACTTAATCATTTATCTGCCATTGCCGGGGCCTCGGGCACTTGTGCACCTTGGTCCCTGCCATTCTTTGCTGTGGCACCTAATAGTCGAGTCTCCTGTGGGCTGTAATACTTTGATCTAATTTTGGGTGTTGGGGTTAGTGTGCAGGCGCTGGGGGGTGTTGGTGTCCTGTGATATACAGGAGGTCACACTAGTTGATCTGGCGGTCCCTTCTGGCCTTAAACTCTATGACTCCCCACTGTTTCTTTTTTCCCTTATTTACACCACTAAATGCTGCAATGCAAACAAACAGGTTACACATGATCTCTGTGGCTTCAGAATGCTGTCAGCAATGTACTTTCTCACTGGGAGTGGGAACTGAGAGGACTTGTGATTCTAGGACTGGGTATTAGCAATAGTGATTTTTAAAAAATGTTAAATCTCAAATTTTTTCATAATGTTAAACAACGGTGGGATGTGTTAAAGTACAGAAGAATCTGTGTAGGTTATCTGGCAATGGGCATCCTGGCAACAAGAAAGTTTTTGGATGCCTCTGAATGCATCTGTCTTGGGTGGATAATCAGTCATTCAGTCATTAAATTCTCTATTAAAAAATCTGCACAAAATAATAAAAATAGCACAACTGAGTTAATGCCACTACAAAAGTTCCAAGAAGAGCTTCTTATCAAATTCTTCTTCAGGAGCTCCTCCTGTGATTATAAGATTACACCCATCCAGTCATGGAACTTGAGTAAAACTATGGGATTTACTAAATAGGGGATCATAAGAGTTAGACCAGCAATATTGAAAGCATGTCAGAAACATGAGAGCAAAAGCCATGGATATAGTTAAGAAGTCAGCAGTGCTGGGTCAGTCTGGTTGCAGCAGAAAACCAAGAGGTGGAACCAGCTAAACATGGGTCATGGAAGTATCAGAGACAGGATATCTGATAACTTCTGAGAATTCTGAGATTACAAACATAACCCTTGAGCTGATCAACCAAGCCTCTATCCTCTCCTTCTTTAAGACACTTCTCCACCTTTCCAAAAGTCATATATATCATACTCTTCCCCTGAAAGGACTAACAAATAGATGACACCCTCTGGTCTCAAAAAACCCAAGCCTGTCTAACTAACAAGACATCAGCAAGAAATCACCAATAACTTACTTTTTGTTGCATCTTGTCACCCAGACATTATTTATACATTGTCTCTTAATATCGTATGGCCTTTGGGGCCACTTGTCCTCACACTTATCTATAGAAGGTATAGAAAATAATTGATACTGTATAAATATTTGTAACAGATATTTCTGTGCAAGTAAGATACTAGAAGGCTCTAACATGACAGTGTACAGCAATGTGGAAGAAGAGAAAAAAAGAGAATAGAATTTTAGATTTTAAGTTACAATATAAATTGGAACAGTTTTTCCCCCTTGTTGCCCTTTGCTTCTCTCTGGGCTGAATGAATGGTATCTTGGCTGAATGAATAGCTGCTTTTCCTGCAAATAGATTCCAGAAGATGTCACCTTGAACCTGCTTAAGTAGCAGAACTTCCAAAAAGTTTTATAGTGCACACTCCGTACTTCTGGGTTATTTCTAAGAAGTTAATGCTTTTGCAGGGATTTGCCTCTAACATACATCAGTGTGTACCTGCAGGAGATATAGCCTAGACTTAAATTCTAGGTATGACATGACACGAATCAGACTCATAAGTGCTTTTCAGTCCTGATTACACTAATACATATTGTCATGACCTTGCCAGTCAGTACCGTTGGGGCTAAGATTGTTTTATGACATAAGAGAGTTAGGTCATATCTGAGATGTTTGGCAAATAACTTGAGGCCAAAGGAGTCAACTGAACAGAACCAGAAAATTTGAAGTGGAATGCAATAATCATAAACGGGTTTGGCAAAATAATATGCCAGAGGCACAATATGGACTGTGTGTGGTACTAGAGGTTATTTGTGTTTTCTTTTAGTACAGCATTTGAGACAGTGACGCATAATATCTTATTTACAATATTAATTGAGCACTGCCTGGCTGCCTGAAAATTGGCTGAAAGTTCACAAACAAAAGGTTAATGATAAATGTCAGTGTATAGACTTAGAGGTAGTTGCCTAATGAAGTATCACAGGGATTAGTGTTAGATTAAAGATTTATTTAATACTTTCATTAATGATCTGAAAGAGAGTGTAAAGTGCTGGTTAATTAAATACACAGGTTATACTGGGATTTTTTAAACCCCACTGAGGATGAAGAAGTAATATATAGGGACTCAGAGAAATTAAAAATAAGAGCAGAAAATAGCAATGATATGTTATTAGCATATTAACAAATATATGCTAATACACATTCTATATTATAGTATAATGCATATTATGTAATATGCTATTAGCATATTAGCAAATCTATGCCAATACACTTGAGGAACAATTATCCAAAATGCAAATTTTCAATGGTAGAGAGAAACGTAGAAAACAATTGTGCCAAAATAGACCTATTAGAGGTGTGATAGTGGACTATAGATCGGCTATGAATTTGCAATGCAATATGGCCGCTAAAAGTTCAATGAAGTTTTAGGATCCATTTGAAGAGACATCATGTCACTGAGCAGAGGTGAAGGTCACTCTCAATATTACTAATGGATAACCATTCCTAGAATGGTACTTTCCTTTCTGGCACCTCATTATCAGGAAAATATTGAAAATATAAAGTGAGGTCAGAAAAGAGATACAAAAATTACCATGGACTAATCTATGTGGAAAGATTTAAAGAGATTGCTTTAGTAGACATGATGAGCCACATAGGCACCTGGTTCAACATAGCTTCATTGAGGATCTGGCCTAATAAGTCTCCAGTTATTTGACTGGTATATACATGAACACATAGAAGGATTAGTGTGGTACAAAAGGGCATAACTAATAGTAATGGGATTGAATTAAGAAAAAAATAATAATTAGGCTGCCTAGTAGGATAACCTTCTACAATCTAATAGGTCGCAAATTAAAACTAAGTCTGTCAACGGAAGTGATGAAAGCCCCATTACAGGGGTCATTTAAAATCAGACTGGAATAAAACCCTCAAATATATACTAAAGGTAAAAGCCCTACAGTGGCTAGAATGATCTAACAGTTCTTTTCAATCTCTAATTTCTATGATATTATAAAATATTTGCAATTGGTGCTGCAGTAATGTTTGTTTACAAGTAAACAGATACCTGAACACATTCTTAAAATAACAGTTGATATGGAAAAGCAGCTCTGAGATAGAAAACAAGTGAGGAAAAGGAAGAGGCTAGGACTAATAATTATGACTGATTATGGGCAATCAGAGGTAGACCTGGGAAAATTCCAGAATTCCTCTCTTTTCAACATGCTTGTCCTTCTTTATGATATTTGCCAAGTTCTCCAGGTGTGCATGACTAATTACAGCAAGGAGAAACTTTTAGGGTTGCAGGAAGTACTAATAAAAAGACTATATTACTTGCACACAGTTCAAAAATGGCAGATAGAAGTGCATTGATTAAAACAGTGAATTATAATAAAGGCAGAGAAATGACACATAGGAACTCCTGTAATTCGGTAGGAACTGCCCAATCTCAGTGCAGGAGAACATAATAATGTAGATCTTGGTTGCTTATTCAATTCTTAACACTTACTGCAATACCAAAAATGATGCTCTGCCAGCATTAATTGTGGTATTCTCATTGTGGTCCTTCCCATTTCTACCCTAACCATAATTATTATTCTTTCTAAAACAAGCAAGCAAGCAAACAGACAAACAACACCCACCAACCCTTGACCTAAGGAGGGGAACCCTAAACAGCTGTAAAATGACTAACCTAGGTGTACTTCTATGAAAAACGCACACTATGAATGTACTTCATGGGCCAGATCCTCAGCAGTTATTAATGGGTGTACCAGCACTAAAGTCAATGGTGCTACCTTGGTTCACACTAGCGGACGCTCTGATGCATCTGCAACTTTTACAACATGTAAAAACCCAATTTAAAGTGACTGGCAAAAAAGCACCCAGTAATGCCAACCTCTTGGTGTACTCTAATCCATTCCAAAATCAAAACGTTTCCTCTTTGGAAGTATTTTTATGACCTCCATGGAAAAGTTCTCTATGTCAGAAAGTATCCAAAAAGGCCTTGGATTCCATACGAGGCAGGGAAATAATCCCAAATGTCCTTTCGCTTGGGTGGCAGAATTTTAACAGGACGCTCCTTAGAAATCCCAGGACCTCCCTCAATCACATCCGTGCCATTGACAAAGCCTAAATGAGAGACAAGGTGGGTGAGGTAACATCTTTTCTTGGACTAACTTCTGTTGGTGAGAGAGAGAAGCTTTCAAGCTACAGAGACTTCTTTCTCAGGTCTGAGAAAGGTACTCAGAGTGTCATAGATATGTAGAAGATCGAATAGATCTTTCAGCATAAATAGTAAGCACTAACTGTAAGGAACTTTTCTACTTATGCTAAACTATCTGTTTGATCTTGTATTTAGCTGTGACACTCTGAGTACCTTTTCCAAACCTGAGGAAGAGCTCTGTGTAGCTTGAAAGCTTGTCTCTCTCACCAACAGAAGTTTGCCCAATAAAAGATATTACCTCACCCACTTTGTCTCTCTCTCTCTCTAATATTCTGGGACACGGCTACAACACAGTCTAAATGATTCACTTTTCACAATGTAAAACACCAACTGAACAACATATTAACACATCAATGGCAGTAATTTATATGTTTCCACTGGGGCTCATAGTTGTTAATTTGAAAATAAAAAAATAAGGTCCATCCCCAAGAAGCTGAGGAAAGTGTCCATTTTTTACCTTATCACATTGAGGCAACAATTCAACCCATGTCGTACTCACTGTTTTACTGAGCTTGCTACTTCTATGCTACTGGAAGTTTGAAATTGCATAATTGTTCACACTTTTGTCTGGAAAAAAAGTGAAAGCAAGAAATGTAGTCATGTCAAAATGTTATCCCATGTCTGGAGTCTTACTCATTCTCCGTCATGAAAGCAAAAGATGTTAAGTGCTTCCATGGTGCTGTGGAATTCTTGCTCTTTTGATGTAGCCACTGCTCATCTTGAACTGACATTACATACCACCCATTTCTGTCAATATCAGAAAGGGTAACTATGACAGCTTGTAAGTATGAGTACCATCATATGCTTGATAAAACACTTCCAGGTTTATACTTATAAATATATTGTTTTAAATTCCGGGAGTGCTGGCTTGTTTCAATATTAACAGCTACACAAAAATTAAATTCTATAACACTAAATCAGCATTCACTTCAGAAATGCTTTGTTATTCTCAATAAATGTAATAAGGACAGGTTAGTGTTATCAAAAGCAATAAGTATAATCCAATACACACAGAAACATATTCTGATCTCATTTACATAGGTTTCATACCGGTATAACTCCAATGACTTCAGTGAAGTTATTCCTGATTTACCTCAATGCAAGTGAGATCAGTATCAGACCAATTATCTTTTACCCAGTGGAGGAATGAGATGTAAAAGAGTACCTGCATTGCTTACATCTTGTCATCTTCTGAAGGATTTTTCCCAGAAAGGGAATGTTAGAGTATGGGTCATAAAGATAGTTTATATACTGTCAATGTGTCTCAAGTAAAGGCTAGGTCACAGTATGTTTGACAGTTGCCAGATGTATGCCTTGTCTTAAAGAGTCATTAATGAGCCTGATATAAGGCCTACATTTTCCTGTTGGCTTTCACCAGCCATGAAAGTCATGGATCCAATTTGCACGTAGTTGAATGGGCTTTTGAGGGAATTTAGAATTAGCTCCAATTAGAAATTTGTTTTCAGAGAAGATGGTGTGCTTGTTTCCTCTAGCTTTGCTACTACTCCTGGAGAGTGGAGACTGCCCCAAATCTGAGGAGTTTTATAGGCAAATTATATTGAAAGATCCTGGCGGCAAGAAGCAGTTGACTGTGAAAATGGTTATGGGCAATCTGGATTGATTAGACAGCTCAATGCTCAGAACATGTCTGCTTGTTGGGATTTCATAGATACTCTGGCCTGGTCTACACTGATGCTTAAGTCGATATAAGTTATGTCACCACTCATGGGTGTAAAAAAAATCACCCCTCTCAGCAACATAACTTACATCGACCTAACGCGGTGTCTACACCACATTATTTTGGTGGAAGATGCTCTCCCATCAACTTAGCTTCTGACTCTTGGGGAGGTGGAGTACTGAAGTCTACAGGAGCACGCTCTGCCATTGACTTATAGTGTCTTCACCAGACCTGGTAAATCGATGCAGCTGCATTGATCACAGTGGCGCCGATTTAGCATACCAGTGTAGACGAGCCCTATGACAGAGGAACAGAAAGATCAGTTCTCAACCTCAGCTGTGAAAAATCAACAACACTAGCATCCTGCCTTTGCCTCTTTAAAATGCAGTTCATTTCCATCAGTAGTGTGGAAATCAGAACTGGTCAAAAATGGAAAATATTGAAGTCATTTTTGTCCCATGGGTTTTAAAAAGGAATGTTTATTTATTTGATTTTTAATTTTTTTATAAGTTTTAGATTTGAAAATTTTTGGTTTTCTCTCCCCCTTTTCTTCATTTTGTCACTGAATTAGGGGTGGGAAAGGAGGAATATGAAGAAAAAAGGAAAATAATAAACCAACTCCTCCAAAACACTAATTTGACTACATTTTTAATTTTCTAATTTTGTCAAAAAAACCCAGACAATATTTTGTTTGTTTTCCCTGTGCCAGTTTCCAAACCCTGCCCTCCTCAGATCACAATTTTAATCTGTGTAGAGAGGTTTTAATTCTAGTGATCAAAAATTATCTGGTGCTGAAGTTAAAAGGAATAATAATTCAGAACCCCAAATCCTAGTCCCTTTGAGTCTTGGGGGCAAGTGAATTTGGATTTGAATTTCTATAGCTGAATCCATTCCATAAAATTTTGGTTTAGGATTAAACTAATATCTGGAAGATGTCTTTATTTCTTGTTGTGATGCAGCAAAAATCTCATAACATTAACTGATCCTCCAACATTTCTGCCATTTGGGAACAAAGTCTGACCCAATGCCTAATTCTGATTTACCACAATCCCAAACACTAAATACTGTCATACACCTAATCCTAATCTCTTTCTGAGCACCACAAGATCAATCTATTTCTATTTACAAAGTGTTAACAATTTCCTGGTAACATCTGAAATACTTGAATGAACAATAAACATTTCAAAGAGGCCCATGGACCAAGACATTTTTCAGAAGGGAAAGGATGCCTATTGCTTAATATGTAATTGTCTCCTTTCTTGATAAATTAGTTTTCATTTTGAAATAAGTACTTCAAAGAGATTCAGAGTGGGGCCATCAAGACTTTGAAGCTGTCTTGAGGTAATGATTTAGGATTACCACTTCAAAGAATTTTTTACATCTCAGATCAAATGGAACAATTCCACTGAAAACCAGAAGATCAAGTACTGAACTGAGTACCTGGAGACAGTTCTAGGGGATCAGGGGATTTGAGTGACATGATTTTATTGTTCTATGTTGAGGATTATGACATATGTCTGGATTATGTAAACTAATGCATTTGTTACTGGCATAGATGATGCTTGAGGTCAAGTGCGCCCCCACATTTCCGCAAGTGCCAAGCTGCCTTTGCAGGGCTTGCTCTGTTTGGCCTGCCACTGTGGGAGGGCAGCTCTGTCCTTTTGCTGCACCTCTCCCTCAGCAATTCCAGCTTGCTTGGCCCCTCTGCCCAGCAGCTGAGCCTGGCTGGGGAGCTGAGGGGGGGGGGGGTTGGAGCTGCTTCCCATGCCCCCAGCAGACTCTGCTCAGGGTCATTGTCTGCGAGACAGCCTGGCTGGGGAGGTGAATCCCCACTTCCCACCAGGGCCTGGCTGCCGGGGACAGGGGTCGAGAGAGCCGGAAACATGATGGGGGTAGAGGAAGCTCCGGCTTGCTCAGCCCCTGTTCTAGGCATCCTATCCCGGGCAGGGAGTAGAGGGGCCAACCCCCCAGCCAGGCTCTCTCACAAACAAGTGCCGCGTTGCACAGAGGCAGCGACCCTGAGCAGTGTTAGCCCACGTGAGAAGTGGCTCTGCCCCACCTGGGCCTGGCTGCCAGGGAGAGAGTCCAAGTGAGCTGAAAGTGCCATGGGGAGCCACAGTTGGAGAAAGACAGAGCTGGAGGTAGGGGCATTGCCCATGCTTCTCCCCCTGCTGAGATGTCTGTGAGGGCGCAGGACCTCTGGGGACACACTGGTGCCGTGAGTCGGGCTGGGGCTGGCAGGCTCGGCCCAGAGGTACATGCTCCCCATTCCTGTAGCCCCAGCCTCCTAAAAACTGGTGGGATTGGCTGCCCTGGCCCAGGGAAGTGGGGCTGTAAGGTTCCTCCTAGAGGTGACATGTGGGGCAGTCACATGCCCCCACCCTGTACATTGTGCCCCCCCAGTATTATCCAGAATGATGCATCTATGGTTATTGGATAAACTAATGTATTAGCCAATGGTTAGAATAAGATGTTCTTTGTGGGACCCATAACATGAGTTATCCTTTTGTGATACTTTGCCATGGAACCCACATTTATTCATTGTGAGAGTCTTTGTTGTCTCAAGGACTTCCAGCTCAACCATTCTACATGCTTTCTTACCAGCAATGAAGCATTTACTCCCTGAGCGACAATCTCCTTTTCACCAAATAGACAACAACTAGCTGCTCTGCATCCTTTTCTTTGAGAATGGAGGGTAGAATAGACTTTTTGTAGGTGTAAACTGATGTTATATCCATTAGACAATAATACAAATATCAGATACCTAAAAACATTTAATATTATATATACATAAAACCAATGGTACTTATGTAGTATTGGTTATCTACATATATATGTAGATATAAATCTCATTGTATTATTGATGTGCGCATTACTATTCTCAATATTTCCTTCCACTTCTGTTTTTTTCAGATCTAATTGTCCTGTTGTATTTTTAAATAATATATATGGTCTAGGATGCTCTTAATCCTGCTTCAGCATGGGAAGGCTAGATGACCTCTTGAGGTCCCTTCCAGCGCTACTTTTCTGTGATTCTGTATAGAGAGCTACCTGCTTAAAACAAATTTTAAAACAGAATTTAAAGATGAATAGTGAAATAACGGTGTATTCCTTGGTTAATCTCCTTTTGAAATATAAAATTTTCCTGGTAATTTATTTATGTTCAATGATAACCAAAAGTGTCCTGAACACCAGCTCTAGAAGGAAGAGAAACATTGGAAACTCTGTAAACTGCTAGAATAGCACAAGATGATTCAGAGATATAAAAGGGGACATATATATTCACACAAATATGCATAGAATTCTCTAGCTACTGTTCTCTATATTGTCCTCATCACTGTAGTATCTGAATACTATTTTCAATTATTGACCTAATATTTACCAGAGATCTAACATATTGACAAAACTTCATCTGATCAAGCTTTGATCCTTTTGTAATTGCTGTACCCAATTTGGGTCAAATTCTGCTTTCACTTACACCTGTGTCAATCTGAAATAACTCCATTTTGAACTCAGTGGATTTACTCCAGATTGATATTGATGTAACATTATTTCTCCCTGGACTTCAATGGGGTAGCATGAAGGGCAGATTTAGCCCACAGTCTTTGACTTGAACACAAACCAGTGACAGAGCTATTTTGCAATAAAATTACCATTAAACCAAGCATTCAAAAAAAACAATGACTTTTAAAAGTACATTACATTGCAGACCAAAGTGTTGCAAGAGTCCTTTCTATTTCCTTTTCCCCTTTGCTTTCCTGAATCTACTTACCTTATATCTTAGCCAGTGTTTTTTTCCCTATGATTTTCATAGAATCATAGAAATGTAGGGCTGGAAGTGACCTCACAAAGTCATCCAGTCTATCTCCTGCATCAAGGCAGGACCAGATATACCTAGATCAACCCTGGCAGGATCTCCACACCCTTCCTTGGTAACCTCTTCCAGTGCATAACTAACCTGATAGTTAGAAAGTTTTCCCTAATACCTAACCTAAATCTCCCTTGCTGAAGATGATGCTGATTACTTCTTGTCCTACCTTTATTGGAAATGGAGAACAATTGATCACCATTCTCTTTATAACAGCCCTTAACATTTTTTGAAGACTGTTATCAGGTCCCGACTCAGACTTCTTTTCTCAAGACTAAACATGGCCAATTATTTTAATCTTTCCTCATAGGTCAGGTTTTCTAAACTTTTATTATTTTTGTTGCTCTCCTCTGCATTCTCTCCAATTTGTATACATCTTTCTTAAAATGTGGCACTCAGACCTGGACACAGTACTCCAGCTGTGTCCTCACCAGTGCCGAATAAAGCAAAATAATTACTTCCTGTGTCTTATACAACAGCCCTGTTAATACACCCCAAAATGATATGAGTCTTTTTCACAACTTCATCATATTGTTGACTCATATTCAATGTGTGATCCATTATAACCCCAAATTCCTTTTCAACAGTACTCCTGCCAAATTGTCATTCCTCATTTTGTAGCTGTGTGTTTAGTTTTTCTTCCCTTTTTCATTTTGTTGATTTCATGCCAATTCTCTAACTTATCAAGGTCCTTTTGAGTTCTATCTTGTCCTGCAAAGTCCTTGCAACCCCTCCCACTTTGATGTCATCCACAAATATTATAAACACACTCTCCACTCCATTATCCAAGTTATTAATGAAAATATTGAATAGTGCCAGACCCAGGACACACCCGTGAAGTATCCCTCCTGGCTTGACAGTGAACCATTGATAGCTACTCTTTGAGTGCAGTTTTACAACCAGTTGTGCATCCACTTTACAGTAATTTCATCTAGACCACAATTCTCTTGTTTGCTTATGAGAATGTCATGCCTATATGGGAAAAAATGCAAGCTTCTTTTATCTCTTTCAAAGGCTGAGGAGCCATTTCATTTTAAGGTATCAAGAATAATTTCATGAATACATCAAAATTTTTGCTTTCAAAAATAGTTCAGCTAATTGAGATTGATTGTGAAAACTCCTGGTCAATCTGCTTTGGTGCTAAAACAAAGAATAAAAGATGTCTGGAAGAGCTCATCCCACTGCATGCTGGAAAATGCTGCCAGGAAAGACAGTTTCACACACTCCATGGAGTGAATATTAAGCTATTTTTTAAGTTTTACTTGACTGTAGTTTGTCTTCCCTTGGGAGATGCACTCTTCTAACTAATGGAAGAACTAGATAATTAGGGCTAGATTGCCACACAGCCTATTATTGGCCACTCAGAGGATTAAATGGAAGTATGGACTCCCACACTCTTAGTCCCCTTCTAGGCAGAGCCATCCCTTGGGTAGGACAAATCGGGACGACCGCTCCGGGCTCCGCACTTTGCTGGGTCCTGTGGGCCGGTGTGATTGGCCAGCACCGTCGGTTCCGGAAGACATAGGTGCAGGAACCAAGTGTGCGAGGGGGTGGGGGTGCTGCAACTCCCTCAGGCTCCCGACTGCCAGCCCCGTGACCGGCGTCTCGGCTGATGCCCTGCATGCCCAGGGTCCTGGCTGATGCCCTGCACAACCGGGGTCCAGGCTGCCACCCCGTGCGACTGGAGCTCTGCTGCCACCCCGCGCCCGGAGTCTCTGGTGCCGCCCTGTGTCCAGGGTCCCGGCTGCCCATGGTAGGCACCAGCAACTGCCAGCAGTAGCAGGTGACCCAGCACCAGGCCGGATCCATCCCGCCGGCCCAGCCGCCGCCGCAGAGCAGGGCCCCCAAGCTGGTGGGGGATGATTTGTCCCGGCCCCCACACCCTCCTAGGGATGTCCCTGCTTCTAGGTCTGGCTCAGATTGTGACTCTGCAGATGGGGAGCTACGCTCAGGATGCCTGCAGGTGGGAGTAATTAGGACGGAAGGCACAGAATGCAAGGAGCCCTGACTCCACCTCCAACCTGGCAGCCAAGCTGGCACTGCTGTGGTGCACAGTGTTTAACTAATGTGGCAAAAGATAAGTCATTTTAAAACACAGTGGGGCTGGTTTGTGGTGGAGGGGTTAGGGAGTGGAGTAGGCAGTTGCATGAAAACATTCTTCCCCCAGAGAAGAGAGGCAGAAGGGGAGGAATTGTGATGCTTTTAGTCTGCTTGGGGACTGGTGCCACTTGCACACCCTTATTACTTAGGGAATACTTGGAGTTTTGTTGATTATTCTCTCTATTTTTTTTTTAGTTTTTAATGGGTGTGGACTGTCTTGATTTGCCTTGTGTGGGGGCGAGTGTTTTTCCATTTCATGTCCCAGCTGTATGTTGCCTGTGTCATAGTTACAGGTACAGAAATCATTAGCCCCGGAAAACTAGAGGTATTTTTCATATATGTTGAGCTAAACTGTTTTAAAATAAAATTGTCTGCATTAGGTGGAGTGTCACAAATTACGACTAATCACCAAATTGGTGGTTGCCAGCAAAAGGCGGAGAATTGCCAGAATCAGTTAAACACTTTGGCTCAGCTCACATCCTCTCATGGAAAAAGACATGGATGGCCAAAAATCAGGCAGAACAATCCACAACCTCAAGTCTAAGGAGTTTCCACTGCATCATGTGCTCAGCAATGTGAGGGGGAAGGTTTGGGACACCCACAGAGTGTTCAGGAGTCACAGTTCTTCTAACATGCAGTTATTCTAAGAACCACAAAAAAGCATCACACAGATCTCAAGATGTACTTAGAAAAGTCCCCCATCCATGCCTAGCCCCAGATCTCACACCAATGTTCCTCCCAGGCCTACCATCCCCTATGTCTTGAGGATTGCCCAAGAGGAGTTTACAGGTGCAGAGTGAAAATTTGTATAAAGTAACACTGATAGAGTCAACATTAACTTACGTATGGAAAATGACTGTGGCTTTCTAGAATGATGGATAACTTTCCACACCAGCTATGCACCCTCCTGCACAGCCAAGCCCCCTCAAAACTCACAGACCTTTGTATGCATGCAGCTTTTATACAGTTGCTTATACTGGGTTAAAGGTTTGCAGATAACATGTTACTTCACTCCTCCCTCACTTTACTTACAGAATTTGGCCCAAAGGATTGGATTTTCTTCTTCCATCCCCGTCATGGGAAGAATTGGAGGTGATAACATAGTTATTTATCTTCATATACAATTCACAGTTCTTTATGTATGGTTAGTAATACTTCCCACAACATGAATTTTTTAAAGGCTGAATAGATGTAGCTCTCTTACTTAATCGGGATAATTCAAGATAAAAACATAATTTTATTCTTGTGTTTTCAAGGGCATCATCGCACAATTCAAGGGCAGAAAACTAAAGTTGCTCATGTCTCTTCTTCTGCGGATACAATAGGAACCTGAAAGTGAAATATTATAAAAGTTGCTGTATTGAAATAATTTAAAATTGGCTAAGAAAGCAAAGCCTATCTGTACCTTAGTAGTTTACATGCATGTTTCCCAAAAGAAAAAGTTCTACAATATTATCAGATTATTGTTACCATTTTTTTAACTTTATTTGCTGTTTGCAGTGCATTCTTTAGATTGATAACACTTTTGCAGATGTGCTGTTACATACCTCTCTTTTTTAATTCTCCTGCCCACAAAGAAGCAGATTTGGACAGCCAGAATAAACATGGGTGTTTCTTTAAGCAAGCTACCCAGTTATTGCTAAAAAAGAAGGAAGTTGCCAGGAAGAGAAATGCTTAACCCATTTTCCGGCTAGAGAAAAACATCACCAGCAAAAATGATTCCCCGTCCAGCCAAGTACGAAGATCTTCATTTGAGAAGCCAAGGACAATTGGAATGTATTTCATTTATAATTGGCTTCTTCATCTTTTTTTTAAGTGTGTCTAATTAATTTAAGGGTGAGGATGGCCAAGTGCATATCCATTGTAATATATATTTAAAATATCCTAAAATAATCTGTGGACCAAATTCTATCTCATTCTATCAGTTTAAATATGAAGGAACTGATTTGGAGCCTTAGTCAGAACCTCATGGAAGTTAACAGGAGCTGGATCCAGTACAGTGAAGAAAACACCATTGATCTCTTTTGAATTGCGCCAGTTTTATTGCACTGTAACCAACTACAGGATTCAGTCCAGTGTCTCAATAGTTTCCAAGAATTAAGCTAATTGAAAAAAGCCAAATAAAGTTAACAATCAACAATGACCCAATTAAAGCAAATGAATAAATAAGATTAAAGCTCTACTGGTTACTATTAGAATACTGGCATAATTGAATTGAAAAACTCATCAACATCAGAGATGGCAGATTAAAATGCTTTTCCTGCAGCTAGGCTCGCATCCAGCGGTTGTTTTGCATCATCATAGTCATGCAATAGAAACTTTTACCCATCCAATTTTATCTGAATCATAGCCACTTAAAAAGACAGCCGCTTCAATATTAATTGGGCAGAATTCATTCTTGTCATTGCTTTAGAATGACAGCCTGTGTAAACACCAGCAGGAAGACATTCCCTGTATGTGTCGTTTAACATCAATTACAAGCACTATTGTGAAGGCATGAACAGAGCACAACATTTTCCGTTAACATTTAGGTAAGAGCAAGATTCTAACTCTTTAGGGTTTTTTTTATTTTGCTTCCTGTGTAGATGATACAGAAGTCATAACAGATGTTGAATACACAATCAGAGTGATATATACCAAGAGAAGAGCTATTGCTCTTTGACCTGCATGGTGTTTGAGAATATATCACTATTTTTCTATCACTCTCTTCTAGAACTTGTTTACTTTTCTTTCCTTGGTGGATTTCTTATACGAATAGATGCCTTGATATTAATATGGTAGTGAGAAATATAGGAGTGACTATGCTAATGGAATTATGCCATTTTAATACGGTTATGCCTATAATAACAGAAGCTTACAGAAGTCTAAGTAGTCAGTCTGAGGGCTGATCTACACTACACCGTTAGGTAGATATAACGCACTTACGTTGACCTAATTATGTTAGTGTACACACTACAGCCTTCCTCCCGCTGATGTAAATGCCCTACTAAACTGACATAAAAATAACTCCACCTCCACAAGAGGCGTAGAGCTTATGTCCATGTAGTTAGGGTGACCAAGTGTCCATGCAGATGCTGCATTACTTACATTGGCTGTTGGCTGTCTTGTCAATTTCATGGAAGAAGCTATGAAATTGACAAGAAAGCTGGGCAACTAGAGCCCAGCTGCCCTCCCTCCCCAGCTTCCCTGAAGAGCTGGGAAGCTGTACCCCATCACAACTGGGACCCGGGGCAAGAATGGACCCCGCTTCCAGCTGGGAGCCGGGGCGAGAAGCCCGGGTACCTGGACCCTGCCTGCTCCCCTCTGGGAGCCATGAAATTGCCAAGGCTTTCCAGCTTCCGTGGGCAGTGGGCGGGGCAGGGGGAGAAGAAGTGAGGGCAGCTGGGCCCCACTCTTTGGGGGCGAGAAGCCCTGGGTTGCTTTCCCCCTCCACTTCCGGGGGGGAACAGGGAGGCAAGAAACCTCGAGCAGTTTCCCCTCCAGTACTGGTGTGAAATGGGGTAGTGAGAAGCCCTGGGTGGTTCTGCCCCTCTCCCCCCCGCTGGTGGGGAACAGGAAGCAGATTTGGGGGCAGCCTGCCGGAAGCCTGGGAGTCTGTGGGTTCCCAGCAGGGAGCTGCCAGTGGAGCTGAGAGACCGTTCTCTCAGCTCCCCACACTGCCCCTCTTAAGTGTGTGGTAGTGCTCCCTTGTGAGCACTTACCTTTCTAGTGTGGACATACCCTGAGTTAAATTCTTGTGCAGTTAATAAAAACATTCTCTCTAACCTTTCTGATCCCTCAGGCTCTGATCCTGCACCATTAAAGTCAATGGGAGCTTTGCCATTGACTTCACTGAGCATCAGATCAAGCCACAAATGCTTACAGAGCATTTTCCACATTATCTGTTTTTGTTCTGACTCCATAAAATGAAGTTATAATGAATGACTTTAAAAAGTCAACATTTACCAAGAATTAACATAGCATTAGGGCACATCTACACAGGAGCAATAACCATGCTTGCAAGGCTGGGCAGGCAGACGCGCTAGCTCTGTTTGAGCTAGTGCATTAACAATAGCATGTAACCAGTGGTAGCACAGGTGGCAGCTCGCGTTAGATGCTCGAGTATGTATGTAGGGGGTGGTGGTGGGTTTGTGTTCAAGGAGCTGATAGGAAAGATCCCATAGGAAGCAAGTTTAAGGAGGAAAACAATTGAAGACAGTTGGCAGTTTTTCAAAAAGATATTATTAAGAGCACAAGAGCAAACTATCCCACAGTGTAGGAAAGATAGGAAGTATGGCAAGAGACCACCCTGGTTTAATCAGATCTTCAATGACCTACAAATCAAAAAAGAGTCATACAAAAAGTGGAAACTAGGTCAAATTACAAAGAATGAATAAAAACAAATAACACAAGCATGTAGGGACAAAATTAGAAAGGCTAAGGCACACAATGAGATCAAACTAGCTAGAGACATAAAGGGTAACAAGAAAACATTCAACAAATACATTAGAAGCAAGAGGAAGACCAAGAACAGGGTAGGCTCATTACTCAATGAGGGGGGAAAAACAATAACAGAAAATGTGGAAATGGCAGAAATGCTTAATGACTTCTTTGTTTCGGTTTTCCCCATGGAGGTTGGTGGTGATTGCACATTGAACATAGTGAATGCCCATGAAAATGAGGTAGAATCAGAGGCTAAAATAGGGAAAGAACAAGTTAAAAATTACTTAGACAAGTTAGATGTCTTCAAGTCACCAGGGCCTGATGAAATGCATCCTAGAATACTCAAGGAGCTGACTGAAGACATATCTGAACCATTAGTGATTATCTTTGAAAAGTCATGAAAGATGGGAGAAATTGCAGAAGACTGGAAAAGAGCAAATGTAGTGCCCATCTATAGAAAGGGAAATAAGGACAACCCGGGAAATTACAGACCAGTCAGCTTAACTTCTGTACCTGGAAAGATAATGGAGCAAATAATTAAGAAATCAATTTGCAAACTTCTAGAAGATAATAAGGTGATAAGTAACAGTCAGCATGGATTTGTCAAAAAAAAAATTGTGTCAAACTAACCTAATAGCTTTCTTTGACAGGATAACAAGCCTTGTGGATAGTGGGGAAATGGTAGACATGGTATATCTTGACTTTAGTAAAGCTTTTTATACTGTCTTCCATGATCTTTTTATAAACAAACTAGGGAAATGCAACTTAGATGGAGCTACCATTCCCAGAGAGTAGTTATCAGTGGTTCACAGTCATGTTGGAAGGCCATAATGAGTGGGGTCCGGATCTGTTCAATATCTTCATCAGTGATTTAGATAATGGCATGGAGAGTACACTTATAAAGTTCGTGGGTGATACCAAGCTGGGAGGGGTTGCAAGTGCTTTGGAAGATAGGATTAATATTCAAAATGATCAGGACAAACTAGAAGAATGGTCTGAAGTAACTAGGTTAAAATTCAATAAGGACAAAAGCAAAGTACTCCATTTAGGAAGGAACAATCAGTTGCACACATACAAAATGGGAAATGACTGCCTAGGAAAGAGTACTGCAGAAAGGGGTCTGGGGGTCATAGTGGACCACAAGCTAAATATGAATCAACAGGGTAACTCTGTTACAAAAAAAGCAGACTTCATTCTGGGATGTATTAGCAGGAGTGTTGTAAGCAAGACAAGAGAGGTAATTCTTCCGCTCTACTCCACATTGATTAGGCCTCAATTGGAGTATTGTGTCCAATTCTGTGCGCCACATTTTAGGAAGGATGTGGACAAATTGGAGAAAGTCCAGAGAAGAGCAACAAAATTGATTAAAGATATAGAAAACATGACTTATGAGGGAAGATTGAAAAAACTGGGTTTGTTTAGTCTGGAAAAGAGAAGACTTAGGGGGGATGTGATAAAGGTTTTCAAGTACATAAAAGGTTGTTACAAGGAGGAGGGAGGAAAATTGTTCTTAACCTCTGCGGATAGGACAAAAAGCAATGGGCTCAAATTGCAGGTAGGGAGGTTTAGGTTGGAAATTACGAAAAACTTCGTAACTGTCAGGGTGGTTAAGCACTGGAATAAATTGCCTAGGGAGGTGGTGGAATCACCGTCATTGGAGATTTTTAAGAGCAGGTTAGACAAACACCTGTCAGGGATGGTTTAGATAATACTTGGTCCTGCCAAGAGTTCAGGGGACTGGATGAGATGACCTCTCAAGGTCCCTTCCACTCCTATGATTCTATGATTCTGTGATTTAGGCAGCTAGCCTGATAATGGTCTAGGTATTTCCTGTCTACACTTCTATTCTGAGCGTGCTAACATGGGTACAGCTAGTGCACATCTGACTACCAATCCTAGGAATCACACCCCTAGCTGCACTGTAGACATGCTTAACTGTGATTATCACACTAAGTGTAATAGTTTCAAATTCACATATGGTGGAAACTGTGATATCTCAGATACCTTATATATTACAATAGTTGACTTTTTAAATGCAGCCATTCTATCTCAAAGAAAAAAGTAAAGGAAACTTATTTTTAAGCTTATACAAATACAATAGCCTGAAACAATAAAGAGGAAACCTGCAAGCAAGAATCTGAAACAAACATCAACATGGAAGAATTTGATAGAAACTTCTCCAAACACCTGAAAAAAGCTAGCTGAGTGAACACCACAATTTTGCTCTGAATACTGAAGGAAGGAAAGTAAATGATGGCAGGTTAAACTGGTCCCTCAAACTGTCCAAGGAAAAAGGGAAAAAATTTAATAATGCAAGGACTAGGGAAGATATGACATAGCAGAATAAGATACCCACTATGTGCTGTGTTCAATGTAGAAGCAAGATGATGAACAAGGACAAAAAAGTCATGGAAGATGGGAGAGATTCCAGAGGACTCAAAAAAGGCAAATATAGTGCCAATCTATAAAAAGGGGAATAAGAACAACCTGGAGAATTACAGACCAGTCAGCTTAACTTCAGTACAGAGAAAAATAATGGAGCAAATAACTAAGCAATCAATTTGCAAACACCTAGGAGATAATAATAAAGGTAAGTAACAGTCAGCATGCAATTGTCAAGAACAAATTGTGTCAAACCAACCTAGAAGCTTTCTTTGAGAGGGTAACAATCCTTATAGATAGAGGGGAAGTGATTGTTATGGTATATCCTGAATTTAGTAAGGCTTTTGATACCATCTTCCATGACTTTCTCATAAACAAAGGAGGGAAATACAACCTAGATGAAGCTACTCTAAGATGGGTGCATAACTGTTTGGAAAACCATTCCCTGAGAGTAGTTATCAGTAGTTCACAGTCAAGCTGGAAGGGCATAATGAGTGGGGTCCCACAGGCAGGCCCACCGACAGCAGTTCTGGGCCCCAGGGCAGAACAGTCAATGGGCCCCCATGCACGCACAACTGCGCCTGCGCTGATGCAGTCCACTTTGGGGCAGTGCTGCGCCTCAGCTGGCTGGTGCCCAGCAAGTTACCAGCTGCGCTACTGGAGCCCAGTGAGCTATTGGCTGCGCTGCTGGGCGTGCTCTTCCAGCACGGCCAGGGCTTCCACATGCCCACCTGGTAGGATTGCCAACTGTCTAATCACACAAACCCGAAGACCCTGCCCCTTCCCTGAGACCACACCCCTGTCCTGCCCCTTCTCCGAGGCCCAATCCCCTGCTCACTCCATCCCCCCTCCCTCCATCACTTGCTCTCCCCCACCCTCACTCACTTTCCCCAGGCTGGGGGAGGGGGTTGGGGTGTGGGAGGGAGTGTGGGGTGCAGGCTCTGGGATGGAGTTTGGGTGACGGGGCAGTGCACAGAGACTTCCTCCCCAGGGGCCTCAGGGACATGCCGGCCACTTCTGGGAGCAGCGTGGAGCGAGGGCTGGCAGGAAGCCTGGCTTAGCCCCACTGCACTGCTGGCTGCAGCGGTGGCTGGGGGTCCCTGGGCCCTTTTAAATCACTCGGCCCCTGGGTAATTGCCCCATATGCCCCCTGTTGGCAGGCCTGCCCATAGGGATCAGTTCTGGGTCCAGTTCTGTTCAATATCTTCATCAATGATTTAGATAATGGCATAAAGTTTGCAGACGATACCAAGTGGGGAGGGGTTGCAAGTGCTTTGGAGGATAGGATTAAAATTCAAAATGATCTGGACAAACTGGAGAAATTGTCTAAAGTATGTAGGATGAAGTTCAGTAAGGAGAAATCCAAAGTACTCCACTTAGGACGGAGCAATCAGTTGCACAGATACAAAATGGGAACTGACTGCCTAGGAAGGAGTACTGCAGAAAGGGATACGGGGGTCATAATGAATCACAAGCTAAATGTGAGTCAACAGTGTAACGCTGTTGCAAAAAAAGCAAACTTCATACAGGGATGTATTAGCAGGAGTGTTGTAAGCAAGATACAAGAAGTAAGTCTTCTGCTCTACTTCATGCTGATTATGCCTCAATTGGAGTATTGTGTCCACTTCTGGGTGCCACATTTCAGGAGAGATGTGGACAAATTGGAGAAAGTCCAGAGAAGAGCAGCTAAAATGATGAAAGGTCTAGAAAACATGACCTATGAGGGAAGGTTGAAATAATTGCGTTTGCTTAGTCTGGGGAAGAGGAGACTGAGGGGAGTCATGATTACAGTTTTCAAGTACATAAAAAGGTTGTTACAAGGATGAGGGAGAAAAAATGTTCTTCTTAACCTCTGAGGACAGGACAAGAAGCAATGGGCTTAAATTGCAGCAAGGGCGGTTTAGGTTGGACATTAGGAAAAACTCTCTAACAGGGTAGTTTAGCACTGGAATAAATTGCCTAGGGAGGCTGTGGAATCTCTGTCATTGGAGATATTTAAGAGCAGGTTAGACAAACACCTGTCAGAGATGGTCTAGATCAGTGGTTCTCAAACTTTAGGAACCCGAGGACACCGATTTTAATTTAAAAATTTTCGCGGACCTCCTGCACACCGTTGAACAGCTGTATTCTGGCATGTAGGAGGTGCTGGGAGGGAGGGGGAAGAGTTGCGGGAGGGGGAGGAGTTGATCAGCAGGGACCGCGGACCGCCTGGAGTACCCTCGTCCATGGACCCCAATTTGAGAAACGCTGGTCTAGACAATATTTAGTCCTGCCTTGGGTGCAGGGAACTGGACTAGAAGACCTCTCGAGGTCCCCTCCAGTCCTACGATTTTATGATTCATGAAGTTACATCTAATAATAAGTTAGAGGCACAATAAAATTCTACTGTGGCCTGGGCAGAAAGGGTGAGTAATTAGTGTGTCATTAATCTTTTGCTGGAAGCCCCCATTGTCCCCACTGGGTAAGGGTCTCCATTTGTCTCCTATGCAACGAAGTTTAACTTGATCACTTTCTATGAATTCCCCACCACCACTACACCTAGTTTCCAAACACAACCAACCACTCATTTGTTTATTCGCACACCAACCCATTCACTAACAATGAAAAAAATCTCAGCATATTAAAAGTCATGGATAAACTTTAAAGACTTGAAAATGATGGAATCACAAAAGTCTTGACAAAAACCCAGCCTTATATATATTTCATAAAAATAATTGTCAAATAAAATGAAATGCCCTTCCATATAGTTTTTACATTAAATGCAACAGTTGCTACATTAAAAAAAAATTCTGTAACAATACTTTATTTATTTATTAATTTTTTTACTGGATGCATATTAAATTGTCCCATACATTCACAAGATGGAACAAAATGTTCTAGTATCTGGATGTGAGACAATTAAAATTCTAATTTTGGATTTGGTCAAAACATGTAAGAAAGTGCTTTAGTGTATGAAAGTTGATTCAGTAATTTATGTATGACTCATTAAGATGTTACCTCTTAAGATAATTGTTAGAGCCATTCATAATGTGAAAGTGTATCATCTGCTTTTCAGTACCTCAAGGTAATGTTTGTGGCAATTATTTCTTTTAATAAGACCTTTTTTTCCTCACTAGAATATCGATTAGTACAAAAGGATCATTTAGTAAAAAGTAATGGTGTAGTCCTTGAAGTGCAAAAGTCATTTTTTCCCCAATTTTGTTCTAATATATCATGGAAAATAATTAAGCTATTTATTTACCTGCAAGTGCATACAATCTTAATATTTCAAAATGCCAAGACAAATGTTTATGTATTCTGTTGTAATTTGGAAATTGGTAGCATATGCCAGCTAATATAAACCAACTATAAATTTAAGATAAGAGTTTCCAAATTAGGAGACTAAATTAGGCTCCTAAATCCAAATTTAAGCTTTTAAATATATGACCTGATTTTTTAAAAGTAATGTGCATCCATTGATTTCAGTGGGAAATGCTGGGTACTCAGGACTTTTGAAAATCAGGTCACATATTTAGTGTTCACAGTGTATTAATGTTTCTCTCTTTTCTGATCTGCGTTACCTATCGCTCTCATAAATTATGCTAAATGTCAGAGGTTTTAGTGACAGAAGAATGGGAGCTTTTATATTGTAATTTTTGGTATTTATTTGAACTATGAACTCTTTTGATTCCCCCGTCCCTATCCCACCTCACCCTCACCCCCTACAATTCTTAACTGATAATACTGAAGTACTGTACTGGAAAAATATATTCCCAACAAATTAATCTCAATTGTAAAACAAAGTCTCTTTAAGGATTATGGACAAGATTTTCAACAGTAACCAGCAATTTTACACAGCTCTATTTTTAGGTGTACAGTTTGAAATGTTCATTTTCAGCAAGCGTTGAGCACCCACCTTCTGATTATCAGGCCCCTTTAGGGTGTCTCAAGTTGGGCACCCAAAAAACAGACACATCTAAAATCACAAGTCACTATTAAAATCCCAGCCAAATTTTTTTAAAAAAGTTTCAAAACAGTGGATGAAATTCTCACCCCACTGAAGTCAATGAGAATTTTGTCATTTATATTAATGTGTTGACTGGTTTTAGAAAGGCCAGAGACTAGTCAAGAGATTTGTCTCCCTACCAGCATCTATCATCGGGGTTTAAGATTTCCCGAAATAAAAAACAACAAGGGAGTGTAGGAGTAAAACGCAGGTATGTTTATTAGACTAACAACAGTTCAACAAGGTAAGTAAATGGGATATGCTATAAAGGACTCCCAACACAGGTAAGCAAGGTAAATAGGTGAAGGTGACACTATAATTATAAAAAGCAACAGAGGGTCCTGTGGCACCTTTAAGACTAACAGAAGTATTGGGAGCATAAGCTTTCGTGGGTAAGAACCTCACTTCTTCAGATGTCCCACAGGACCCTCTGTTGCTTTTTACAGATTCAGACTAACACGGCTACCCCTCTGATACTATAATTATACTGACTGTGTCCAAAAAGGTTTACTCCCTCCCCAAGACAGGTCCCAGGTAAGTCGTATGGGGGACTCAAATGGTCTCTATCATTTCTTGCAGCTTGTGTCTGAGAATCTCACGACCTCACGACGCAGATCAGGCCCGGAACCGACCAGATGGCTCAGCAGGGTGAGAAGTGGACTTCAGGCAACAGGTAGATGGTAATTCTGATTGATGCTGGTGATTATTCTTCCTTCTCCCCTGCGTTGTCATGGGTTCAAGTAAGATCCAGAGGGTGGCAGCTAGCAGCTTACCCTTGTGTGCAAGAGTGTTAAACCCTTCCACAACCCTAAGGTGTGGTGCTCTGACATACGCACCTCAGTACAGCACTGTGCCACTCAGATGGGCAGCAGCTTCCCTCTGAGGTGCTGACACTTATATGCCCTGCTGTTACTGGGCAGATCACATGTCACATGGTTGCCTGGTTTCCAGCCTTTTGGTAGAAAGGGCGGGAAAACCTAAGAAGCGGGAAGAAGGGCAGCCAAGATGGATTCCTAGTTGTTGTTGTCAGGAATTCAAGATGGCGTGTGGGTATTAACAACCAGAACAGAGATACAGAAATTCTCCCCCTACAAATGGGGCCAGGATTTCACCCCTTTGGGAATGATTCACCGGGGCCTTGCACCTTGTATAGTAATCCACACCTGTGCAAAGATGGTGTAAGACGCTGTGATGTAAGAGCCTGATCTAAA
The DNA here is from genome assembly GCF_028017835.1 of Emys orbicularis. Lineage (NCBI taxonomy): Eukaryota > Metazoa > Chordata > Testudines > Emydidae > Emys > Emys orbicularis. The sequence goes on from NC_088684.1 coordinate 28,127,163, forward strand.
TCCGAAATCCAACTGAGAAGTTTTCTTTTGACTTCAGTGGTCATTAGATCTGCCTAGAATGAGCAGAAAATTCCTGTTTGGTGGCATCTTACACCAGTTTGGCAGAGAAGTAAATGGCACCACAAGGCACTGGAAGTCAATGGAGAAAAATCTGTTTAAGGGCCAAGTGTAAACTGAGGTAAGTCTCTACTCTTCAACTTCTCAAAGACTCCCTTGTCTAACTAATGTCTCTGGATACGTCTTTTACAGATTTATTTGGTAGCTTCAGAAAAAATCTGATTAAGGACTAGGCATTGAGCTAAGACTTTATCTATTACTCTAGGTAGCTACTGCATCTTCCTAAATCACCTGTAGTTTTGAATGATGACTGCATATTTTGCTGATGAAAAAAGGCTATGCCTTGCCCACTATTTTTGAAGATGAATTTTTATAATTTGTGCATTTCTCCCATAACATCAATTAATCACTTAAATAGCACCCTTCATGTGAATATTCTGGTGTGCTTTACAAAAGTTAGAGCCATATAAACTTAAATTAAAGTGAGCAAAAAGAAAGGGTAATGTTTAGCAACAACAACAAAATGTAATTCTGAATAAGATGACGTTCAGAATCTGTTTACTGGTAATGAAAAAAAATAATCATGAGAGAAAATGTAGAGAAATGGAGAACACTGAAAACAAGAAGTGTTCCTCATATCCAGTGGTGCATTACATCTTTAACTAGTGAGAGGGTATCACAGCAATACTTTTGTGAATCAAAAATGAGTGAAGGTAATTTATAAATAATAAGGATCAACCTAAAGTTTGAATCGTGGCCCTACAGAAGTCAAAACTCTCATTGAGTTCAGTGGGACCAGGATCTCAACCCAGATGTTTAAAACATGGTCTTTCTTTTGGCAACTATAGATATTAGGTGCTATTAATGTCCTGAAGCTGCACCTCCCGATCGGATAGTTAGAAATCTATGTGGCATTAATTGCACTTATAATATTTGTTTCTGCAAATGGAGAGCAAAAAGAAGGAGGCTAGGTTTTGGGCAAGCTAAAACCCAGATGTGACCAATCCCTTCCCTGTGCTATAATGGGATGGACCTGGCAGATGCTTGCCAGCTCGCACTAGAGTAAGCATGTTCAGTGGAAGGGGGTTCATGATGGCTGAGCAAGCAGAGTGAAATTCAGTGTCAGCTGGTGGAGTTTTTTCAGATCTGATTATGAAGTTCAAGATTCAATTATCATTGGCTTAAAGAAAGGTGGGCTAATGTTTTCACTTGCTAGTCTGTAGGTAGTGGAGAAGACAACTGATCTGCTGCTCTTGGTAATTTGGAAGGTTTGGGAGTTATCCCTTCCTATAAAGAGTCCTAAAGACTGAGAACCATGGAGATATTAGGGAGAGTTTTGTTTTGTGTGTTTCTCTGGTGGTCCATTAAGTAATTATGGACATTTATGAGAAGTTTGGTTTTCTCTCATATTATCTTATATAATATGAAAGAATTAAAGGATGGTAATATAATTAATGTGACGACAAGGATTTGTGGAAAATAGATCCTGTCAAACTAACTTCATATGTTTTTTTGATGAGATTACAAGTTTGGCTGATAAAGGTAATAGCATTGATGTAATATACTTAGACTTCTGTAAGGCATTTGACTTGGTACTGCATGACATTTTGATTAAAAAACTAGAAAGATATAAAATTAACATGGATGACATGAATTACATGCTGACTAACTGGTAAGTCTCAACTTGTAATTGTTAACAGGGAATCATCACTGAACGTGTGTGTTTCTAGTGGGATTCCTTAGGGATCAGTTCTTGGTTTTATGCTATTTAACAGTTTTATTAATGTCCTGAAAGAAAACATAAAATCATCACTTATAAAGTTTGCAGATAACACAGTTGGGAGCATGGTAAATAATGAAGAGAACAGGTCACTAGTACAGACCAATCTGGATTGTTTGGTAAACTGGGCCCAAACAAACAATATGTGTTTTAATATAGCTAAATGTAAATGTATACATCTAGGATGGGAACTCTATCATGGGAAGCAGTCATTCTGAAAAAGATTTGGTGGATAATCAGCTGAACATGAGCTGCCAGTGTGACGCTGTGGCCAAAAGGACTAATGCAATCCTTGGACGCATAAACAGGGGAATCTTGAGCAGGAGTAGAGGGGTTATTTTATCTCTGTATTTGGCACTGATGCAACTGCTGCTGGAATACTGTATCCAGTTCTGGTGTCCACAATTCAAGAAGGATGTTGATAAATTGAAAAGGGTTCAGAGAAGAGTCTCAAGAATGACACAAGGACAAGAATATGTGACTTCTAGTGATAGACTTAAGGAGCTCAATCTAGTTATCTTAACAAAGAGAAGGTTAAGGGGTGACTTGATCACAGTCTATACGTATCGACATGGGGAACAAATATGTAACAATGGGCTCTTAAATCTAGCAGAGCAAGTATAACATGATCCAATGGCTCGAAGTTGAAGCTAGACGAATTCAGACTGGAAATAAGTCATGCTTTAACAGTGAGAGTAATTAACCCTTGGAACAATTTACCAAGAGTCGTTGTGGATTCTCCATCACTGACAATTTTTAAATCAATATTGGGTGTGTTTTTTTACAGATATGTTCTAGGAATTATTTTGGGGAAGTTCTAAGACCTGTGTTAAATAGGAGCTTAGACTAGATGATTACAATCCTTCTGGCCTTGGAATGTATGAACCTTAGAAGCTTTTATTCATATGTGTCAGGACTGAGGGATCAGGCCTTAACTAATTAATTAAATCTCAAATCCTTTTAAGATAGGTATGATTACTATTATTACACCCATTATACAGATTGGTAAATTGGGGGCAGTGAGGGACTTGCAAGGTCACAGAACATGCTGCTTGAGTCCTAGCTCACAGTTCCCGACCCTAACCACTATACAACTCTACTTTCCCATTGATTTTTTTAACTGCATTGAATGCGGAATGCATTGAAAATGATGAGTCTAGATGGCAAAAAAGACTCACCAACCAAATAACTTGGATATTTATCTTTGGATAAAGGTATTTTCCTTTTCCTTTGTCCTTTATGCAATTTAAAAAAGGAAACAGTAACATTAAAATATTAAAAACAGAGAACACTTAACTCAGCCATTAATCTCCATTTCAAATTTAGAACTTTGATTCTATAAATGGAGGGCCCAATTTACTGAGACAATACTCCCAATAGGTTCTATGGCCACTTTTGTGCATAGTCATTTTCATTGTCTTTCCTGCTTAGTCTGTTGAGTTCTGATCCTGATCGAATCAGTAACACCCACATAGATGCAGTTATAGGATCAGCCAGTTTCTTCCTTTGTGTGAGTTTTTCATAAAGCAACAATGACAGAGAAAAAATATTTCTTTTTGTAATACCAGAAAAAATAAATGGGGGATTCTGGGACCCGCATAGTACATGAAATTACATTTAAGTCATCTTTTGAAATTCTCTAAATTTCAAGTCAGAGTCCCTTTAAGTTATTATATGACACAAATGAAATCATGCATATTTCCATTTTTTTTTCAGATAAAATAGTACAAAAGGTATCTGTCAATTGCCTTTGTAAAAATGCCAGGAGAGAGATAAATAGAAATATCTGCAACAATTTGTCACAAAGAGTCATTAGACCTAGCACCTCGTATCCTGTCAGACAGAAGCACAGTTAATTTGGTATGACTAGCTATTAAAAAGTGCCAGTCCACTACATGGCTGTCACTGAAGGATACAGATGGGTTTGGAAAGAGTTTGATGCAGAGTTTACTTTCATCATTAGTAATTAAACAGTGCCACTCCATTTTCAATACAAGACCTAGACAGCCACACAAATTTCAGTTAGCATCATCATCATTGGTTCCACATATGCTACCAAACCACTCTTAAAGGTGACAGGTAAAGAAAACTCAGTTAACACATCACTGACTCTACAGTACATGTCAGAGACAAAATGGAGGAGACAGAGAAATAGATGTGATAGACAAACGGTTAATGTACCAAAAGGCCCAGTTAGATTCCACAAGAAATGTAGGGCTTGTACAGAGGGGATACAGGGTGCTACACAAAATTCCCTTGGGTTCAAATAATACCTGTACAAGCTGTATGCTGCCTTTATTTATTATTATGGAGAAACATGAATGACAAATGATTTCATTATTAATAATAGTCATAGATTCCAAGGCCAGAAGGGACCACTGTGATTGTCTACTCAGACCTCCTGTATATCCTAGGCTATAGAACTTCCCAAAAATAATTCCTAAAATATATATTTTGGAAAAGAATCAACTCTTGATTTAAAATTTTTTAGTGATGGTGAATCTACCATGACCCTTGGTAAATTGTTCCATTGGTTAATTGCTCTCACTGTTAAAGTATGCCATATTTCCAGTCTGACTTTGTTTAGCTTCAGCTTCCAGCCATTGGATCATATTATACCCTTCTCTGCTAGATGGAAGCCAGCCCATTGTTACATATTTGTTCCCCATGTAGATACTTATAGATTGTAATCAAGTCACCCACTCTTGAATTGTGGATACCAGAACTATTCCAGTAATGGTTGCACCAGTGAGAATTACACCTAGGTAAAATAACCTACTTCTATTTGAGATTCTCCTGTTTATGCCTCCAAGGATTGCATTAGCCCTTTTGGCCACAGCATCACACTGGGAGCTCATGTTCAGCTGATTATCCCCCACAGCCCCATTTCTGTTTCAGAATCGCTGCCGCCCATGATGGAGTCTCCATCCTAGACGTATACATTTACATTTAGCCATATTAAAACACATATTGTTTGCGTGGGCCCAGTTTACCAAACAATCCAGATTGCTCACTACTAGTGACCGGTCCTCTTCATTATTTACCATGCCCCCAATTGTATCACCTGCAGACTTTATAAGTGATGATTTTAAGTTTTCTTCCAGGTCATTAATATAAACATTAAATAGTGTGGGGACAAGAACTGATCCCTGTGGGTCCCCACTAGAAACACACTCATTCAATGATGGGAATTACATTTTGAGATCTATCAGTTAGCCAGCTCATTTAATGTTTGCCATATTATGTGTGCAATAGGTTGGCCATAAAGTTCATAAAGTGTCTTCGATCCTCCGCTCAAAATGCTATAAGTTCAAAGTACGATTATTTTCATGTGTGATTTAAATGAACCACACCCTGTCCATTTGACAAGATCTGCTTTGGCTGTTTCTTTTTTCAGATTATTTTAAAATTATTAAAAAGAACAAGAGTCAAGAAAAAGAGGTTTTATCTTATAACTTAGTTGTATTGTTAGGCATTGTGACTCAGGAATTTCTTCGTGTCAACTGGTATAGGGCACTGAGGCACAGAGTTTTAATGGGTGCCCTGAGTCGAGTATATGCACAATAATTCACCAAATGTAAGATATATATTGAGATCCGGTAGCCCACTGGTCATTGTAATCATTGTGAAATGCATGTATGGATAATATTTAAGAAGTTATGTATCTATTCTAGAAATCATGTTTTTAAAGCCCTGAAGTTAAAGGCAGATCACCAGGAGGTGACATGCCTTGGATAGGTTCTGTTCAAACATGGGGTAGTAGACACTTCTCTCTCATCTGGCCATTGTGTTCCTCACAATGTAAGTCTGTTGGCATACTGAGCCACCTGCTAATCAAGATCTCAAAATTAACGTGAGATCACAAAATCTACAGGAAGGAACACACGGAAGGAAGGTGTCCTGTTTATGACAAATATCAAAGGATTAGGCTGGTATATCAGGAGAATGCAAGAAGACATACAGTTTGCTTCACCTAGGGGATAAGCTGACAGTGTGGCTTGACTCTGGAAAAAGGGATCACAGCCTGGCTGGTTGAATACAGCAATACTTTATTATACATGAGAGTATCTTGTTAATTTAGCCTAGGCTCTAGAACAGTGGCTCTCACACTTTTGTACTGGTGATCCCTTTCACATAGCAAGCCTCTAAGTGCGACCCCCCCTTTATAAATTAAAAACACTTTTTTATATACACCTCTACCTCAATATAATGCTGTCCTCGGGACCCAAAAAATCTTACCGCGTTATAGGTGAAACCGCGTTATATTGAACTTGCTTTGATCCACCGTAGTGTGCAGCCCCGCCCCCCCGGAGCACTGCTTTACCGCATTATATCCAAATTCGTGTTATATCGGGTGGCGTTATATCGAGGTAGCGGTGTATTTAACACCATTATAAATGCTGGAGGCAAAGCGGAGTTTGAGGTGGAGGTTGACAGCTCGCAACCACCCATGTAATAACCTCGTGACCCCCTGAGGGGTCCCAACCCCCAGTTTGAGAACCCCTGCTCTAGAATGTGTGTTATTATTTTATTTTATTTTATTTTCTATATTTCTACTCATGGTCACTTGAATCTCTATACTTTGCTAAATAAAGTTGTACGTGTTTTCATTATAAAGGTATGTAAGTGCTTAATATTAAATGGAACAATGATCTGAGGTATAACTGGCTAGCTGGGGTGTCCTGTTACTTTGGGAGCAGTAAGTCTGTGAATACTGCAGTGGAGCAGGGCTGGACACTCCAGGAGACAGTTGGAGAGCTTGGGGGTTGGAGTGTGCCTATTGCTAACCTGCAGAGGGACAGCGGAGCCTGTATAGGCTGAGAAGGGAGTTTTTGTGTTGCCCAGGGTCAAGGGAGCTAGGGAGTTGACCCACAGCAGGCACAGTCAAGGCTTCCTCATTCTACAGGCATGTGGTAGCGAGGCTGTGGGTAACTCCAGGTGGCACCCCAGTGTCACAGACATGAAAAGCTCAAGAGTTAAATCATAAGCTTCCTGCTTTTCTTTCAAAGGATAACGTCCTACTAGAGAAAATTCTTTCAAAATAGTTGCCATTGCCTATTGCTCTTAATAAGACAATCCACTGGCTGATCTTAGCAAAGTGTCTATTGCATCCATTTGGGGCCAGCTCTTAGCTAAAATACAAATGTTATACATGTGGGTATGATCCAGAAGTAAAAGCTTATCATGTTTAATTTTAGAAGCGATGATCCTGTCACTGGAGTTTTACTAATGGAAAATATGTTTCAGAGAGCTTAGCAGACCTATGGTCTATTGGGTTTGCAAATAGTGGGTGAAAATTTGCCATCAGAAATGTTCAGTCTGTTGGCTCACTTCAGTATTGCAGCAGGTGAAATTTATTGCCCAAGGACTGTGACAGGACTATTAATGGGTGGCAAGACCTTTGTTTCTTTGTTTAAAAATGCAAATCTATTTTTAGAGATTTTATCACATGCAGTAAAAAAAAAAAAGCTTTTAATGTACACATTCAAAGGCCTTCTGAAATCTTTATAACTCAAGGATCCCAGTTACTGGCCAATCAAATAACTATTTGATCTCTCTCTCTCTCTCTTTGTGCAATGTATGTGATAACATGCAAGCTATACATTAATACAAAGAAACTCTAAAACCATATACACCCATACAATGGTTAGAAGAGCAGTATCTGCATTGCATATATTATGCCCAACTTCTGGCGGACAGCAAAAGGAAGCTAGATACAAAGGCAAAGGTCCTCAACTGAGAAAGCTTTGCCACTAATCCTGGAGAGCTTAATTCCAAAAGCATTGCCACCTAATTACTACAGTGGGATTTAAGGAATGAGATGGCAGCAGAGGTCACAGATCATGTTTTAATTCTGACGTGCCACCAAAGGCGTGTAGAGAGACACAAGCTTTTGAGTGAGAGCTCTGTGTAGCTTGAAAATGTGTCTCTCTCACCAACAGAATTTGGTCCAATAAAAGATATTACCTCACCCACCTTGTCCTTTAATATCCTGGGACCGACATGCCTACAACTACACTTTGTACAGCAAAGGAGTGTAGCAGAAATGGCATATTTAATCACAGGCACCGACTTCCTCAGTTCCTGGGGGGGGGTGCTCCACCCCTGCTCCACCCCAGACCCCACTGCCACTCCGCCCCTTCCCCACCTCTTCCTGCTCCACCCCCGCTCCGCCCCTTCCTGCCCCATTCCACCCCCTCGCCTGCCTCTTCCTGCCCCCGCTCCTCCCCCTTCCCCCAGCACCTCCTGAATGCTGCTGAGCTGCTGATCATGGTGGGCGGAAGGCATTGGGGGGAAAAGGGGGAGGCGCTGATCGACGGGGCCACCGGTGGGTGCTGAGCATCCACTATATTTTTTTCTGTGGGTGCTCCAGGACTGGAGTACCCACGGAGTCAGCAGCTATGTATTTGATCAAAGGCTGGAAGAACTCCCGTCCTGTTACAACATTCTCTGTTCACCTTCTTCCCAGCCTGCCTCTCTTCCTATCTCCTAGAACTGCCTCTTAACACAATGCAGGTCAGCTGGTATGTCTCATCCAGTCAGACCACTATCTTCTGCTTGTCAATGTCAACATTCGCTCTACTGATGGGATCTCTCTGCTTCTATTGTGCCTGGGATCTCTCCACCAGGTACTACATTGGATTTCCCCTATCCTCTGAGCCAGGAACATTCACTTCCTATGCCTCCCATATACCCTCTTTCCCACACCCAAGTCCTCCCGATTTCCCATAATTTACACCTACCCATGTCTCAATTTATTTTTAAGACTGGAATTATGGGGATAAGTGACCCAGCTTGCTATGCTGAGCTTTAACTGCAGATATTACCAAGTAGATATGCATTTGTGAGACTCAACTTAGTTCCCATTTAGTTCCCATTTAATAAAACCCCTGCCAACAAGCATCACTTCCATCTTATCAGGGTTGGGTTGCGGGCATTTCACTTAGATCCTTACCTCACCTAAACATTCTCATAAATGCTGAGATGCAAGACTTACTCATGGGGGAATTCTACACCACTACGCATGTGCATATTTCATGTGCTGCACATATTTTTATTTTATTTTTTGCAGAAAATAGCTTCTGCTGAAAAATTGCTGCAGTTCTGCATTTTGCCCACCAGAGGGTGCTGTGGTGCTAGAACACAGCAGCAGCTCCTGGCCAGCCCCAGCTATGATAGGGAAGAGAAAGAGCAAGCAGTGCCTTCTTCACAGTGCCTGTCAGGCCAGGTCAGGAGACAGGTGATATGGGGAGATAAACAGCGTGGGGCTGCTGAGGGGTCAGACAGGGGCTCATAAGGGCTAGTAGGGGAGGACAGACTGGGGCAGAGGCTAATGGGAATGGAGGTGCAGGGCCACAGGGGGGAAATAGGTGCAAGGCCACATGGGCAGAGGGGGAGGGGGTAGGCTACAGGGGGAAGGGGTATGGCTGAGAGGGGCACAGAGACACATGGGGACAGGAGGTGCAGGGACACAGAGATGAGGGGAGGAGGCTGGCTGAGGGGGTGCAGGGACACCTGGGCGGAGGGGGTGCACAGCTACTGGGGGAAGGGGATGGCGGAGTGGGGGCACAGAGAGTCAGGGGGATGGGGGTACAGTAACACATGGAGATGAGGGGAAGGGGCTGACTGAGCAGGTGCTTGGACACATGGGGATGGGGGAGGGGTGGAGGGCCACATAGGGACAGGGGGTGCCTGAGTGGGGGCAAAGAGACACATGGGGACAGAGGGAGAAGGGAAGGGCCACATGGGAATAGGGGGAGTGGGTGTCTGAGTGGGGGTGGAGGGACACACGTGGACAGGGGGTGCAGGGACACATGGGGACAGGAGTAGATGTTCCTGACTGAATGGGAGAGGCTAGAGGTCAGCCAGGGTCTGCATGCGGGATGCTCCCTAACAATCCCTTCTCGCCCCTCCCCCCCTAAAAAACCTGTTCCATATTTTTTCCACCCATACCCAACAACCCTTCAAGTTCATGCCCAGACTCCTTCCCAGCAATTACTTCCCTCTCCCTCAGTTCCTCCGTTACCCCTGACTCCCCCGAGCCTTTGCACTGCTTCTGAGGGAAATACGGTTCTGTGCTGTAGTTTGAATGAATTATTACTCAGAATTCTGTATTAATATGTCTAGTAAGGAATCTATTTATCAAAAATACATTTCCTGAATCTTTTTTGTTGTCTGTATTGTTACAGACATACTTGCTGACTGGTATTTTGAAATAAATTACCAAAATAATTAAAACTGATGTGATTATATTGTGTTTTTGACAAATAAAATATGCAGAATTTTGCAGAATTTTAAAATATTGTGAGCAGAATTTTTAATTTTTTGGTGCAGAATTCCCCCAGAAGTAAAGACTATAACTCTCAGTAACTCCAATGCCTAGCCAGACAGAAACTCAGTTAAGGAATCAAAAAGGCAGTGATGCAGCATATACAAAGGAAACAATTCCCCATATGACTTAACAAGTATTTGTACCATTGTAAAACACTGTAAGTGTAGGTGTATAAAGTTTAAATTCTCACTTGGTAGCCAATTTGCCATTTAGGTGTGCTGTTTTATTACAGATTTCAGAGGGGTAGTCGTGTTAGTCTTTATCAGCACAAAGAACGAGGAGTACTTTTGGCACCTTAGAGACTAACAAATTTATTTGAGCATAAGCTTTCGTGGGCTATACCGGAAACCTACTGACTGCTATACTTACCTACATGCCTCCAACTTTCATCCAGACCACACGATCCATTGTCTACAGCCAAGCTCTAAGATACAACCGCATTTGTTCCAACCCCTCAGACAGAGACAAACACCTACAAAATCTCTATCAAGCATTCTTACAACTACAATACCCACCTGCTGAAGTGAAGAAACAGATTGACAGAACCAGAAGAGTACCCAGAAGGCACCTACTACAGGACAGGCCTAACAAAGAAAGTAACAGAACACCACTAGCTGTCACCTTCAGCCCCCAACTAAAACCTCTCCAGCACATCATCAAGGATCTACAACCTATCCTGAAGGACGATCCTTCACTCTCACAGATCTTGGGAGACAGGCCAGTCCTTGCTTACAGACAGCCCCCCAATCTGAAGCAAATACTCACCAGCAACCACACACCACACAACAAAAACACTAACCCAGGAACCTATCCTTGCAACAAAGCCCGTTGCCAACTCTGTCCACATATCTATTCAGGGGATACCATCATAGGACCTAATCACATCAGCCACACTATCAGAGGCTCGTTCACTTGCACATCTACCAATGTGATATATGCCATCATGTGCCAGCAATGCCCCTCTGCCATGTACATTGGCCAAACCGCACAGTCTCTATATAAAAGAATAAATGGACACAAATCAGACGTCAAGAATTATAACATTCAAAAACCAGTCGGAGAACACTTCAATCTCCCTGGTCACTCGATTACAGACCTAAAAGTCGCAATATTACAACAAAAAAACTTCAAAAACAGACTCCAATGAGAAACTGCTGAATTGGAATTAATTTGCAAACTGGACACCATTAAATTAGGCTTGAATAAAGACTGGGAGTGGATGGGTCATTACACAAAGTAAAACTATTTCCCCATGCTTATTTTTTCCCCCTACTGTTACTCACACCTTCTTGTCAAGTGTTGGAAATGGGCCATCCTGATTATCACTAAAAAAGGTTTTTTTCCCTCCTGCTGATAATAGCTCACCTTAACTGATCACTCTCATTATAGTGGGTATATTTTTTCATGTTCTCTGTGTATATATATATCTCTTCCTACTGTATTTTCCACTTCATGCATCTGATGAAGTGGGTTTTAGTCCACGAAAGCTTATGCTCAAATACATTTGTTAGTCTCTAAGGTGTCACAAGTACTCCTCGTTCTTTTTGTTTTATTACACTATATGTTGTGATGGTGCATTGGTTTTGTTACTGAGATCATTTCCTACAAGATAAATAATGAATAATTTGAAACAACAGAATTGCATACTTGTTCTCTGTCTGATTCCTAAGTGATTACGCAGAAGTGCTGGTGACTGAAGTTGGTAAAAACTAGTTTTCTGTTGGCTGGTTTATTTAAAAGCAAGCAGAGTTAAGGCCTTCTTTGGTAATCTCTCTTACAGCTTTCACTGGATTGTCTTGCTGCAGTAGAAGTTTGTTTGGAGTGAGTTTTTTTCTGCTAAATGTATACTTTTCAAATTCCTAGATCTGTGTAACCCACTAAAGAGCAGTTAGAAGAGTGTCTATCATCAGAATCAGAGGGGGATAGGGTTAAATTTGACCACGTGCAGAAGACCAGCACAAACACTTAAATCCTTAAAAGTGACATTTAAGTGTTGCCTATGCCTTGTGCTGGCCTTCTGCACAGAGATGAATTCCACCAAGAGAATAATCTACCAGGGATTGAAAAGAAATTGGATAAACATGCTTCAAAGGGGTGACATAAAAGCTGTAAACACAAGATAATCCTACAGTGGGTGTTTCTCAATCAGGTTATCAGTTTCACAATGTCTTTATGATTAGACAAAGTTCAGAGGAGATGAAAGGAGTCATGTGTTGGTGCTGTCATCCTACACACATCTGGAATGTGTGGGATTTTCTTTAAAAGACACATACTGCAATTTACCACAGAACACGAGAATTGCAATGTTTGCTCTTGATGGTGGAAGATTCAAAACATTTACTCCATTTATAAGCAAAAAATCTAAACCGTTAAATGTTTTGCATTTTAACTGGATTCTAGCTCATTCTACAGAGCTGCTTCTTCATAGAACACTAATGTTGCTAAACACGGGATACTACAAGTGACGAGCAATGTAAATAATGGAATATTGGTTCTGCCATCCTTACTCACAATGTGGTTAAAATACAGGTACACATTATTTTCCCTATTTTTACAGATAGGAAATCGATTCACAGAGAGGTGAAGGGCTTGATTTTCAGAAATGCTGAGAATCACCACTTCCCTTGAAGTCTATGGGTATGTCTACACCCAGCCGCTAATTCGGCGGCTGGGAATCGAAGTTCTGGGTTCGACTTATCGCGTCTTCTCTGGACGCGATACGTCGAACCAGGAAGTGATCGCCGTCGACTGCAGTACTCCAGCTAGACGAGAGGAGTACCGCGGCGTCGACGGGGGAACCGCGGCGTCGACGGGGGAGCCTGCCTGCTGCGTGTGGACCGAGGTAAGTTCGAACTAAGGTACTTCGAACTTCAGCAACGTTATTCACGTAGCTGAAGTTGCGTACCTTAGTTCGAATTGGGGGGTAAGTGTAGACCAAGCCTAGGGCTCAGCACCTCTGAAAATGAAAAGCTGGTACACTTCCCTAGACATATAAAGAGCTGAGTGGAGTTGTAGAATTAGTACAATTAATAACTACTTTTATGTAATGCACAGTACACAGAGAACTTAAAAAAAGGAATGTAATAAGAACAGGAGTTGACCAGTCATGAAATCATTCTTGTGCAAACTTTGCAACACAAATAGCAAATACTACAAATTTAGGGTCTGATCCCGTGCACACTGAAGTCAATAGGAAGACTTGCATTGACTTCAGTGGGCTTTCAATTAGGCCCTTAGATTTCTTATGTCACCCTTAACATAGGGCTAGATTCTGACTTGTACCAAACACCTGTGTAAAGAAGTAACCCTCTATCCCCTTGAAAGCTGTTCAGACCCAGGGTCTGGGTGGATAGTCATAAATGAGGCTATTCAACCATTTATTCTGTCCCTGGCATTAGTGAGCAGGGAGTGGGTGGAGCCTTGCCACAGTAGCTGAGCTAGTTGGGGATGAATATACTGCTGCTATAAGCCTGCAGTAAGGTGCTATGCCTGAGGAGCAAAGAGGAAGCAAGGGAGAAATAGTGAATCAGAGGGGTGCCTCTAAAGGTATGAGTATATTTAAACTGCTACAGAGGCACAGCTGCAGCTGTAGTGCTTCAGTGTAGACACTACCTACACCGATGGGAGCGGTGCTTCCATTGATATAGGTAATCCACCTCTCCAAGAGGCAGTAGTTAGGTTGATGGAAGAATTTTTCCATTGGCCTAGCACTGTCTACATCAGGGATTAGGTCAGCATAGCTACATCTATCAGAGGTGTGGATTTTTCACACCCTTGAGAGATGTAGCTATGATGATGTAAGTTCCCAGTATAGACCAGCTGTAAAACACAATGCCTCTTTTATGCATCATGCCTTGCTCAGAATTGTACATGAAGCCAAGGTCTGACCTGCAATAATGTGATGATGTTGTTGTGGTTGTGATGCAGCTTCACCTCTGTAAAGACATGCAGCATGACTAAAACTCATTTAACAAAATGATACAGGGTCTGACTTCTGTGAAAAGCTTAATCAAAACTAGCTTTGACTAAAAAGGAGACAGAAATTCAGCTCCAAAGCAAGCCAATGGAAAGACTCCCAACTTATTTCAACAGGCTTTGGAGCAGACCTTAAAAATGGAATAAGAACATGGAAGAAAAGAGAAAAAAAAATAAAGGGATAGCTGAGACCTAAGGTGAAGGTAAGGAACAGGGGTGGAGAGGGAAAATTAATGATAGCGAAAAAACTTAATAGTAAACAGAGAAGTATCCACTGTGGGGAAATCAAGCTGCACTGCATGTCTGGCAAACAGACAAAACTGTTACATCAATGACATCTTTGTGTAGCTGTACTTTTTCCAAAGACCTTTTCAGTAGATGCATGAAAGACTATACATTCACTCTGCTAAAAAGAAAATCAGCAGGGACACACAAAAAATGTTTTGGGGAAGCGATATTGAGAGAGCTGTCATCCTGCAGAATAGCGGCTGATCAGAAAAAGATTGCAAACAGCACTAGTAGTTGGCACTCGTTTATAGACATTGGCAACTCTTAGTGTTAAAGTGGCAGTATTATTATACTACCCTTGTCAGAAAAGATAACTTTATCCCACAAAGTGAGCTGGATTTCAAAGTTCTCCCCATCCTTTTTTTGGAGTATTCACATTTTTCTAAAAGAAATGATAGACACTTTGGCTTTCCCCCATTGGTCTAATAAGAAAAAAAAAGAAGTTTTAAATTGTATTTCAAAATAGTAGAACATATGGCTTCAGGGGGAAATTCACCTATTTGCACAAGGCCTACGCACAACTTATGTGAGGGAAAATTTCCCTATCAGTGAATGTAAGACACATGTGAACCCAAAACAGACATTAGTGTGTTACAAATCTTAAACATACCTTGTTCAATTCATCCCAGTGTAACTGTTGATATCAGTGGAGTTAACACTGAGATGAATTGGATCCATTGTTGTCAGTGCTGAGAACTGCTGCTTGGAGAAGGCACAGTGTGTCTAACACCTTGTCTATGCTACAGACATCTGTGATCCCTGACCAACATAGTTGTGTGACAAAAGCCCCTAGTATAGTCCCAGTTATATGGCCAAAACTGTGCTTTTGCTGGTTTAACTTATTTTGCTTGAGAGGGGAAGGGGCAGCACTGGAGTAAGCACAGTATTGCCAGTATAAGTTGCATCCACTCTAGGAGCACTTTGCTGGTATAGCATCCCAGTCTACCTAGCAAAATGCTCCTAGTATA
Source organism: Emys orbicularis (assembly GCF_028017835.1). NCBI lineage: Eukaryota > Metazoa > Chordata > Testudines > Emydidae > Emys > Emys orbicularis. The sequence continues at coordinate 28,142,563 of NC_088684.1, forward strand.
GACCTAGTGTGGATCTGGCCTTACTCTAACGGTAATCTATACTTGTAGCTGGGAGTGTCCCAGTTCAGGTAGACTGACATGTGCTAGCTGTGCTCAAGTTAGAGGGCTAAAGCAGTGTAGCCAGGGGTAGCATGGGCAGCGGCTTGGGCTAGCCACCTGAATATGTACCCAGGGGGTCTGGGCAGGTTTGTAGTAAGGTGGCTAGCCTGAGATTCTGCTCATACTAGCCCTGACTACATGGATATTTTTAGGCAAAACTCATCCTTTGCAGAAGACAAGTACAAGGCCTGTGCACCACTCAAATCAGGGCCGGCTCTAGGTTTTTTGCCGCCCCAAGCAAAAACATTTTTGGCTGACCCCCACCCCAGCCCTGAGCTCTCCCCCTCCCCCACTCACACCCCTTCTGCCCCAGCCCTGGGCTCTCTGTTCCCCCCACACCCGCATCCCCTGCCTCCCCAGCCCTGGGCTCCCCCCCCACACCAAACGTGACCTCCTCGTTCACCACAGCAATCCCCGTTTACACTTGCAGTGGGGATCAAACCATTTCTCCTATTTCTATTTCACTTTAGTATAAATTTCGCCCCTTCCCCCATCACCCCATCTTTAGTGCTCCAAAATGCACATGGAAGGCATAGGGACTAACTCTCAAACCTTGTACCTGGAAAGAGATGGGGATCTAGTTAAGAGGGTTCAGGCAAAGGAGCGGGTGTGAGGGTGCTTGGGGGCTCTACACTGGCAGAGAAGCAGGGTGTGATGTACTCACAGAGGAGGGTGGAGGAGGAGAGGGGGTATCAGGAGGGTTGCAGGAGAAGAGGTGTAGGGGAAGGGGGAGGTGTGGGAGGAGAGGGCTGGGGGAGGGTACAAGGGGAGAGGTGCGGGTGAAGGGAGAGTACAAGGGGAAGGGGTACGGCGAAGGAGCGATGTGGGGAGGTACCAGTGAAGAGGCTGCGAGCGGGATGGGGGGTGCAAGGGCTGAGGGGGCAGGCGCTGACAGCTGCTTCCCCAGCCCCGTGCAGGCAGAGCTGAGAGGACGGACACTGACCCCCAGGTGCCCGAGCCGTGGGGGTCCCCTGGCGGGGCAGTATCCCCCGCTGTCCTGCTCGGAGCCAGGCTCTGCCTCTCCCCGCCCCTGGCGCTGTGGGAGCCCGGGGCAAGCAGCGCGGGGCTGAGGTGGAGGAGGTGCGCGGTGGGCTGGGTCCGGGGGCAGCTCCCTGGGAGCTCGGGCAGCCCAGCCACTCACCCCATCATCGCACGAGCCGGGATCCGCGCCCCCTGCCCAGCCCGGCAGCGCCCTGCCCAGCCCACTCGGGCGGGGAAATGGTATGCTGCCCTGGGGAGACTCAGAGCAGCAGCGGTAGCAGCAGCGGTGGTGGCAGCAGGACTCCTCCTCCCTCCCTGCATCCCGGGCCCCGCTTCCCTCCCTCCCCGGCTCCTCACACACTCCGGGAGCCCCTCTTGCCGCTGCAGCCCGGGCTCAGCTCCAGGGGACGATGCTCTGGCTCTCCAGCGGCAGGGCTCTGGCCAGGGCTGGCTCCCGGCTTTTTGCCGCCCCAAGCAAAAAGAAAAAAAGCGGGGGGGAGGGGGGTGCCGGAGTGCTGCCCCTTGGAAAGTGCCACCCCAAGCACATGCTTGCAGCGCTGGTGCCTAGAGCCGGCCCTGACTCAAATGTTCAAAATGGGTCTTAAGTGATGCATTTTACCCTAGTAGGGTAGCTGTGATGGTTCATTGGCCTTATATTTTAAATCCTTCAGTCTGTTTTGCCATTAAAAAAAGGTCCTTTATTACTAAGATTCAAACCGTTTTGCAGCTATTGGAATAACAGAAGAATGTAGCATGAAAGGGACAAAGAGGGGCAGAACTTAAGATTTTTATACACGATACTCTTAGAGCAACAATTCATCATATCATGAAATGTTTTCTAACATCTAAGTACTACAAATGTATGGGCTTATTGATCATAAAATTGATAAATGTGCTAATATTTTATAGTAGAAAGCTAATGTATCTTGCAAATGACAATTGGACAAGCTGTCAGCCACAGCTTTCCTGGCTGCAACAGAACATTTGGGTTCTCCTTTGGATCCTGCAGTTTGGATGATAAAGTGTTTCGCAGACATGCACTGTAGCTGCTTTCAGAATATTATAGCTCATACTTAAGGCAATATTCTGGATAGAAATACTGCTGGATGAAACCCACAATACATATTTGCTTGTTGTTGCCATTAGTTGAATGTTTTTGGAAAAATCTTTGTTCAAATATTTGTAAAAATGCCAATTCAACATTATAGTGACTATAAAAAAATCCAAAAGATTTCACTCACAAAGAGTGCAGGATGATGATTAAAATGCACATGACTGAATTTAACTATCAGAATCTACAAAGACACATAAAATCTCTATATAGAGAAAATTATGAAAATCATATAGTATTGTATTATTTATTTTCTAGTAAACACACACAACAGGTTGATATACACAGAGGTTCATGATCCCTATCTGCAAAAATTCCATACTTTGGAAGTAAAATAGTGCCCGTGATGATGAAACTGGCTGTGCTATATGTGAGATTATGGGTGCTACCGGCCAAATTCTTCTCTGAGTTACACCAACAAAACCCCATTGACTTCCCGTCATATTATGTTATGTAACTCAGAGGTATTTTGCCATTAGAAATTAGAAAATAATATATAGAATACTCAAAAATTTAGATCAAAATCACAATGCAAATTTACAATATTGTTGCAGCCATGTTGGTCCCCGGAGAGACAAGGTTGATGAAGCAATATCTTTTATTGGAACAATTTATATTGATGAAAGAGACCTTGTTGAGGCTCTTCTTGAAGACCTGAAGAAGAGCTCTGTGTAGCTCGAAAGCTTGTCTATATTCACCAACAGAAATTGGTCCAATAAAAGATATTACCTCACTCAACTTGTCAATGCAAATTGTGGAAGCGTAAGTCTGGGGCAAAAGGAGAAAAAATATCAATATCAAGCAATAACTGATATTAACCATTTTTGATCAAAGCTGATGAATTAAATTGCTCATTGTCCTGAGCAAAATATGCATTCTTTAGACATAATTCACTGGCAGCAACTGTATGTGTTTATTTGATTTATGTATCTTCCTGTCCAAGGAACTGTGAGACCACATTACAGGAGTGGGGTGAAGTTCTAAGGTGAAGTTCCAGACGAAGCGTGGTCCAAACTACTCAAGACCCCAGTGGTGAAACAGGCGTATTTGAGGACCTGTCAGTTCTCTGAGGCTGTGAAGGCAGATGAGGGCTGCAACAGGACACAGGATGGAGACCTCCAGTTGTCTTAGACTTCAATGCCACTGGGTCCAGGGCTCCTTCCTGTCAAGTTTTGTGATGTCGCCACCTCCACACTGGCTCCCCCACATTAAAAGATTTCATGCAGAGGTCTCTGCCAAGGATGTTAACATCTTCCACTAACAAAGTCCTGTGGCAATGGATGAGTGGTGGTGGGGACAGAACCAGTGATCTCTGGGAGTCCCTAATCACAAATCTACATGCAGGCGGTGGCCATAAGTGATGGTTATCTTGCACTTGCACTTGTGAGACAGAAGCACAATTCAGCAGCTACGGCCGCGACTAAGCAGTCCTTTTCAGGATTCCCTCTGCTCACCCTGAATGGGGAAGGGTCTAGAAAGTGGGCCCTAAATATAGGCTATCTCAACCTCTCCCCCACCCCCACCATGGAAGTCTTGAAAGCTGGTGGAATCGCACTCATGCAAAAACTTTATCAACTTCCTAGTTAGAATTTGGGTTAATGAGGAAATTCCACCCGACCTAAAGAATGCAAATATTGTGACCATTTTTAAGAAAGGGGACAAGTCAATGTGTGGGAATTACTGAGGCATTGCCCTCCTTTCCATTGCTGGGAAGATTCTTGCTCTCATCCTCTTGAACCATTTCCTTCCTCCTGCCAAAGACAGCCTTCTGGAATCCCAGTGTGGTTTCAGACCATCTCAGGACAGCACTGACATGATTTTTGTTGCACAACAGATCCAAGAGAAGTGTAGAGAACTATACCAGCCATTGTTTATGGCATTTATTGACCTAACTAAGGCCTTTGATTCCATCAATCGTGAAGCATTATGGAAGGCACTGTCTAGGTCCGGTTGTCCATTGAAGTTCATTCACATTCTCATGCTACTTCATGATGGGATGACTGCCTCCATCTTCTGTAATGGGTTGGAAACAGACCCATTCACCATCTGTACTGGTGTTAAGCAGGCTGTACTGGTGTTAAGCAGTTAAGCAGGACTGTGTTATTGCCACACATCTTTTTTCCATCTACCTTGCCGTGATCTTGATTCTTATTTGTGGCCACCTTTCTTCTGGAATTGGGATTGAATATCATATGTATGGCCAGCTCTTCAATCGGTTGCATCTTCATTTTAAAACTAAGGTCACTAGAACTGTTATTATCAACCTTCAGTATGCTGATGACTGAGCTATCCTCACGCACACCGAAGCTGATATGCAATCCACCCTAGATCTTTTCTCAGGAGCCTATCATAGCCCAGGACTTTCCCTCAACATTGGGAAGGCTAAGGTGTTCCACCAGCATAACTCAGCACAAGTTGCCTGCCTTATCCAACAAATTGGCATCGTGGTGAGCTCCTGGAAAATGTTGAGCGTTTCCCTTACCTTGGTAGCCACCTATCCCAGATGGCCAATCTTGATGTGGAGATCGAATATATGATCTGTTGTGCCACTGCATCCTTCAGGAAGTTGCTTTGTTGTGTCTTTATTGACAGAGATCTTTGGATGAAAACTAAGACCTTGGTCTACAATGCAGTAGTCATCCCCACTCTTCTTTATGGGTGCGAGACATAGGTGACAATCCGAAGCCACCTTAAGCATCTCGGGTGGTACCACCAGCATTGCCTTAGGAAGATTTTCCATATCAGATGGGAAGATCGTTGCACCAACCAGTGTTCTCTCTGCAGCTAACATCACCAATATTGAGGCGAAGATTATGAAACATCAACTTTGCTGGGCTGGCGATTGTGTGCAGATGGCTGATACTCATCATCTGAAACAAGTCCTCTTTTCTCAACTTAGTAATGGTAAGAGACTCATGGGGGACAGAGGAAATGCTACAAGGACACCCTGAAAGTACATCTTAAGAAGGGAGTTATTGACCTCCACACACTGGGAAGAGCTGGCTGGCAATAGACTCAATGGCACTGCATCATACATCAAGCCTCAGCCCATTCTGAAGAGAATTGCTCAAGAGAATTTTCTCAAGAGACTTAGAAATGGTAGAGGAGGAAGGAAAGGGTACAGCATTCCAGCCAGCAGTTGTGCTCTCTCCTAGCAACCACCTGTCTTATAGGTGGAAATACCTGTAGAGCATGGATTGGACTCCTCAGTCATCTTAAGTCTCATCAATGACATTTCCCCCCCTGGCAGACATCATCTTCGTATCGAGGGATAGTCTCTGCCGACAATTAGCAAAGGCAGCCAACCCCTAGCCATTACCCCTCTTGGGTGAAGACATGCATCTCAGTCCTTCCTGACCACAGTATTTCCAGGCTGCATAGTTACCTGACTACACTATGATTTTCCCAACAAAAGACTGTCTAAATAGACAGGCTTCCTTCTCCCCTCAGAGATGGTACACAGTGTAGTTGCCAACAGTTAGAAGTTATTACACAGTTCTTTGTAAGCAAGCCTATTTTACTCTCAAGGTAAAAGAACTACAGAGAAAACATATTAAAAATAAAAGAATCTACACACATGTTAATAAACTTACCAGAGATCATCCCAACTGTCTCCAACATGTGCTCTGGAAGGCAAGTCCTTCAAACCCCACACAAGGGTCTCTTCTCTGGTCACAAGTTCATAACAGCCTCAGCTCAGAACAAACACACTCATGAAAGTTTAGTCCATCCTTTGCATAGGTTGGGTGTCTTTGATCTGGAATCTCCAGGAGCAGGTAATAAGTAGACAATGTGTCTCTCTCCCTAGGTTGTAGCTCCAAAAGTCTGGCTTCAGAGGGAAGAATTTGCATTTCCCTGATCCCAAGTATTTTCCAGAAAATCCACTTCACACATATTGCCCCAAAAAGCTCCTTGAAGTTTTTGATCCTCCCCAGAGATTGTATTAGTCAGTCTCCTAGAGAAGGTACATGCAACTCCACAATAACACAAGCACAATTTAATGTTTAATACAATGGACCCCAAAGGTATTAAATTTAATTAAATAATGAGACACACAAGGTGACTGAGGTAATATCTTTTATTGGACCAATTTCGGTAGTGAAAGAGATAAGCTTTGGACTTCACAGAGCTTTTCTTCAGATAATTAATTAGGAATGATTACATAATTAATAATAACTTAATTAATAATTCTATAATGTTTATCTTAATTCCATACAGTTTATCCAGGATATTGCAGGATATTGTCATATCTGTCACAATCTGTTTTTCTAAAACTCTTTTTGACAGTAGAGATGGCTCAGAATGAACAGGAGAGACAAGCAATGACTTAAGTACAATGAGAAGTCTTTGTCTAGGAAGCCTTGGGCTAAAGGAAGAAGTACAGAACTTCTAAGTGCAACTGAAACCCCCTGGGAAGAGGAGCTGCAGAAGCACAGTGGAGTACAAACAGCAGCCTACTAGCTGTCTTACACATCTACCCACAGCCTAACAAAGCAAAGTAGGAGCTCCACAAAACCCCTTTCTTCCCCCATACCAAGCATTTTACTTGAGGATGCAATTTCTGAGTGCATGGGGAAATTTCATTGAACTGAGGTGGTTTGTAGAGGCAAGGGCTGATGGAAGATTTAGAGGAGAGTGGTCTCTGGGCCTGATCCAGAACTGACTGAAGTCAAGGCAAGACTTTCCTTTGACTTCGGTGGGCTTTGGATCTGATCCAGTAAAAGACCCATTGTAGCATTTTGGGGTGCTCCAAATAGAATAATACATGCTTCTATGTCCCACCTTAATTTTTTTCCCCCTAAACTCAATCATTTCAACACTGCAAGTGTGAAAATATTTGAACTGGACCCTGGAAAACTAAGGTTTGCCAGACCTTAGGTTATAATCACAGCAAATGCATGATGGCACAATTTCATTCTTTATGTGAAGGAGTCATACAGCTACTTTATATTTTCTATATTTAGTTTGCTTCTTCTAGTTAGGAAAAAACACCCACGTTAAGGAGGTATAAGGAAAAGATTTCCACGGACACATTTTTGTGCACATTCTGTATTGCTTCTTTGTTCAAAAAAAGAGTGGGGGTAGTGGGTAGGAAGCTGTCTCAAATCAATTTATGTGACCGCAGAATTCATGGAAATGATAGTAAATTATATAATTGCTTCAGGCTTGAAAAAAGTAACTACGCTCATTTCAGAACTGGTCTTTTGAAGTCAGTTTTGTGCAACTTTAAATATTTTATTTAACTCCATATGAAGTAGGGGTCCCGACTTTGACTTCTGATGAAGGCAAAGATGCCTTTGCATGATTGCCGGGAATTTTAGATTTTTTCTATTTTTATATATTAGACGAGTCGTCAAGAAATTGGCACATATGCCGTATAGAATTTCCTCAGAAGAAAGCAATTTTCAACAAAGATTTCTGTAAAACACAGCAAATAGTACACATTTAAAGTTAAGTGTTAAATGTAATTCTTTAAAGGAAGACAGAAAAAGAACTTTAAGAATTTTAATATTAAAAACAGTTCATTTTTTCTGCCTTTTTTTGTTTTTTGGCTGTAACCTACTTTTGGCAATATATTGTTAAAAGAGTTAAAGGTCTTTTTAAAAAAAAAAGAGAATTGAATTTCATGTTTGTCAGTGGTACCTGATTGACAGCCATACAGTCTCCATAACTTTATCTACATAAGAAGAAGAGCACAGGCAGTGGCAGTGGAAGGTTCATCACAACCATGTTAGCTTGTCAATGTGCTTTCATCACCTCCTGAGCACAACACCTGAGGAGATGCTACTTCAGACAGTGAAGCACTATGTCTCCCAGAGATCAGGGGAAAGGCGAGGCTGCATCATAGAATCATAGAATATCAGGGTTGGAAGGGACCTCAGGAGGTCATCTAGTCCAACCCTCTGCTCAAAGCAGGACCAATTCCCAACTAAATCATCCCAGCCAGGGCTTTGTCAAGCCTGACCTTAAAAACCTCTAGGTCTACACTACAGCGGGGGTCCGACCTAAGATACGCAACTTCAGCTACGTGAATACCGTAGCTGAAGTTGCGTATTTTAGGTCGGCTTACCTAGCGGTGAGGACGCGGGAAAGTCGACCGCTACCGCGCTGCCGCCGACTCCGCTGCCGCCTCCTGCCGAGGTGGATTTCCGGAGTCGACGGCAGAGCGATCAGGGATCGATTTTACCGCGTCTTCAGTAGACGCGGTAAGTCGATCCCCGATAAACCGATTGCTACCCGCCGGATCGGTGGGTAGTGAAGACAAAGAGGAAGGAGATTCCACCACCTCCCTAGGTAACCCATTCCAGTGCTTCACCACCCTCCTAGTGAAAAAGTTTTTCCTAATATCCAACCTAAACCTCCCCCACTGCAACTTGAGACCATTACTCCTTGTTCTGTCATCTGGTACCACTGAGAACAGTCTAGATCCATCTTCTTTGGAACCCCCTTTCAGGTAGTTGAAAGCAGCTATCAAATCCCCCCTCATTCTTCTCTTCTGCAGACTAAACAATCCCAGTTCCCTCAGCCTCTCCTCATAAGTCATGTGCTCCAGCCCCCTAATCATTTTTGTTGCCCTCCGCTGGACTCTTTCCAATTTTTCCACATCCTTCTTGTAGTGTGGGGCCCCAAACTGGATACAGTACTCCAGATGAGGCCTCACCAATGTTGAATGGAGGGGAACGATCACATCCCTCGATCTGCTGGCAATGCCCCTACTTATACAGCCCAAAATGCCATTAGCCTTCTTGGCAACAAGGGCACATCCTTTGAGTTTTAGCTTTCTAGCCCCACCCAAAGGCTGGTTCTGCTGTTTAGTGTGTAAGAGGGATGAAGTAATATGTTTCTCCCTCTCCCTGCCTGCTTTGAGGTGCTATGTGTAACTACAGGAGTAAAGATGGAGCAGCCCACAAACTTCCCAGGTTGCAATTCTTCATGGCATTTGTGCACGCCACTCAAAATGAGAGAAGCTGCTCATATCCCTTCATGCTGTGTACAATTATGAACAACTCACTTCAAATTTATTATGTAATCCCTCCTATTGCCTGCTATCGTCTCTCCCTGTGTCATGTTACATTTATTCTAACCTAGATTTGTAAGCTTCTTAGACAGGCATTGTGTCCATTTATCTGTAAAGCATTGTGCACACCAAAGATTTCATTTAAGGCATAGATTGTGCCAGTTAGATAAAGCCAGCAGACACATGCACATGCATTCTGCCTCCCTGAATCCTAGGCACATGGAGGTTGCATGCCCAATGCTACACTTCTGTGGGGCTTACTCCTTCCTTCATTGGAGAGTTGAGAGAAGGAGGGGAAGCTGATGCTGAGCAGAAGGGCTTCAATGTCCAAACCCCCTTTCCAATGAAGAGGCAGGTGAGATGTAAGGGAACGGGAGACATAGTGGAGCGTCCACTACAGACATGAATCCACCATTCCTCTCCCTCCACGTGGGGAGAGGTCATTACCCTGTATGTAAAATTCAGTGCTGTGTTTTTCATAATATTCTTCAAGGTATTTTATTAGTCTGTTCCTTTTAAGTACATCAAGGATCTTGGCCACTAGTAGAAACAAATATGGTTTTAGATAATAAGGAACATGGTAGTAAGCCTGTTTCAGGGTAAGAGAAACCCTGAGTTAGCTATAATGTACAATAGAATTAATTGGAATACCTGTACATTGTATGTATGAAAATAAAAACCACCAAGGATAGAAAAAATGTTTGTATGAGTCTCAAATTAAAAATACATCCCGCCCCAAGGAAGAAATTGGGGTAGGATACATGTGAGAGAGAATGGAAGCTGGATAGTTTAGTCCAGCCTTAGCTAGGCCTCCATTTTTGCACCCACGAAATACTGCACCAATAATTATAATCAAATTTTACAACTGCAGTTGGCCACTGAACATCTCCACTTTTGATCTGTGGCCCTGTCAAGTACTCAGGTACCCAACGGGTGTTAACTGAGCCAGGCAATAATCAGGGAGTCAGTGTGGGAAGGAAGGCAGGTTGTGTATGCAAAATGGTACAATTTGTAGCCCAAAGCTGGAGACTAACCTCTGAAAATCTGGCCCCAAATGCCCACCAAATCCATCCCATCTCTTCCTGGTGACTGCTCAACTACCTCTGGCAGACCCAGGTGCATGTAGAGGGAGGCAAAGCACTTGTCACCTCCCTCCAGCCAGCACTAGGCGTGAAGTAAGGAAGAAAACAACACTATGGCTTTTACACACTGTACCTCAATGCTCATTATTGTTTGCATGAAACAACAACCCTCTTCCCACCATGATTTACTCACAGGTAATCCATCTCTCTGGGCAAGAAGCAATAGTGGCTGTGGAAAGTGTTGTGCATTGCCAGGTTCCCCCAGTGTCTGTGCTGGGGAAAATACTAAAGCCAAAAACAGGGATCTGAGGGGTACATGATGGTAGCAACGATTCTACCATTGTCTCTCCGCACATATAAGGAGGGGATGGTGGCAGTGATTTCTATTAATTACAGATGATTGAATCATTCAGAGTGGAGAGTTTATTTGATGACTCTCCCCTCTATTACTGTGCATGAATTCAAACTAAACAATTAGGAGGGTTTTTTTTTAATTTGCTGGCTCTTCAAAATTATTTTTTAAAAACTCTCCAGATTAAAAAAAAGCACAGAAATTGCCCACTTTGATCAGACTAGTGATATGTTTAGTCCAGTATCTTGTTTAGGACAGTGACCTGCATTTGATGTTACAGAGGAAAGGGCAAGAAATCCTAGAATAGACAATTGTAAAAGCTTGCCCAAGGCAAATTGTCTTCCTAATGCCGAGCAGCAATGACTGGCTTATGCACTGAAGCATGAAGTTTTATATTCCTTTTAACTGTTTTTCCTGTCATGTAATGATGGAAGATCTCATTAGCCATATAAAGGTCCAACCCTTTATGTAAACTTACTAAGCTCTTAGCCTCAAAGATACCTTGTAGCAATGAGTTTCACAGGTTAAATATGTGTGCTGTAAAAATATTTTTTACTAGCTTTAAAATTGTTGCCTTTCAAATTAACTGAATATCACTTTTCTATTGTATAAAGACAAATGGTAAATCCAAACTGTCCAATTAACCTGTTCCACATGATTCAGCATTTTATATGCCCTGTACCATGATCCTTCTTATATTTCCCTTTCCAAACCAAGCAACACTCTAACTGTTTCACAGTTTCCTCATGTAGAAATATTTGTTTTCATGTCTCCAATATTTCTGGCAAATCCATCTTTGGATTCCTTCTATTTCCACAATATCTTTTTTTTTTAGTTGGGAGTGACCAAAACTATACATCCTGCAGCTTTCTTGGCTATTGTATCATGTCTGTTAGCCAGGATGGGCAGGAATGGTGTCCCTTGCCTCTGTTTGCCAGAAGCTGGGAATGAGCAACGGGATGGATCACTTGATGATTACCTGTTCTGTTCATTCCCTCCGGGGCACCTGGTACTGGCCACTGTTGGAAGACAGGATACTGGGCTAGATGGACCTTTGGTCTGACACAGTAGGGCCATTCTTATGTTCTTTTGTTTCTTGGTCAATGTTTCAATCAAAAAGAATGAAGATGAGTGTTCTTAAATATTGAACAAGTGGAACTTTATTAAAACCTACGGTCTGCTCTGTCCACATGGCTGTGTTGTCTCCAGACCAGCTCCTCACATTCCCTGTTTTCCTGTAGTCCCATCAATAATAGTCTCTCCAGGAAACACTGACCCTCTGACCCCAGTTCTTCTGCCCCCATGAGTTCCACTCATGATTTGTCTTCCCTATTTTACAAACTTTTTAATATAAGCATTGAAACAAATAACTGACATTCACACCCACACCTTGTGTCCCTTTGGCCAGAAGTTGTTAGCACATAGCCAATTTGGAGTACTGTCTTCACAAAAGACTCAGCTGATTACATAATCATTGAGGTATCATTTATTCTCTTCAAGTGATGACCACACTGGGAGTGAGCTCTCTCTGTCTCCCAGTCACCTGTCTCTGAGTCTAACACTCTTTCTCTCTGGAGTCTCCTTCGTCCCTGTGGGGCTGGCCTCCCAGTGGTTGTCTGTCTCTCTGTTCCATTATGATCTCTGTTTCTCTGTAGACACTCTCTGGATGTTGTGTTTGTGGCTCACAAGTGTCCTGCTCCTTCAGATCACTTGTCCCTCTTGCATAGTCACCTCCTATGACCTGGGTGCCACTGCACCCCTCATGACAGCTTTAGTTCACTTCTTCTGGTATCTCTCTAATGGCGGAATCCTCACAGGATCACCTGTCTCCAGGCCATTAGGTCCTTGCCTGTTTTCTCTGGTTGTTGGCCATCTTCTCTTGGTGATATCTCCATCCTTATGACTGCAACAAGTCTCCCCTCTCTGATTGCAGGGTTTTGGTCCTTTATCCCATCAACTGGACTGAACTGGACTGTTTTGGCACCCTGGTGACTGGGCTATTCCTGTGTGCCAAAAATGCTAACAAGGCATCTGAAACAGAAGAAACCAACTTATATATCAGTTTGTTGGCTGTTTTTGCAGCTGATTCCAACTGACTTTTGGTTTGTGAGTGTGCTGGGGAGGAGGTCTGGTAGTCAAACTCCCATTTGCATGCAAATCCCTTGACTTCTCCTGGGGCAAACCGGGGGCTATTGTCAGTGAATATAGTATGTGGAATTGCATCTCTCTCAAAGTGGGTTTTCATTGTGCCAATCACTGACTTGCTTCTTGTATCAAGCAGGGCATCAACCTCCCAAATATTTGAACTGTAGTCCACTGTAATCAAGTATTGCTTTTCACTGACGGTAAATAAATCTGCTCCCACCATTTATCATGGTCAGGTGGGCAGCTCATATGGTAGCAGAATTTCTTTCTGCCAATGGTTGTCACACAAGGGGTAGATGTCACACCCTTTATCAAGGAACAGCAGTTTTTATACTTTCTAGCCAGTAAATAGATTGTCAAGCCTGTCTAAGACAGCTGTCAATACCCAGAGGTGAGGCGTATATTTTTTTGCATGATATCCCTATGTAAGGAAGTGGGGACAACAGCTCTCTGTCCTCAAAATGTAATTACATCCTGCACACTCATCTCACTTTTAATCTGAAAATATGGTTCTGCCGATACCGTTACTTGGCTTTCGTCTTCTGGCCATCCTGCTAGTATTGTTCTCTTAACTGCCTGTAGCTGGATGTCCTTTACTATAGCGTCTTTGATTTCTATCAACTTCACTAGTGAAACTGGGAGATAGTGCACCATGTTAATGGTTTCAATGTCCTGATCCCTTTCCCCCAACTCACTGATGTCTTGATTAGGGTGTCAGCTAACACAAATAGTCATCCTGGACAATAGCTGATCTCTACCTAGTAGTGCTAGAGTGGCATTAACATGAACTGTAATCTCTTTGGTGCACTAAGAAGGGGTTTTGCCATGATTATCTTTGAGGGGGATGTGATCTGATTGCACTATTACTGACCACAAGTGTACTGATGAAATCTCTCCACTCCAAATTCCACAGCCAGAAGCATTTTCTTCTGTTCAGTCTCTGACAGGGCTCTTCTGGCATAAGTGACCATCTGTTCCTGCAAAAGAGCTACATCCAATCTTTTCTCCAATGCATCACAATGGAGAGTCAGTGCCTGTCCTGGCTAGCAGTACCTCAGGACAGGGGTGTCCATTATCTTTTGTTTCAACTCGTCAAATGCTTGCTGGTGGGAATCTGCCAGTCCCATTCAACATCCTGCCTTATGAGCTGATGTATGGGTTCCGCTACTGCAGCCAGGTGTGGACAGAACTTTGACAGAAAATTTATCATTCCTATGACCTGCTGTACCCCTTTCAGTCTACTGGGACTGGCATGTCCCTGACTGCCTTGATCTAGCTGGGATCTGCTTTCAATCCTTCTGCTGTGAAAAGATGTCCAATGGGTGTCACTTCATGCTGCTTGAGCCATATTTTTTCTGGTTTAAGTTTTATGATCTAGTCATTGCCGTAGAAAAGCTTGTAGGATTTTTTTCATGGTTTCATTCAGCATCATTGCTCCATTCACCTACAATGAGGATATGATCTGTAATTATTTTCACGCCAGGCAGTCTTTCCAATGCTCTGGTATTGGGCTTATGCCCTTTGGCATGCTCAGCCACATGTAGTCACCAAATGGTGTTGCAAAGGTTATCAGCATGCTGGACTCTTTATCCAGGCTTATGTGCCAAAGCCCATTGCTCACATTACAGACATAAAGATTCTGGCTTTGGAGAGTTCTGGCAAGTTGTCACCAATTGTGGGAAGTGGATAGTGGCATGTTTTCAATGGCTGATTCAGATGTTAATATGCCAGATGGCTTCTTTACCGCCACTATGCTACTTTTTCAGGCTGTACTGGCCATGATACCCCTGCTCTGCAGACTTTGAGTTCCTTGTGTACTGGATTATGTAGTGCCACTGGAATTTTCCTTTGTGGTAAGCAAACAGGTTCTACCGTGGGGTCTATGGCAAATCACAGCTTTCCTTTGAGGCACCTGTCACCTTTGAAAAAATCCCAACATACTTTTTAAATTGTCTCCATTGTCCATGGGACTCCTCCTTTTGCTTCTTGCACTGCAGCTATAAATTCTGATGCTGCACCCTGAGCAGATCCATGGCTTGTATGGCTTCATTCCCCAGAGGGATCGTTAGTGCTTAACATCCACCACCACAAACTTCAGTTGGTAGCAGCTGTTATTTTTCAGGTAGCAACTATGAGGTCATATCTTCCTATGGGCTGCATTATGTTCTCATTGTACATTATTAGGTTGCGACTGCTCTTTGTTATGGGTGTGTTTGACTACAATTCACTCCAAGGAATCCTATTGCCGGGGGCCCCACTATCCAGCTGACATTGCACAGGGCATTTCCCTATTACCATTGTTGCATGCACAGAGGCTGACATTGTCCCTTGTTGCTTTCCTGAATCTGATATGCTCTCAAACTCAAGGAGAGAAGCATGATGACATCATTGCTGTCTGGTGTGCCATCTCCCTCTTGTACAAGTCTGGTGGAATCTTTTTGAGAGCTTCTTCTGCTCTTCCTAAAATGGTTCAATTTGTCACATTCCTTGCAACAACATCCTGCTATGGGGCACCTCTCCTCTACCTGCTCATGCTGTCTCCCACAGTACATCCATCTTACTGTGGGCATGGAACCATGGCCTCTTGCTCTGCTTTGCTGTTGTCTCACTGCCTGTACTCCGGGGGTGTTTTGCCTTTTAGGGCTTTCATCTTTTCTCTTGAGGCTTCCGCTGTACAGTCTATGACTAAGCTCTATCTAATGTAACAGAACATTCACTCCAGCAGGTGGTGATCCTGCAGGTGGTGCCACAGACTATCCTGTTCTGAATCAGGAAGTCTGTCAAGTCCCCAAAAGTGGGTGTAAGGCACTAGTGCAGGGGGCTATCCCTTCCACTTAAGATTTGTCTCTTGTGAATTCCTTTGTCACTTCACCATTTTGTTCTGCTTTGAGGAGTAACAGGTCCCCAGGGCTCCTAGGACTTCTGTGAGGCTTGAGGCAGTGGTGATCTCCAGAGTTGTGCAGATCTCACTGCCTTGCTCCCCAATAAGGTAAAATTCTACTTCTTGCTGTTGGTTGTCTTTCTGCATGGCCAGGTCTGCATACAGATTAAACTCCTCTTTCCACCGGGTCCATTGCTGAGATAGTTTGCATCTGCAAAATCCAGGATTCTGGGGAGCTTCAGACCAGATTCAATGGCTCATGCTGCCAGCTGTTGCACTTCAGAGAACTCATCAGTCAGATACTGCCACCATGTTTCATTTGCAAAGAGTGACAGTGAATACAGGTTAAGCTGAAAATGTAGACCTTTAGCAAACCCTGTAAGCTGCTCTATGTTGCTTCCAACCCAACTCTTAAATTCCCTGGAGTTCTATCAGTAATTGTCAGGGTCTGGGGACTCGAATTTGTGCCTGTAGAGCCTGGGACAGCTGATGGACCCACAGTGCCACTAAGAGTTCAGGCAAAACTATACCCAGGGAACACTGTGGAGAGTAGGTGCCTCAGGAAGTACCACCCAAGAGAGCCAGAGTGACAGTAACTTGCGGTCCTCTGATTGACCAAGTGCCCTATTTAACCCTACCGGTTGGCTCAGGAAGCTGTTGGGGCAGTGGGATGGACTTTGTGTTGTCTCCTGATCTCTGGTCTCCGAGCCCAGCCTGACCGTGACTCTTGCCTCCTGACTGGTACTATCTCTGATCTCTTGTTTCTGACCCTGATTCCTGCCTGGTACTACCTCTGACTTACAGCCTCCGACCTCAGCCTGATGCTGACCTTGACTCTTGCTTACTGAACTTGGCTCTTGTGATCCCTCTGACTCTTGCTCAGCGACTACTGTCCCTGACGTGTAGACCCCAGCCCAGCTCTGACCACTAGGTAAGACTGACTATGCCCTAGTCCTTTACAATAAAAATCTCTTGAGGGAACATGGGCCCTCTGATTCCAGTTCCACTGAACCTGATATTGGGTGCAGGGATTGTTAGAGCTGCAGGTCCTACTGCAGCCTCAGGGCTGAAGTTGTGGTTGTGGCGCAACTAAAGAGTCACCACAAGGCTTGGAGGGAAAGCTTCCTTTCTCCTTTCCCTTATGCATCTCCTGAATCCTAGAGCCCACTCCAGCTATGTAGGTTGGCTGCTGGGCTGAGGATTTACCCCAAAGTGATTTACTGTTATTGAACACATTCTCCAAAATGTTAAATATGAGCATGACTTTTTACAGCTACTTCTTGTTCCATTAATTTATATTCTAGTTCCTTTTGTTCCTTATTCACTGTGCTCATGCAGTGTTGGCATGCATCAAGTATTGTTCTTAAGCCTTTTATTTACCCTTCTTCCAAGAGGTTAGTACTAACCTTTGCAAGAAGAATTGAAATTATTTTTTATTACAGAGTGATAGGCCAATAATTTTCCACTCACACTTTAAAAGAAAAAGTGACTGTTACTGCTCAGTGACCTTCTACCTCAGTTGTTAGAGGTTTCTGTTAAAATAGGATTGGATTTTATTCATCTCATTTTGTGACTATTTTAACTGTTGCCCTTGACCCCTTGTCCAAGAGTGAACAGTAAGAGTAGCAGAGAGTGTGATCACACCAGCCTTCAGGGTAATAGAAGTGGCAGGTCATACAGCATCAGCACTGTCAGAAAGTATTCTTGTATTTCACCATAATTTTAATGCCATTATATAAATTGATGGCACACCCTCACTGCGAATAATGTATTCTGTTCTGGTAACTCAGCCTCCTAGAAAATATAGCAGAAATAGACTGAATTTGAAGATGGGGTGGGATTTAAAAATTATTAGAGACATACATAGAATGGCTCTGAACTTTAGAGAAGAGATGACTAACAGGGGATATGATAAAGGTATATAAAATGAGTAACATAGAAAAGGTACATCTTTATCCTTTTGTGTAATATAAAACTAAGGGACAGCCAATAGAACTGAAAGGCAGTAAATTTAAAATTGATAGAAGGAAATATATTTTAAACCACATATAATAAACCTGTGGGACTCGCTGCCATAAAATATTATTGAGACCAAGAAAGGATTAGGTATTTATATAGATTAGCTAGAATAAAAATATAATAACTCTCCAAACTTAGTTTTATAAGTATCTATTGATGGTTCTGCCAAGTTGTGGATCTTATTGTCTTCATGTTGCTATCTATTTTGTATATGTAATATCGATTTCATCTCTGCATCAGAAGAACGCACCTTATACTAGACATTTTTATTTCTATGCAACATTGCCTATTGCATTTTCACTGCTATAAATTTCATAAGCTTTATAACTTTGGATACTTGCCACAACTGGGACACCGTTCCTTTACTGCTTGAATATATGTTGTTTCAGATTTGTCCATATAATAAGAAATGTTGCATGGAACTAATCATGTGCTATTGAAGTCATTTGAAAATTTGCCACTGACTTTGGTGTGAGCAGGACTGTGTCCTAGCTACATAATAAAAGCACATGTAAGGATTTAGAAGCTTTCTAAAAATGTGTTATGGTGAAATAAATGGTTATGTCTTTGTTTTCCTGACATAAAGGGTGATGTGCAAACACTATCAAAAGCTTGAGCTTTTACAAATTCATTTGCAGACTAGCATTGTTGAAATAAAAACACTCCAATTTATTTAGTGCATTAAGATATACAAGTGAAAATTAAATAAAACAGTCTTTAGGTTAATTAAAAAATGAGTTGCTTTCAGAGAGGTGATTAAATATTTTTGTTGTAAGCCATAGATTTGTACCAAGCTGCTAATTTTCTATGAACTAACAAATGTATGAATTGGACACTATATAATGATAACTAGCTTTAAAAGGTTTCAGAGTAGCAGCCGTGTTAGTCTGTATCCGCAAAAATAACAGGAGTACTTGTGGCACCTTAGGTGCCACAAGTACTCCTGTTATTTTAGCTTTAAAAGATTTTTTTATATGCTATCAAGAGAAATTGCATTTCAAACGTTATGCTTTTAAAGTCCAGTTTAAAATGTGATGTATCTACATATTTTCATCTTGTTTCATATGCATTAAATAAAATGAATGTTAGTTACACCTAAATGATTTGTTCTTTAACAAGCAGACACAATGTAACATATACTTTTAAAATTACCTGTTCGCTAACACACTGATTAACTTTTTTTAAAATAATATTATTAAAATAGGTGTGTAGTTTTTTAGCAAGATACTACAGAATACCAAAAACTTTCCAGTCATGCCAGTTTTTAAGGAGAACTCCCCACTGACTGATTGCATTTGGGAGTTCTGCTTAAAAACTAATGTCCCAATATACAGCCCTGAAGTGAGTTAATACAAGTGATAGATAGCAGTCATTTCAATGTGCAGAATATTCATTTTAATTTTTAATATATTAAAACACTGCTTCCTGCATAATATGTCAAAATATAGTTCTATTACAATTAATGCTGCAAGCTGCACTATAAACAGTTTAACTACAGTTCTTTACTATTAGTTGTTTAAAAAACCCTAAATTGACTACTCTGCGGATCAATCAGCTAGTTTATTTTCCTGAGCTAATGATCCACCACCTTTCATGAGCTCCTTCTCCACCTCCAGAGCTACCATGTTTAAAAACAAATATATGTAACAAAACCCATCACTGACTCAGACCTTAACTTTGCTGCCATGGGAAGAATCTAGCTTTCATTATGAATTTCTTTTTCTTCCATAATTTCTGCTTCCATAATTTCTAACACTGCCTTTCATCATTTCATTGGACAGATTCTGAATCCTTATCATGCCTTCCCCTCTTGACTATCTTGACTGTTCTCTGATCCACCACAGACTTTGAGTGATCTTAGGCAAATCACTTAATTGTCTGTGTCTCAATTCCCTTCTCTGTAAAATAGGGATAAAAGCACTTCTCTACCTTACGGGGTGTGATGGTGATAAATACATTAAAGATTGTGAAGTGCTTTAAGTTTTACTGATGAAAAGTGCCATAAAAGTGCCATTATTAGTCCCTTTTTTACACTCTTCCTGCGATTCCTGCTTTCAGGAATGGACAACATGCTGCAGCCAAAATATTTCTTTCTCCAGGAAGCAAGATCATCTCACTTCCATCTCCTGCAACTTTCCTGATAGTCAAACCTCCATTTCTGAAGCTGCATCCTTGATAGACTAGGGTGATGCTGGTGGGGAAAGGGGAACACTGATGAATTTGCCAACTCTGTAACATCACTGTCCATTGAAGGCATTTACCCTTGGATAATTAAAAGACTCTGCAGCCTCAACATCCACCTGGATGTGTCATTGCTTCTGGATACCAAAATAATCTCTACTGAAAAAAATGCCATTTTTCATCTGTTGGGCAACACAACTGATCTCCCATCTGTTGGAAGCAGAGTTAGTCTCAAACAATCTAAGCATCTGTAATGTCCTGCCTTGACTCTGTGACTCTACTAGATTAAACTATCTAGGGACAAAAAGGGTAACAAGAAAATATTTTGCAAATACATTAAAGCAAGACCAAGACCAAGAAGAGGGTAGGATTATTACTCATTAATGAGGGAAAGATAATAACAGAAAATGGAGCAATGGCTGAAGTGTTAAATTCCTTTTTTATTTGTTTTCACACAAAACAGTTAGCAGGGATCAGATGACTAACCTAGTGAACATAAGGAGACGAGGGGTAGGATCTGAGGCTAAAGTAGGCCTTAGTTAAGAATGACTTAGACAAGTTAGATGTCTTCATGTTTGCAGGGCCTGATGAAATATATCCTAGAATACGTAAGGAACTGGCTGAAGCGATCTGAGCCATTAATGATTTTTCAGAACTCGTGGAGGATGGGAGAGATCCTAGAGGATTGGAAAAGGGCAAATATAGTACCTAACTTCAAAAAGGAGAAAAAGGACAACTCAGGGAATTATAGACCAGTCAGCTTAACTTGGGTACCCGGAAAGAGAATAATGCAAATAATCAATCAATTTCTAAGCACCTAGAAAATAATGTGATATGTAAAAGTCAACTTGCATTTCTCAAGAACAAATTGTATCATTCTTTAACAGCAGTAACAAGCCTTGTGGAAAGGAGGAAGCAGTAGATGTGACATATCTCGACTTTATTAAGGTTTTGATACTGCCTTACATGACCCTCTCATAAACAATCTAAAGTAATATAGCCTGAACAAACCTAATATAAGGTGGGTGTGCACAAGTGACTGGAAAACTGTACTCAGACAGTAGTTATCAATGGTTCATAGTAAAGGGGGAATGGCATATTGAGTGGGGTCCCTCAGGGATCTGTCCTGGGTCCAGTTCTATTCAATATGTTCATAAATTATATGGATAACGGCATAGAGGGTACAGTATAGTGGCTCAATGGCCATCCCCCCCCATCAGGCTCGGAGAGAGACCACTCTCTCTCATTACATCACACAGTAAGGGGGTCAATTAGCAGGCTAGGGCTCTGACCCTCTGGTCAGAGCAGAGCAGCACACAGGTTATGGCCTGGCCTCCTGGCTGAGCCAGGCAACAATCTACAGTCTATAGCCCTGACCCTCTGATAGGGTAGAGCAATGAGCAGTCTTTAGCCCAAAGCCTCCTGGCTTGGGCAGACAGCAATTGGCAGTCTAAGGGCTCTGATCCTCTAGGCAGGGCAGAGCAAGGAGCAGTTTCTAGCCCAGCCTCCCGGCTGGGGCAAACAGCAAACAATCCAGTCTGGGGCTCTGACCCTCTGGGTGGGGCAGAGTAGGGGGCAGTCTTTAGCCCTGCCTCTTGGCTTGGGCAGACCACAAACACACAAAGCAAATGCCCTCAGGCCTAGGGTGCCATCCCAGTGGTGGAGTCAGCAGCAGGGGGAAATAGGGAGTTGTGCAAAATTGTGTAAAGGCAGCTATATAAAAATAAATTGAATTGTATTATACCATTGAAATGTAATTTAGATGGGAACTAGGTGATAATTACATTGTTTTCTCTTTTTAAGCTGGTTTTATTTGTTGTAAACCAAAGTCACATTATAAAAGAAAATAAGTTTGAGCCAAAAAAGATACTGGTGATGAAAGAGATATAAAATATCTGAGAAATTAGGTTACATTTCAAATGTATTCCAGTACAAAGGGATGACCAAGCTCTTCAAATTGCTACACAAAAGTCAAGCCGTCTACAAAATAATGTAATAGATTTAGACAGACATTACAGGGCAGAAAAAGATATTGTATTTTGAAACTCAAAAAATTGAATCTTCTTAACAACCCTCATATCCGAACGAATAGTAGTAATTGGTGTAATCAGAATAAACTCCACTCACTTTCATCTGAGGCTATCACAGCACTTTACTAGCATTGTGTAGGTATCATCAGATGGCATTGTTAGATATAGATTTCTAAGTTCTTTTCCTTAGCATGAGAGGAAATGTTCAGAGTTGGGAAGACGCTGTGGTGTGGTTAGTTTTTTTGATACAAAGTTCTGAGTAGAGGTAGTGATCTCTGAAGATGAAAGATATGTGAACAGCAGGAAAGTTGGATCTTTGCCATGATCTCAGATTAGACTCAATTCCTGAGGCAGAGTTGCCCTCTGGGCCAAGATTCCTGGAAGAAGGGATTGTCTGCCTGCTGTTTAACTACATGTGAATGAAACAAGATACACAGAATCTGTGTCACTGCTTGTCCACTCTGTAGCCATTCTGCAGGGCATCTACTACCACTCAGCAGATGCTGGTGTCAGTATAGGACAATGGTGATGGAAGAAGGGCAGCACTAGCCTTAATTAAGTAAGCCTCGCAATTTTCAGAGTAGGTATCATCGGACCCATTTTACAGATGGGTAATCTAAAGCTAAGTGAATTGTCCAAAGTCACAGAGAAAGTCTGTGAGACAGAGGGGAATATTTATTATAGGTATTACAATAAAGGTGTAACAGGTGCTATACAAACAAGCATGGAAACAGAGGAGACTGATTTTGATTCACTTATGATGTAAATCCACAGGACCCAGTCTTGAGTGCTGTTCTTGTACTACAGCCCCACCTCCTGGCTAGTATAGGGCTAGTGTAGACAGCCCCCATGCCGCCCTTTAGGTATGTTCCCATATTTCCAAGGGATGGGAATGTGGCCAAAGCACACTGTATTTCAACAATCCCTGGTCCCTTTGAGCCATAGCGGCTGGGCATAATTTAGAGCAATTTCTTGTCAGGGAAAAATTGAAAATGGTGCCAAATGGCATAAAAGAAACAATGGGTAGAAGAATAATTCCATATGGAAGAAAGGAAATCTCTTACAGTTTGTAAACAGGACTAGAGAAGAAGGGCACAAACAAATACATTTGAGCAGAATGCATTCAACAATGAAGGTTTAGAAATATGCTTCATCGGCATATAGAGTTGTCAGAGATGAAGCAGCACCATATTCTTTGGATTTGTCTATGTTCTCCTATCTTCCTCCACTTTTCTTAGCTCATCAGTTCATATTTTTTTTCCATCCTCAGTAAGCTGTGTATGGTGGTAATTAATATTATCTGTATCCCTACAATCTGAACTATTAAAACTATAAATATTATAGAATCATAGAAATGTAGGCCTGAAAAAGTCCATGAGAGCTCACCAAGTCAAGTCTTCTGGGTTGAGGCAGGACCAAGTATATCTAGATCAGTGGTTCCCAAACTTGGTTTGCGGCTTGTTCAGGGTAAGCCCCTGGTGGGCTGCGAGATGCTTTGTTTACCTGAGCATCCGCAGGTACAGCCGCTCGCAGCGCCCAGTGGCCGCGGTTCGCCGTTCTCGGACAATGGGAGCTGCGGGAAGTGGTGCGGGCCGGGCTGCCACTTCCCGCAGCTCCCATTGGCCGGGAACGGTGAACTGCGGCCACTGGGAGCTGCGAGCAGTCGTACCTGCGGACGCTCCAGATAAACAAAGTGTCTCGCGCCCCACCAGGGGCTTACCCTGAACAAGCCGTGAACCAAGTTTGGAAACCCCTGACCTAGATTATCCCTGACAGGTTTTGTCCAGCCTGTTCTTTAAAAAATTCCAGTGATGGTGATTCTACAACCTGCCTTGGAACCTTATTTCAGTATTTAATAATCTTTATGGTTAGAAAGTTTTTCCTAATATCTTATCTAAATCTTCCTTGCTCAGATTAAGCCCATGACTACATGTCCTACCTTTCATGGACATGAAGAACAATTGATCAAAGTGTTCTTTATAACAGCCCTTAACATACTGGAAGTCTATTATCAGGTCCCAAGTCAGACTTCTTTTCGCAAGACTAAACATGTACAGTTTTTTAAACCTTTCCTGATAGGTCAGGTTTTTCTAAACTTTTTATCATGTTGTTGCTCTCCCTGGATTCTCTCCAATTTACCCACATCTTTCTTGAAGTTTGGTGCCCAGAATTGGACACATTACTTCAGCTGAGGCCTCACCAGTGCCAAGTGGAGTGGGACAGTTACTGCCCCTGTTTCACATAAGACACTCCTGTTAACCAGAGCTTAAATTCAGCTGGAGCTGTCTGGAGCGGGGCTCCAGTAAATATTTTCAAACCTGTGGGAGCCCTGGGGCACCCTGTGGGGCTGAAGTCCTGAGTCCTGTTACTCCTGGAAATACTCGATGAGAATTTAAGCTCTGCTGCTGAAGTCCTGAGTCCTGTGACTCCTGGAAATACTCGATGAAAATTTAAGCTCTGCTGTTAACACCCCACAGAATATTAGTCTTTTTTGCAACTGCATCACAGTGCTGACTCATATTTAATTTGTGATCCACTATAACCCCCAGATCCTATTCAGCAATACTACCACCTACACCTACCTAACCAGTTATTCCACATATTGTAGTTGCACATTTGATTTTTCCTAAGTGTAGTACTTTGACTTATATTTACTAAATTTCATCTTGTTGATTTTTGACCAATTTCTAATTTTTCAAGATATTTTCGAACTCTAATCTTGTCCTCCAATGTGCAAGCCCTCCCAGTTTGATCTCATTTACAAATATTCTCCAAGTCATTAATGAAAATATTGAATGGTACCAGACCCAGGACTGACCCCTGTGGGACGTTACTAGAGCCATGCTCCAGACTGACAACAATCTATTGATAACTAACCTTTGAGTATGGTCTTTCAACCTGTTGTGCACCCACCTTATAATAATTCCATCTAGACCACATTTCCCTAGTTTGCCTATGAGAATGTCATGTGGGACTGTGTCAGAAGCCTTACTAAAATGAAGATATATCACATCTACTGCCTTCCCCCATCCACAAGTCTAGTAATACTGTCAAAGAAGGAAATTAGATTAGTTTGACATGATTTGTTCTAAACCAATCCATGCTGGCTATTCCTTGTAACCTATTATCCACTAGGCGCTTATAGACTGATTGTTTAATAATTTGTTCCAATATCTTTCAAGGTATCAAAGTTCTATAAGTAGCTGCAGAGTAGGAGACTTCAAATGTTACATGATTATTATTAATAAAGAAAATAATTTCTTCAGTGGCCTGCCTAAAGAAATAGTATCTCACAGCTTGAGAAAGCCAAATGTAAAACTGAATAAGATTTGAACATTAAAATGAATCTGAAAGAGAGCTAAAGAATGTCTCTCTGCTACCCATTATAAACAGGGACGGTGGCACAAAGTGCCAAACTGAATCAATTTCAAACCAAACCAAGACATTTTCTTTGCTTCCTGGCTTTCTCATCATGCATTCTCTCATCCTGCTGCAGCCACTTAGTCTTAAGCAATGAAAGCTGACTAAAGTACCCTTAAGCTGCTGTTCTAATCATGTTTTCCAAGTCATTTCCTGTTTTCCTGCTGATATCATAAACAGCCTTGCCAAAAACCTTTTTCATCTAGAGTAGGAGAGATTCAACGTGAAGTTAATTAAGTTCTTATAGCTGAAATTCAATCTGATAGCTGTTGCAGATATTAGCAGGTTGAATATTTGGAAGATTAATTAAAATACACAAAACTACAACCGTCACCCCTTCATTTAAATAACGTTAAGGTTAACTTGTGACACCATGGAATACATTTTCATAAAGATGCACACTTTAAACTGGCAATTGCATGCCTAATTGGGCAAACAGTAATAATTCCATATGCTTAGGCATATTCAACAGGTGGCACTTCAGAACATTAAAAACTAGCAAGAGCCACAATGAGACTTCATAAACTACTGTATGCACAAGGAGAGAAAGAGTGTCCCAAGGATCTGCACTACTCTTTATATCATTTTGATATATTTATTCGTGGTCTTGAGAGGAGAGTGAACAGTCTGGTGGCAAAATTTGCAGATGTAAATTAAGCTTTTAAGTTAATCAAGAAGAGAAGAATGTGTGGCATTCCTGAGAGATGGGAAGCAGCACAGGACGAGGGATGTGCTGGCCACCCCTTCCCACAGCCCCCTTTGGCTTGGAACGGTGAACCATGGCCAGTGGGAGCTGCAATCGGCCGAACCTGCGGACGCTGCAGGTAAACAAACCATCCCGGCCCGCCAGTGGATTTCCCCGACGGGCTGCATGCCAAAGGTTGCCAATCCCCGCTCTAGTATTTTCCCTAGCACAGACACTGGGAGAACCTGGCAATGCACAACACTTTCCTCAGCCACTGTTGCTTCTTGCCCAGAGAGATGGATTATCTGTGAGGAAGTCAGGATTGTTGCTTCATGCAGGCAATAATAAGCATTGAGGTGCAGGGTCTAGAAACCATAGTGATGTTTTCATCTTTACTTCACCCCCAGTTCTGGCTGGAGTGAGGTGACAAGTGACTTGTCTCTCTCTACATGTATCTGAGTCTGCCAGATATAGTTGAGCAGCCACCAGGAAGAGATGGGATGGATTTGGTGGGCATTTGGGGCCAGATTTTCAGAAGTTAGTCTCCAGCTTTGGGCCTACAAATTGCCCCATTTTTCGCACACTCCCCACCCTCTTTCCCACACAGATTCCCTGATTATTGCCTGGCTTAGTTATCGCTCCTCGGTTACCTGAGCACTTGACTGGGCCCGCAAATGAGACATGGAGACGTCCAGGTGGCCAACTGCAGTTGTAAATGTTGATTGCAATTATTGGTACAGTATTTGGTGGGTGCAAAAATGGAGGCCTGGCTAAGGCTGGACTAAACTATCCAGTTTCCGTGCCCCCTCACATGTATCCTGCTGCGGTTTTTTTCTTGGGGAGAGATAGCAACAAGACCTGTATTTTTAATTTGAGTCAGCCAAGGGATTGTCTATCTCCAGTGGGGTTTTTTCTCATATATAAAACTTACAGGTATTCTAATGAATTCTAATGAGCATTCTAGGTAACTCAAGGTTTTTCTTACTGTTAGTGTCTGTAACAAGTTTACCACCATGTTTCTGCCACTCTAAAACCATATTGATTTCTACTACTGGCCAAAGTCATTTATGTAATTAAAAGGAACAGAACAATAAAATACCTTGGCACTGAATTTATACATGGACTGGTAGTATAGTTGTTTGCTATCACCACTCCATTGACCCCATATTGGGTATGTACTGAAATGCAATCAGACATGACTGGATTGAAATATGAAAAAGCTTGTGTTTAATGGTTATCAAATTTGAACAGAACACTTTTTATAACACTCTTTATGAGTGTCAAACCCTGAAGCTCGGGATTACAGATAAGCTGTTGTCTGCTAGACTGTATTTGATACATTAAAGAGCATGAATATGAATCCAAGAAAAATAAGATGGGAAATTCCAAGTTTTGGGATTAGCTATGCATTTGTTAAATGCTTGTTATTTGAATGCTAAATTATATTTTCACAACAGACTGCATGTTCTATTTATTATCTCATGAAACAGAGTTGGCCAATCGGTTTATTTCAGATGTTGGAATTTGCAATGATTACAGAATTATGGACAAAAAATGTGGGTGTTATATTCTGAAAGTGAAGTCTATGGATTTACTTGTCTTTTATGAATGTATGCTCGAGCTTGATTGTGGAGGAAAAGGGGACTTGGCTTATTAGACAGTAGAACTCTGTAGAAAAGGTTACTTTTTTTCTGCATTTGCAAAAGAGCTAGACAGTGAAACTAGTCAAGTATATTAAATCTGCTTTAAAGAGAGCCTGTAGTATTTCCTCTATGTGAATGTTTTTAGGCAACATTGAGAAACTGGCATGTAGCACATACCTATTCTTATTAACATTCTGTGTTTGCTTGAGCCAAGTAATGGTTGTTTTTAATTTTAGAAGAAAACCAGACTATAATTCCAGTGTCTGACACTAGGAAAAGGTAAACAAAAGGGACACAATAGGAATGGGCATGTTAGCAAAGCTAAGAGTATTGAAATTTGAATATAATTCTTTACTAAAATGAGATGTAGCTGTACAGGCAATGAATTTGTGCATGCCATTAGTTAGCAGTATATTGTTTAGGTGATTTCACAGCTCACAAGTCAAATGAAGTCTCACAACTGAACTGCCATAACAGCTTGCTATTCCTGCTGTTACCACCACCCTCAGATAAGACAGCCCCTAAATCAATTAATGACTGTTCAGCCATTTCACACAGACGGTCTCAAAGACTTAAAAGTCACATCTTCCAAAGGGGAGTTTCTGAAAGGAAATAGATCTGAGCCTTCCTCTGCATTTCAATGTAACCAAATTACAAAAATATGTCCAGAGTTCTCAAGGAAAGTAGTATAATGCTGATCTGCTCCAAGGCTTTTTACCATCATAAAAAGATCAATTTCCTAAAAGTCTCCATTAGTATAAAATGTGTAACCCTTCTGCCAGCTGCCAATGACATCAACAAGGACCAAGTTTAATCCGTCAAGGGGACTTGGCCTCTTCTTACTGTAATAAAGTTATGGCTCAAGCCCCACTCAAAGCCACACTACTATCTCTGGCTCTGGGAAAATAAAAGAAACCTCCTGGTCACCTTTGCAGGCTGTTTAAATTCAGTGGGTCTTGGACACCTAGATGCTTGTGAAAAACCGCATTAAGTGCCTAAATGCCTTTGAAAATCTGACCCACCGTCTTTGGGAAAATGGAACCTTATGTAACTTTTTATTTGGGAAAAAGGGAAACACAATCAAAGGACATTAAAAACATATATTTAAATACAAGAAACTGAGCAGCCCAAATCAATGCATCAGGAACTTGGTCAACTCCATGGTGGCAAATAGTAATTATCCAGCTAATTGAGGTCTAAAACTCTTATTCCCACCACAACCCCACCAACCTAAAGTCCACTCATGGGTCCATTTAGGCTTGGGTGTAATCAAGTGTGTCAAGGGGTGGCTTTCCTCTGCCTCTCTGCTCTAGTCCAGAGAGAACCAGTTTGCCAGGTCCCGCTCCAGGAGTTCAGTTTTGTAATATTAAGCTCTGCTTCTTCTGGCCTGGTGGGCTGAGGCAGTATGAAGTCAGCTCCATGTGGCTGTTGGCTAGTCAGGCTTCACTGTAAGATCAGCTCCACCCTACTGCCTCCGTTGTTCTGATCATAACCAGATCTACACTGTCACCGCTGCTGGCTTAGTCAGGCTCTACTGCACACAGCTCGACTGCTGCTGCTGCTATGGTGCTGCGGACTCAGTCCACACATGGCATTGAATCTTCAAGTAGGGAACTAATTCTCTGCAATTCTTATGCTCTTTCACGAGTACCATAATAATAATAATCAATTATCATGTAGACAATCAAAACATACTAAATACTAACCAAAGCAAATAAAACTAAGTAGGTGGAATTATGGGTAAGCAACGTTATTATTCATGTAAATGAAGCTGGCAGAGCTGACTTTTCCCCTTCTCCCCAATGGAGCGAGCAGAATGTTTTCTGAGGAACAGAATGGGCCTTTTAGACACAAATCAAGGTAGTGGCAATGTGGAGCTGCATTACCATAGGGGAACATCAGAAGGCAATCTGCCTCAAAGAGCTTGCATATAGGAAGGTGAAGCATGCCTGCTACTATCCTTTATGCACTTGTGTGCTGTTCCTGCTTTGCAGGGTGGTATGGGAGGGGATCATGGTACCGCCTATTACACCTCTTTTTGAACTCTCTTTGCCCTTGGCAGACTAGGGACAAAGTAGTCCCACATAACTCAAAGTGTATATTCCCAGCTCCTGCTCCCATTGATTTCAGTGGTGTAAGCCTAGCTGTTGTAAATATTCCTGGCTTGTGCAAGAGGATGGGGTAAAGAATCCTCCTCTGTCTCTGGGTAAATGCCAGACAGAATCTGGAGCCCTTAGATGAGAGTTTGATTGCATCAGAGGAAAAAGTGTCAACCCTGCGTACCTGCATCAGGGTGCAATTGATAGCAATTGTTATTGCTTCTGGTAAGCACAGAAAAATCTTCCAGATTGAACTTTCTGAGCTTCACAATGGATGCCAGAACTCTAACCCTGAATTTTCGCTCAGCAAAATAGAAATTACATCATAATATCACATTTCTCTGCTACACTGATCATTCTACACATTAATAACAGGAATAATATGACTATTAGGATTTTGTGTTACATTCTGGGAATGGTGTTACTAGAAAGATAAATCCATTGGAGGGACTCCATACATGAGCAACAAAAACAGTTATATGGCTGGAAGGAGAAATCAGTAAAGAAAAATTAAAAGTACATACAGTGGTCACCATCAAAATGCTGACATGTACTGCTTGCAAATAATTAATGTTATTTACAGTATCACAGCATTTGAATGGTGACCTCTGTAGCATGGCTAAGTGGCAATTTCAAGGAATATGATGACAATCTATATGTATTTGAAGGGTATAAGAAAAGTAATGAAGGAGAACAATTATTTAGCATAACAAAAGGGAGTGTATTTAGGAATGATTGAGTTAAATTAAGAAACAGGAAATTTAGGCTGAATAGCCGAAAAGAATTCCTGACAGAGATCTATCAGCCTGTGGAATGATCTCCAAACTACTCATGAGTAGAAACTTCAGAGCTTGGCTCAGTTAAAACTAGGCTGAAGAGAACCCCAGTAAGGGAACAATGGGGACACGTCTGAATTGGCAGAATGACCTAATAGTTTTATTTTTTCCATCCCTGTGTTTATGTGTAACTCCCTTTCTTGTTTACAATGTAAATGACTTCAGGCAATTCAACTGGGAAGTCTCCAAAGCTCGGGGACGCATTTCCCTGCACAGGGAGAGTATGTAACCCTCCGCTTGATCAGAGTAGCGCACTTCCCCATCTAGTGGTTAGGCCACCTAGAGATTGATGTGCTTGCTACAGCCTGACTCACACAGGGACATTGGCAGCAGGGATCAAACCCCTTTCCTCTCTGGGTTACTTGGGCACAGGGAACCCTCACCTGTGTGCCCTGGTGCCTGATGTTGTTGACAGTAAAGGAGATCCTGAGTATCCCAGTGGTGATGTTGGACAGGTGGGAATCCTCTATCCACCCCTCGGCTGTAGTTCTTTTACTTGTAAGGGAAATTAAAATGTGCAATGCCTTCACCTGGCTGGGCCTTGTATACCCTCAATGGCGTGACTTGGGAGCCTCCAGGAATAAACCTAAACTAATCTGTGCAATGGGTCTAACTCAAAAATACTAATTATAAACAATATACACTTAATATACATTTAGATTAGCGTTAACGCACCTTTACTTAACAATTTAAGAAAACATGGTATAACAGACTGAGGTTAAATGTCACTACTAATTTAAATGAGCAGAGGGCAGTTCTATAAATCAGTTAACAAATACAGTTTACAGTAGTAAATGAAACTTATCTAACTTGCATTTAGACTGTCACCATTTACCCTGAGTGCACACTCCTCTGCATTTCAGAGTTCTAAACGCTTGCGTGAGCATGCTTGACGTTCTTGAAGGTGGAGACAGCACTCTGTTGGTCAGTAAATCAGTCCAGTCAAGGCAATATGGGGCAGAACAATTCTAATTTGGAATCATTCCAAGCTGCACAACCCCTCTGAAGATTGGAGTTATTTTAACTAGATCTCAGCAACCCTGGCTTCTGGTTAGATGACAAGACCACTGCACCTCTTCTCAAACTCAGACAACCCCTTAAAGTCTCTTTGCTGTCCCACTTCTCTTGTGAGCACTTTCCCACATAAAAGTGGTGGCTACTCACACTGCCTTCACTGCAGGTCCACCTCAGTCAGCTCTGGGCACAGCACAGTCTCTGCGCTGGCTCCAGTGAAGCCCATCAATAACCTCTGAGGCTCCCTGCTTGATCAAAGCCCCCCAGCAGACTGTCAGCAGCAGCTTCTGGCTTTCTAGTAGCAGTTTAGCAGCAGCTCCTGGTTTGAGCATAAAGCAGTCTCAGCTCCTCTCCAAAATGGAGCCCACCACGTGCTCTCCCTGCATTCCCTAGAATAGTGGTGCACCCCACTTTGGAGACCACTGCCCTAGAAGTAGAAGTCTCTCTCCCTTCCCCAAGGCATCATGGCAGTTGTAGTCTCCAAGGCTGGATTTCAGCACACAGGATCTTCCCAGCTGGAAAACTCCCAATTAAGTTCAGAAGTCCTTCTAGTAAAGGGTGCCTACATATGTTTCTATGACGTGTCAAGAAGTGTTGACAACCTCCTCTGCCACTCACAGATGCTGGTCCCTGTCTTTTCAAGGGCAACCCTTTATTACAGAGATAAGAAAAATACTTATTTGAAGCTATGTAGAAAATGATCACTCAGATCAAGTGTCTGTCTATCTAAGGCCATTTGACTATGCCTAACGTTGTATTGTGGTCTGGAAGAACATAAATAAACTACACAGTCCTTAGGGACTATATTCTGATTATGGACAATTACAATTTGACAGTTATGGGTCTTTGGTATTAGAGAGTGCTACTTCCCAAAGGTTGGAAGGTGGGGTGGCTTTATTTAATTTAGGGTACATTTTAATAGCAGGTAATTCTGTTTATTTAAGGGGAATTAAGAGGCATTATTTCTCTATATGTAATTTTCTGAATATTGTGTACGTACTTGTATTGTGTATTGGGTTAGCTTCACCAATTGTGGGTGATGTAGCCTCCTGAGTGGTTAGGCAAAGGTGAGCTCCCAGCTTTTCTCCTCCCTTGAAGGAACAGGAAGGCTTCAAAGGATCCATGTTCCCAGTTTGAAACTAAAACATGATAAAAGTCCTTCTTAATATTACTGGTTACTCTGGAGTAGCCTCTGAGGTTCACTGTATCCAGTCTGATCTTTAATATAGAACTGAAATGTTTTTTTCCAAGTTTTCATGAACCTGAGCAATCTGAAGTCGAATTTAACATTGTCTCATTAATGCTTTATTCAAGATTGCACATGCTTTTTTAGGTTCCTAAATCCATATTTAAACATCTGTCTGATTTTCAAAATTGACCTTACTGAGAGACATTGGGCAGTCACTACTTTTGAAACACATGCCTAAATGGAGACTAACAAGCCTTGCCCTTCCTCTCCTTTTCCCCCTGACGAGGGGTGAACAGGAGTGGGAAAATTGGGCCAGCTCGCCATGGCACAGGCATTTTCTTGGGTCCCTGCCAGATTCTCGCCAGGTGCTGTCCTTCAGACTCATGCTTCATGGGTTCAGATGTGGATATAGAATCATAGAATCATAGAACTGGAAGGGACCTCAAGAGGCCATCTAGTCCAGTCCCCTGCACTCAAGTTAGGACTAAGTATTATCTAGACCATCCCTGACAGGTGTTTGTCTAACCTGGTCTTAAAAATCCCCAATGATGGAGATTCCACCCCTCCCTAGGCAATTTATTCCAGTGGTTAACCACTCTGACAGCTAGGAAGTTTTTCCTAATGTCCAGCCTAAACCGCCATTGCTGCAATTTAAGCCCATTGCTTCTTGTCCTATCCTCAGAGGTTAAGAAGAACAGATTTTCCTCCCTCCTCCTTGTAACAACCTTTTACGTACTTGAAAATTGTTATCATGTCCCCTCTCAGTGTTCCCTTCTCCAGACTAAACAAACCCAATGTTTGCAATCTTCCCTCACAGGTCATGTTTTCTAGACCTTTAATCATTTTTGTTGCTCTTCTCTGGACTTTCTCCAATTTGTCCACATCTTTCCTGAAATGTGACGCCCAGAACTGGACACAATACTCCAGTTGAGGCCTAATCAGCAAAAAGTAGAGCGGAAGAATTACTTCTTGTGTCTTGCTTACAATACTCCTGCTAATACATCCCAGAATGATGTTTGCTTTTTTTGCAACAGCGTTACATTGTTGACTCATATTTAGCTTGTGATTCACTATAACCCCCAGATCTCTTTCTGCAGTACTCCTTCCTAGGCAGTCATTTCCCATTTTGTATGTGTGCAACTGATTGTTCCTTCCTAAGTGGAGTACTTTGCATTTGTCCTTATTGAATTTCATCCTATTTACTTCAAACCATTTCTCCAGTTTGACCAGATCATTTTGAATTTTAATCCTATCTTCCAAAGCACTTGCAACCCCTCGCAGCTTGGTATCATCCACAAACTTTATAAGTTTACTCTCTTATGCTATTATCTAAATCATTGATGAAGATATTGAACAGAACCGTACCCAGAACCTATCCCTGCAGGACCCCACTCGTTATGCCCTTCCAGCATGACTGTGAACCACTGATAACTACTCTCTGGGAACGATTTTCCAATCAGTTATGCACCCACCTTATAGTAGCTCCATCTAGTTTGTATTTCCCTAGTTTGTTTAGGAGAAGGTCATGCGAGACAGTATCAAAAGCCTTAAGCCTTACTAAAGTCAAGATATACTACATCTACCACTTCCCCCCTATCCCCAAGGCTTGTTACCCTATCAAAGAAAGCTATCAGGTTCGTTTGACATGATTCGTTCTTGACAAATCCATGCTGACTGTTATTTATCACCTTATTATCTTCTAGGTGTTTGCAAATTGATTGCTTAATTATTTGCTCCATTATCTTTCCGGGTACAGAAGTTAAGCTGACTGGTCTGTAATTCCCCGGGTTGTCCTTATTTTTCTTTTTATAGATGGGCACTATATAGATGCCCTTTTCCAGTCTTCTGGAATGTCTCCCGTCTTCCATGACTTTTCAAAGATAATTGCTAATCACTCAGATATCTCCTCAGTCAGCTCCTTGAGTATTCTTGGATGCATTTCATCAGGCCCTGGTGATTTGAAGACATATAACTTGTCTAAGTAATTTTTGACTTGTTCTTTCCCTATTTTAGACTCTGATCCTACATCATTTTCACTGGCATTCACTATTTTAGATGTCCCATCGCCACCAACCTTCTTGGTGAAAATCGAAACAAAGACGTCATTAAGCACCTCTGCCATTTCCATTTTCTGTTATTGTCTTTCCCCCCCTCATTGAGTGAGTAATGGGCCTACTCTGTCCTTGGTCTTCCTCTTGCCTCTAATGTATTTGTAGAATATTTTCTTGTTTTCTTTTATGTCCCTAGCTAGTTTGACCTCGTTTTGTGTCTTGGCTTTTCTAGGCGGGTTACGGCACAACAAAACCCATGTAGGTGTGTACAGTCGCTAATGTAGATACAATTACTTCCCTGTCCCTGGGGAGAAGTAATTTACTGGGGCTGCTTATAGAGTGCAGCTCACCTTTTTACTTCTCCCCATGTATCAGCTCAGCTCTGCTGGTGGAGGGGCAGGTATCATGGCTCTAACTCCTCACCCCCCTTGGCCTTCTCCTCACCGACTTTTTAGCCTCCCATATATATTTTTTTAATCTTGGCTGTTATTTGTATCCTAACATTCATCTCATGCTTTGAAGATATGCAGAAAAGTAATACTTTCTTATTTAATATTTAAAATTCCTCTTTGCCTACAGGATAACTGCATTTATTCTTAATGTTTTGCCTCACTGAAAGTATTAATAGAATTATATATTTGGATGCAGGGAATTAGTTGGCTGGCTCAAAAACAGGAAGAAAAGGTAAAACTTGATCAGTAAATGTGCCATAAGTAGCTGTTCCTTATATGGTGTCACCTTAAAAACTAATATGAACACCCCAAAAGTAGGCAAGATTTGTCTTAAATAAACTGAATCACCTATAATTTATATTTACATATATTAACATTTCAGGTATTTATATAGTGGTTGATTTCAGGGGAAAAGAGTTCTGGGGGTGAAATGAAAGCCTCTCTTAATGTTTAAGGAGTATAATCAGGGCCCTATGTATTCTATAATCATGGAGTTTGCCACAGAATTCATCCTGGCCGCAGAATTCTGATCCAGAATCTCACCTTTCATTTTTTAAAGTTCAGTTTCTAACCTAAAAAGTGTGAACTGAGTGTGACCTGATGCCTGTCTGACTCTGCAAAGAACCTAAAATAATGGCTCTGAGAGATGTAAACTGCCCAAATCATCTTACTCAGGGCCCTATGGATTCCATGAATGTGCAGCTGTGGAATTTGGCATTTTTCCAAGATGTCACAAAATTCAGCATTTTGCTGAAGAATTCTGCATTTTGTTGCAACCAAAGGTACCTACCATTTTGTTTTCTGTCTCCTGTTGGGACTTACCTGCAGCTACCTCTTGTTCTGCAACTTTTCCCCACAAGGGGGAATGTGCATGTACTGTTCTTTAGAATCAGGCATTTATGGGGTCAGAGAACCAGAAGAACTAGAGTTCACCTCTCAACCAGGGAGGGGGGTGGAATGGATCCAGAAGTGCAGGCTGGGCAGCTAGGCTGCATAGGGAATAGAGCATCATTGAGGCCTTGGGAGCTGAGAAGTTGAACCACTGAGGCTCACTACAAGCTTCCAACTTCCCTGGCACATTGAGACACCTCCAGACAACACTGTAACTGCTGAAGCCCATAGAGCTGAGCCATCTGGAGAACACCATGAAAAAATACATCAAAAATAATCATTGATGAAAATAATCACTGATGATCTGTGCATCAACGGTGTATTGGTGTGAGTGGGATGAGAATAAAGGCATTTCATGGAGATAAAGTAAATAATATTAATTGCCATGGAATTTAGGCATTCTTGTCTCTGAAAATGGTCCCCCTTTGCTGTAAAGTACTCGGAGCCTGGAACAGAAATGATCCTTTTCTATCAAAGCCCCAAGATCTTTGGATATGGATGGCCTGAAAAGGGTGAATGGGGAAGAGTACAGAAAAATCTGCAGTGTATTGATGTGGGAAGGCCTCACGATGGGTGAAAAGTTAGTGAGCTAAATGAAAAAGCTGAGAACCACAACAGATATTGACTGTGAAGGAGACACTGACAGTAATGAGGGACTAGGTTTAAAATAGCTTCTACTTGCATGTGTATCCCTGTCAGTTAGACTGTGACACCTACTGTAGTTTCACATTATTGAGATTCCAGTTCTGTAGTACATTCATCATTTTATGGGCTAGGGAAAATACAGGTCTCTAGTTCACCATTATTTGTATGTCTTTGGACTCCTATGTATATTTCTAGAAGATCTCTTTTCCCCTGTCATTGGCTGCTACTAATCTGTAATAAAGCTATGTAATAATCTCAGGCTAGGTCTACACTACAGCGGGGGGGTCGACCTAAGATACGCAACTTCAGCTACGTGAATAGCGTAGCTGAAGTGGCGTATTTTAGGTCGACTTACCTGGCTGTGAGGACGGCGGCAAGTCGACCGCTGCCGCGCCGCCGTCGACTCCGCTACTGCCTCTTGCCACGGTGGATTTCCGGAGTCGACGGCAGAGCCATCAGGGATCGATTTTATCGCGTCTTCACTAGACGCGATAAGTCGATCCCCGATAGACCGATTGCTACCCGCCGATCCGGCGGGTAGTGAAGACGTGCCCTCAGATACAATAAAGTGGCACAGGACAAAAGCATCCTCTTCTTGTGTTTATTGTAGGTTCATCTGTTCATTAAGCAAACCTGAGCAAGGAACAAGATAGAACTGCATGATTTCAGCAAAAGCTGCAACCTTAGGAAAGGAGTCAGACAAAAGAAAAATCCTGATGACAAGGACACAGCTGACCCTTGAATGTTTTTTAAAGTGGAGTGGTTGGGAATTTTCCAGTGAGTTAATGTCAGATATATTGGATCCCCAGAATATATCATAGAACAGGGGCGAGCAAACTTTTTGGTCTGAGGGCCACATAGGGTTTCGTAAATTATTTGGAGAGCCAGATAGGGGAGGGGGTCGTGGCCCAGCCCCCACCTCCTATCTGCCCCATTCAACGCCCCCGTTCCCTGATGGCCCCCCCGGTATCCCTGCCCCATCAATGGTCAATGCGGGTCTGGCTGGAGAATCTTGCCCGCATGCTCGGGGTTCTGCTGATCGCCATATTTGGGGTCGGGAAGGAATTTTCCTCCAGGGTAGATTGGCAGAGGCCCTGGAGGTTTTTCGCCTTCCTCCACAGCATGGGGCAGGGGTCGCTTGCTGGCGGATTCTCTGTGACTTGAAGTCTTTAAATCACGATTTGGGGACTTCAACAGCTGAGTCAAGGGAGAGAATTATTCCAGGAGTGGGTGGGTCAGCTTTTGTGGCCTGCATCATGTGGGAGATCAGACTAGATGATCATAATGGTCCCTTCTGACCTTAAAGTCTATGAGTCTATAACACACACACTGCTCCCTGTCCCCTGACTGCCCCCGGACCCCTGCCGCCCCATCCAACCCTTCCTCTCATTCCTGACGGCCCCCCCGGGAGCCCTACCCCATCCAACCACCCCTTCTCCCTGTCCCCTCACTGTCCCCGGAACCCCTGCCCCTGACTGCCCCCCACCGGCCCATCCAACCCTCCCTCCTTCCTGACTGGCCCCCCCAGGACCCCTGCCCCTGACTGCCCCCTGCCGCCCCATCCAACCCCCCCCTCCTTCCTGACTGCCTCCCCCCAGGACCCCTGTCCCCATTCAATCCCCTGTTGCCACCCCGACCGCCCCGACTCCTATCCACACCCCCACCCCCTGACCACCACCCCAAACTTCCCTGCCCTCTATCCAAACCCCCCCCCCCCCGCTCCCTGCCTCCTTACCATGCTACCTGGAGCACCAGTGGCTGGCGGCGCTATAGTCATGCCGCCCGGCTGGAGCGGGCCATGCCGCCACCGCCAACATGCAGCACAGAGCACCGGGTCAGGCCAGGCTCTGCAGCTGCGCTGCCCCAGGAGCTCACAGCCCCGCCGCCCAGAGCATTGCGCCAGCAGTGGAGTGAGTGAGCTGAGGCTGTGCGGGGGGGAGGGACAGCAGGCGAGGGGCCGGGGTAGCCTCCCAGGCCAGGAGCTCATGGGCCAGGCAGGATGGTCCCACGGGCTGGATGTGGCCCGTGGGCCATAGTTTGCCCACCTCTGCCAAAGAACATGAAGTGGACATAGTATTAAAGAAATATGCTGCTAATGTGAAATAATTTACCAAAAGAGAAAATAAAGAGAAAACATTCTGCAAATATTTAGATTTGGGTAAACTTGATAGCCAGGGCATCCAATGCCATTGGATACACCAGCAACTTGCTAGGAGCCTACAAGCCTTATCTATGTTACCTAGGGGCTTTACCTTATTTTACCTAAGAGCCTTACCTTACTCCCAAGAAGAGGAGACATAAGTTGCTGGTGGTCATGGATTCCCTTCTGAGAGAAATGAAGGCATCCATATGCCAACCTGTCATGTTCTGGGAGGAGTGCCTGCCTACGGCCTGTATCTGAGATGTTATGGAAAGATTGCCAAGATTCATCTGTCCCTCTGACCACTATCCCATATTCATTTACATGGGCACTAATGATATTGCCTAGTATGACCCTTAGCAGATCAACAGAGACTATGGGGCTCTGGGAGCAAGGGCTAAGGGGTTGGGGGTGCAGGTTGTGTTCCCATTCATCCACCCAGTTGAGGGAAGGGGCCTAGGCAGGGACCCACACAACCTGGAGATCAACACATGGTTGCGCAGATGATAGCTATAAAAAAGCTGACCTTAACAGAGGGCTAACAGTGGGGGGAAGGGGAGGGGGAATGGAAAATTACAACAGAATCATAGGAGCAACAAGAGGGATAACACTCAACATCTTAAATGTCTATACACAAATACAAGGAGTACAGGGGATAAACAAGAAGAAACTGAACCTATTAGTACATAAGAGAGACTTGGTGGGATAAATCTCATGATGGGAATATTGGTACAGATGGATATAGTTTGTTCAGGAAGGACAGGCAGGGGGGAAAAGGAGGAGGTGTTGCATTTTACATCAAGAATATATGCACTTGTTCTTAGATCCAGAAAGATGTGAGAGGCAGACTAGCTGAAAGTATCTGGGTGAAGATAAAAGGGACAAGAAACAGGTGGGTATACTATAGACCACCAGATCAGGAGGAGGTGGATGATGCATGTCAAGAACAAATAACAGAAATATCCCAAACACAAGACCTGGTGGAAAAGTAATATAGCAAAACACAAAATATCCAATAAGTTCTTGCAGTGTATTGGAGACAACTTCTTGTTTCAGAAGATGGTGGAAGTAAACAGGGGGACAGACACTTTAGACTCGATTCTGACTAATAGTGAGGAATTGGTTGCAAATCTGAACTTTGAAGGCAATTTGGGGGAAAATATTATGAAATGATAGATTTCATGATTATAAAAAAAGGAAGGAGTGAGAGTAGCAGAATAAGGATAATAGACTTCAAAAAAGCAGACTTTAACAAACTCAGAGAACTGGCAGGTCAGGTCCCCTGGGAAGAAAATCTAAGGGAAAAAGGAGTTCAGGACAACTGGCAGTTTCTCAAAGAGACAATATTAAATGTGTAACAACAGACTATCCTGATGTGAAGGAAAGATAGAAAGAACAGTAAGAGGCCAATATGTATTCATCAAGAGCTCTTTAATTAGCTGTAAATTAAAAAAGAACCCTACAAAAAGTGGAAACATGGACAAATTGCTAAGGACACGTACAAAAGAATAAGACAAACATGTTGGAACAAAATCAGAAAAGTTGAGGCACAAAATGAGTTATTCCTATCAAGTGACATAAAAGGCAATCAAAATAGGTTATTTAGATACATTAGGGACAAGAGAAAGATGAAAGAAAGTAGTTCCTCTATTTAGTAGGGAAGGAGAGCTAATCATGGACGACAGCAAGAAGGCGAGGTGTTTAATGCTTATTTTGTTTCAGTCTTCACTAAAAAGGCAAATCCTGACCAGAAATTTAACACAATTAATATTAACAACAAAGGGGGTGGAAGGTAGAAAGAACAGGTTAAAGAATATTTAAACAAATTGGACGTATTCAGGTTGGCAAGGTCTGATGAAATTCAACCTAGGGTACATAAGGAACAAGTTGAAGCAATCGTAAAACCATTAGTGATTACCTCTGAGAATTCAAGAAAGATGGGATGAGGACCCAGAGGACTGGAGAAAGGCAAATATAGTACATATCTTCAAAAAGGGGAACAAATAGGACTCAGGGAATTATAGACAAATCATGCAAAACCAACCTAATTTCCTAGGTTACTGGCCTAGTGGCTTGGGGGAAAAGTAGTAGACTTATCTTGATTTTAGTAAGACTTTCGACACAGTCCCACATGACATTCTGATAAGCAAACTAGGGAAACATGGTCTAGATGAAAATACTATAAAGTGGAAAACTGGTTGAAAGACTGTACTCAAACAATAGTTTTCAATGGTTCATTGTCAGACTGGGAGGGCATAGCTAGTGTGGTCCTGCAGGGGTCTCTTCTTGGTTCCAGCACATTCAATAATTTCTTTAATGGTTTGGACAATGGAGTAGAAAATATACTTAGAAAATTTGTGAATGACACCAAGCTGGTAGGAGACTTTGGAGGACAGAATTAGAACCCAAATTGGCCTTGACAAATTGGAGAATTGGTCTGAAATCAATAATTTAACAAAGTCTGATAAAGACAAGTGCAAAGTACTCTGTTTAGGAAAGAACAAACAAATGCAAAATGGGGAATACTGTCTACATCAGGGGCCGGCAACCATCAGGGTAATCCGCTGGCGAGCCGCGAGGCGTTTTGTTTACGTTGACTGTCCACAGGCATGGCCCCCCACAGCTCCCACTCACGGCCGGCTCCAGGCACCAGCTCAGCAAGCAGGTGCTTGGGGCGGCCAAGGGGAAGGGCCGGCACGTCGGGCTCTTCAGCGGCAATTCGGCGGCGGGTTCCTCGGTTCCTCTCGGAAGGAAGGACCTGCTGCCGAATTGCCACCAAAGAAGAAAGCGGCGCAGTGGAGCTGCCGCCGAAGTGCCGCTGTCGATCGTGACAGCGGCTTTTTATTTTTTTTTTCCGCCGCTTGGGGCGGCAAAAACCCTGGAGCCGGCCCTGCTCCCAGTGGCTGCAGTTTGCCGTTCCCAGCCAATGGGAGCTGCGGGAAGCGGCTGCCAGCACGTCCCTGGATCACAGATTGAATGTGGATCACACATTGAATGTGAATCAACAATGTGATGCAGTAGACAAGTGCCTGCTATATTTGGCACTGCTGTGGCCTCAGCTGAAGTACAATGTCCAGTTGTGGGTGCCAAACTTTAAGAAAGATGTGGGTAAATTGGAGAGAATCTTGGGAGAGCAACAAAAATACTAAATGATTTAGAAAACTTGACCTAGGAGGAAAGGTTACAGAAAACCTGGGCATGTTTAATTTTGAGAAAGAAGACTGCCAGGAGTGGGGGGTGGGAACCTGATAACTATCTTCAAATGTGTTAAGGGAATGGTGATAATTTTTTCTTCATGTCCACTGAAGGTAGAACAAGAAGTAATGCAGCAAGGAAGATTTAGGTTAGACATTAGGAAAAAAAATCTTTCTAACTGTAAGGCCAGTAGTTAAGCATTGGAACAGGCTTCCAAGGGAGTTGTGGAATACCTATAATTGGAGGTTTCTAAGGCCTTGTCTACACTACGAGAGTACTTCGATTTTAGTTAATTCGACTATGTGGAATCGGTATTACTAAGTCGAACGTGTGTGTCCACACTAAGGACAGTAATTCGACTTTGTGAGACTTTGTGAGTCCACACTAACGGGGCAAGCGTCGACATTGGAAGCGGTGCACTGTGGGCAGCTATCCCACAGTTCCCGCAGTCCCCCCTGCCCTTTGGAATTCTGGGTCGAGCCCCAAATGCCTTCTGGGTAAAAAAATGTGTCGAGGGTGCTTTTGGGCGCC
Source organism: Emys orbicularis (assembly GCF_028017835.1). Classification (NCBI taxonomy): domain Eukaryota; kingdom Metazoa; phylum Chordata; order Testudines; family Emydidae; genus Emys; species Emys orbicularis. Next base: position 28,185,253 of record NC_088684.1, read on the forward strand.
TGTCGTCATCCGTCCGTCACTCAAGCCCTCCCTCCCTCCCTCCCTCCCTCCCTGAAAGCGCCGGCGGGAAATAATTTCGCGCGCTTTTCTGATTACTGACAGCGCGGACGCCACAGCAGTGCGAGCATGGATCCCGCTGCGACCATCGCTGCAGTTGTGGCAGTTCTCAACGCCTCGCAGTTTCTCCTCCACCTGTACCAGAGGCAGCTGCAGATCAATCATGAGAGGAGGCTACGGCACTACCGTGACGGCATGAAGTCGGACACTAGCTCCGACCTCTCTGAGAACATGAGACCCAGCGCCCAGGACATCTCGCTGTCACTGGGTCTTGTTGATACTGTTGAACGGCGATTCTGGGCCCGTGAAACCAGCACGGAATGGTGGGACCGCATAGTGCTGCAGGTCTGGGATGAATCCCAGTGGCTGCGCAACTTTCGCATGCGGAAGGGGACTTTCCTCGAACTGTGTGAGTTGCTGTCCCCTGCCCTGAAGCGAAAGGACACCCGGATGCGGGCAGCCCTGACTGTCCAGAAGCGAGTGGCCATAGCCCTCTGGAAGCTCGCAACGCCAGACAGCTACCGGTCCGTCGCTAACCAGTTTGGCGTGGGCAAGTCTACCGTGGGGGTTGCTGTTATGCAAGTAGCCAGGGCAATCGTCAAGCTACTGCTATCTAAGGTAGTGACCCTGGGAAACGTGGAGCTCATCAGAGATGGCTTTGCCGAGATGGGATTCCCAAACTGCGGTGGGGCTATAGATGGGACTCACATCCCTATCCTGGGACCGGACCACCAGGCCAGCCAGTACATCAACCGGAAGGGCTACTTTTCCATGGTGCTGCAAGCACTGGTGGACCATCGGGGACGTTTTACCAATATCTACGTTGGATGGCCTGGCAAGGTTCATGACGCTAGGGTGTTCAGGAACTCTGGTCTGTGTAGACGGCTGCAGGAAGGTATTTACTTCCCGGACCACAAAGTAACTGTTGGGGATGTGGAGATGCCTACAGTCATCCTCGGGGACCCTGCATACCCGCTAATGCCCTGGCTCATGAAGCCCTACACTGGCGCACTGGACTCAGGGAAAGAACTATTCAACTACCGGCTCAGCAAGTGCAGAATGGTGGTGGAGTGTGCTTTTGGCCGTCTCAAGGGCAGATGGAGAAGCCTACTCACTCGCTGTGATCTCAGCGAGACCAATATCCCCATTGTGATAGCTGCTTGCTGTGTGCTCCACAATTTGTGTGAGAGCAAGGGGGAGACCTATATGTCGGGGTGGGAGGTTGAGGCAAATAGCCTGGCTTCTGATTACGTCCAGCCAGACAGCAGGGCGATTAGAAGATCACAGCGGGACGCACTGTGCATCAGGGAGGCTTTGAAAGCCAGGTTCCTGACTGAACAGGGTCTCCAGTGACTTTTTACTTTGTGGACACAGATGCTGAACCTGCCCCCGTTTCTTTACCCAGTTACTGTTGACTATCCTTCCAAGTTACATACCCCCTTCCCCACCTTCCCAACAAATAAAATCTGTTCTGTTCTGTTAATGAACAAGGTTCTCTTTTTTACTGTTTTCGCGGGAATGTTTTAAACCGGGGACGCAGACTGTGGCGGGGGGCGGGCTTACTGTTTTGATGCAAATGATGCTTCTAAAGTCCGGGAATGACAGGCTCCGCAGTGCTGCATTGGTTGTTTCAACGCAGCCTGCCAGCAGTCCTGGGCGGGACTGGATGTATGTGTCGGCCAAGTGACTTTCTGGCAGGGGGCGGAGGGTAACAGATCCCCTGCTGCGTGGCTCTGTGATCCAGGATAAGGACCGCGGCATAGGATCTCTAACTGCCCTCCCCCGACACAAAGTCACAGATCAACCCCCTCGCACCCCAGAACAAGAAAACCGCCTCCCAGACTGACCAGGGTAACTGGTGACTGTGCTGTGTATGTGTCCTGATGCTGGACCTGCCCCCGCCTCTGTAGCCTGCTACAGGTGACTGTCCTGTCCAAGTAACAAACCCCTTCCCCCCCTTCAGACAGAATCCCCTCCAAAAGACACTCTCGGAAACAGTACTTAACAGAAACAGATGTTTTATTACGAACCGCACATGAAAAGGGGGGGGGGGGGAAGGAAACTTGGACATGGGCTAGTGTGAGATGGGTAGGAAAGGACTTTTCAAAGTTTGGAACGAGAGCCTTCCATTGCTGCAGCAGTGTGCAGTGGCCGACTGACAGTTTTAACGGCCCTTGCCGCCCCTCCTTCTTTGTACTTTTGGTGAGGGGGGTGTGGGACTTGGTGGCGGGGGAGGGCGGTTAGAGATAGACAGCAGCAGTGCTCTGTCCTCCTGCCTCCGGTCTTGCAGAACATCCACTAGGCGCCGGAGCGTCTCCGTTTGCTCCCTCATTAGTCCAAGCAGGGTTTGAGTAGCCTGCTGGTCCTCCTGGCGCCACCTCTCCTCCCGTTCCATGACTGCTCTGTGCATTTGTGACAAGTTCTCCCTCCACTGTGTCGTCTGGGCTGCCTGCTCTCGTGAGCACTCCATAAGTTCATAAAACATGTCTTCACGAGTTTTTCTCTTCCTTCTTCTAATCTGCGCTAGCCTCTGGGAGTGTGATGCCAGGCTGGGTTGGGAGACAGTCGCAGATGTGTCTGGGGGAATGGGAAAAAGGGAGTAAATTCCTGAGACAGATAAATGAAGTTGCTAACAAAGAGCATAGTCTTTCTCTGTGAACAACACCATGCACTGCACCTTTCACATGCGCACTCAGGACAAGGTCGAATTTTCGGCCCTCGCCTTATGTGTCTGGGGTCCTGCAGTTGCGATCAGAGAAGCGTTGCAGGACACCTCTACTTCTGCTGCGGGCAAACATGGTAAGCCGTAGACTTGTGGCAGCTTAAACATGTAATAGTAGCACTGGGCTCCTTTCGCACTGAATGCAAGGCCACTCTCTGCTGGCAGCAATCAGGGAAGCATGAGCTCTGCCCCTGTCCCACCACCTTGCGGCTGTCCCCGGGAAAGATCCCTGTATGCTGCCCCTCTGCCGCCTCCACCGCGTGGCTGTAAAGCAGTCCAAATACTAACATTCCCCTCCCTAATTTAAAGCAGGGCGTCATGTGTGACATAACCCTCATGAGGATCTCGGAGACCGAGAGGGGAAGGATGCTGCGTGAATGCATGCAGAGGCCTGGGCCATATGCCGCCATGCTGTGCCGCGCACTGATCCCCGACTACCTCATGGACTCATGGCGTGGGAACGTGTGCTACCACGGGGGACCAAACAAGATTGCCCTGCCGTTGAACCTCGTGCGCATGCTGGAGCGGTACCTCCAGGAGAGCTATGCGGAGCTATCACAGGAGGACTGTCTGTCCATTCCCGGGCACATTGACCGCCTTTTCCTTTAAGTTGAGCATAACGGACTACAGAGTGGAGGGGCCGTGTTGTGGACTAATCATGAATATCCGGACAGTACTTGATTTTCTATACATAGTTAGTAGTAAAAAGTTTACTAAGCCAAATAAATCATGAACAACAAATTACTGAAATAGTTATTATTCCTGTTTTGTTATAAATAAAAGTTTCTATGTTTAACTGAGTGACTGAAAAGCCCATTCTTAACAATATAAATATTCCACTTATGTTAAAATGAAATGTTTAGATGTTTAAAGCACTCACTGCTTGATCCTTCCCCTGATTCGGTGTCCGGGGTAAGGGCTGTGGACGGTTGGTAGGGGATCTCGGTAAGGGTGATGAAGAGCTCCTGGCTGTCGTTGAAATCAGCGGTGCAAGCGCTGTCGACTGCCTCGTCCTCCTCATCTCCTTCCTCATCTTCCCCGTCACCTAACATTTCCGAGGAGGAACCGGTCATGGACAATATCCCATCCTCGGAGTCCACGGTCACTGGTGGGGTAGTGGTGGCGGCCGCACCTAGGATGGAATGCAGTGCCTCGTAGAAACGTGATGTGTGGGGCTGGGATCCGGAGCGTCGGTTTGCCTCTTTGGTTTTTTGGTAGCCTTGTCTCAGCTCCTTGATTTTCACGCGGCACTGCGTTGCATCCCGGCTGTATCCTCTCTCTGCCATGGCTTTAGAGATCTTCTCATAGATCTTTGCATTCCTTCTTTTGGAGCGCAGCTCTGAAAGCACGGACTCATCGCCCCAGACAGCGATGAGATCCAACACCTCCCGATCAGTCCATGCTGGGGCCCTCTTTCTATTAGATTGCACGGCCAACTCTGCTGGAGAGCTCTGCATCGTTGCTAGTGCTGCTGAGCTCTCCACGCTGTCCAAACAGAAAATGAGATTCAAACTGGCCAGACAGGAAAAGGAATTCAAATTTTCCCGGGGCTTTTCCTGTGTGGCTGGTCAGAGCATCCGAGCTCGAAGTGCTGTCCAGAGCGTCAACAGAGTGGTGCACTGTGGGATAGCTCCCGGAGCTATTACCGTCGATTTCCATCCACACCTAGCCTAATTCGATATTGCCATTTCGAATTTAGCGCTACTCCTCTCGTTTTCGAGGATTACAGAAGTCGAATTTAAAAGAGCTCTATTTCGAACTAAGTAGCTTCCTGGTGTGGACGGGTGCAGGGTTAATTCGATGTAACGGCGCTAAATTCGATATAAGCTCCTAGTGTAGACCAGGCCTAAGAATGGGTTTGATAAATACTTTTCAAGAATGGTTGAGGTATACTTGGTCCTTCCTCAGAGCAAGGGGTTGGACTATGTGACCTCTCAAGGTCCCTTCCAGCCCTACATTCCTATGATTTTGATTATACTTTGCTTACAAATGTACAAGTCATTTGACCAAAAATAAACTAACATAATTACCATATTTGTTTGTATTTATATTTTCCTTGAAAAATGAATAGATATTTCCTTTTGGTTAGATTCACCACAGCACCATTACAGGAGTGTAGACTTGGGTTATGACCTATTGGAATCCTTATTTTCCACCAGCCACCTATAGGATAAAGTGAACTGGAGGGGTCAGTGAGTTGAATTTTAGTACTCCAAGGTTAGTCCTAGGACTGAATTTTGGTACCAGTTCTTTAAAGGTTGATGTAACCATCACATGGAAAGTTTCCAGCTTATCACAGTAGGTAATTTAAAATTATTGCCTTTGAGTAAAATGATGTTCTTTGTTATATCTTGATTTGTCATACTACATGAGGAGGGCAATTCAGTGCTTAATTTGTAATGAAAGAGGTGCCGGGGCTCAAGTAATTTTTTACATTCTGAACTGATGCAGGAAGCCTAGAGGTGCTGGAGCTATGAACTGCCAAGCCTAGAAGTGCTGGGGCACAAATTAAGCACTGGGGTAATTATAACATGAGGAGAATGCATTTGAAATTCGTGGAGGTTTTAGTAGCGCTACACCTTAAAGGGTGCTAGCATGAATATCTTACCAATAACAGAAGTGATTATGAAGGGAACTTCCAGATTTTTCTTTTCCTGCTATTTGAGTGTAAAAAAGGTTATTTCCATGTCTGCTTTTTAATTTTATTTGTCCTCCATACAAGATGCAGCAAACAAATTGCAGTGTCAATTAGAACATTGGTGTCTGCCTATAATTTCTACTCTTTAATTGCCTACAGGTACTATAGTCACAACAACATGTTGAAAATTGCAAAATAATGTCACTGAGAGAAAGGATTTCCTTACTTTAAGGAATCACCAGAGAGTGCAAGACCCACCTACCAAAGGCTGCATCAGCTGAAGACTCAGTATCTATCTTATAAATCGTAGTAAATGTATGCAAGGTTGACCAAGTTGCAGCTTTACAGATTTCATTGTAAGAGGACTGCTCTTTCTCAGTCTATTATATCACCACCATTTGTACTGAATGGGCTCTGGTGCCCATTGAAGGAGTGAGTCCATTTGCTCTATACGTCTCAGCAATGCACCAGGATACCCACCAGGCACAACTCAGACACTATATAAAAAAAATTGTAAGACTTTCATAAAACCAACAATGATATTGAGAATTAAGGGCTCAAGAGCATCAAAGGTTTTTTTTCTCTTTCTCTTTATGTTAAATGACCTCACCCAATGCCTGTTGTAGAACTAACAAAAACTAAAGAACATTCTACAGTTTCCATCTGATCAAACAGAAACAGGTTAATCTTGTATCCAGGTGTTAAAGAAAAAGTTGATGAAGCTGAAAGTGGCCTCAGAGATAAGTGGAAAATGAGTAGCTCTGGAGAAGACAAAGCTGTCTCTCTCAGAAACACACAAGAAAGAAAGAGATGGAAAAGACCAGTGATGTTCTTCCCACGACTAGTGCAGGAATGCTCCCTGCAGTGTATTTTCAAATGCTTTATCCAGCCAATTTTTACAATTCCCAAACAATGGAGATTCCACCACTTCCACTGGGAGACTGTTCCTCCATCTAAAAGTCTTATAGGAATATTTTCTTGATAGTCTGCCTAAATCTTGATTTTATTTTCCCACGTAATAACTACAAGTGAACTCATACTTCCACAGCCCAAATCTCTGCCTAATACAAGCTGATCCATTTAGGTGAGGGCCATCTTCATTTTGGCATTGCCAGGTGCCAGCTTCTTTGCTTAGGCCCTGATCCCAAAACTTGATCCTTGCAGCAGCAACAAGTACCATTTAAAGAGGCTCTGCATTGGCCCGGGGTCTGCCTGCATGTATCTAATTGCAGGATTTGGGCCTCAGTTTGAATTGAGAGAGAAATCTGAAAGAGATTCTAAAAACAGACATTTTTTTACAAGCAGCACTGCTATCGTAGTACAGTGTATAAAATTAAAGTTGATGGCACTGGTTATATCCACATGCCATGCTCCGCACATTACTTAACCTTTCTTATTAATGAATTTCCATTATTTTCCTCAGCTATAACTTATTACAGTTAGTCTGACAACTACAATATATTAGCGTATTAGTGGTGGCACCCTACTTAGGCCATTCAAGGCATAAATCACTGAAAGGATGCACTCAAAAACAAAGAGCCCCAGGACATATCACTGTCAATCTCCTCCTCTGACTCAATTAAGAAACAATACCACACAATCTTTTTGCATCAGGATTGCCAAAGGAAAAGGCTTGCAGTTCAAAGTGTCCTGAAACATTTAAAAAACACTGAATTGCGTACAAGTCCAAAATTGATGTTCTTTAAATGATGTATTGCAGTTCAATGGCTTCCCCAAAAAAGCCACTTTTCATCCCACAGCTCTTTCATTTCTTTGACTTGTGTTTTGGTATCAGTGGGGAAAGCAGGTCTTCTACATGCATGTGAGCAGAGCTGACTACTGACTTGTCAAATCTGATGCAATCCCAGGCAGTCAATCTTCTGCATCATGTTTTCTGATACCAAACAATACTACTTGGCACATTCATTTCTTGCCTCACTGTGCTATTTTGGGGGAATATCCACGGGGGGAAGGGACTTGCAGCAAATGAGACCACTGTAGCTCAATTTCACATCCTCTTATTAAACTGCTTTCCAATGAATGTGCTGAAGCAGTTCTAGGAAAATGACATGAGGAAGGTATGCAAACAGATCAGAAGCCTTCACACAGATGTTCCCAGGTCGCCCTAGATAACTAAGGGTTCCATTTGGCCTTGAAGACACAGCCCATAGTAAAGGGCTGGGGTGGAGGCATGCTGCATCAGAGCCAGCATTGGGAGGCAGGATGCCTGTGGCAGTGCTAGATGCACAGCAACACCTCTTTAGTGAGCGGTGCTTATGAGCCCTGTCTCCGCTATGTGCTCCCTTTCCCTTTGGGACATTGGGCACCATCAGGGGAGTTAAGAGGGAGTGTAGGGACTGGAATTACACCTGATATTATTCAGACCATGCATAAGGGACAGGAAGGCTTTGTTGGGCTTATACCCATGCTCTCTGCCCACAAAGGGCTAGGCAGAAGCTGGTCATAAGGGCCTGATTCTGCCATTCTTGTGTAAGCCCCCTCCTGTTTATCATCCAAGTATGAGGTTGTTCAAGATAGGGTAAGTCTGTCTTGTGGCTTTTTACACAACTTTGGGGGGACTGGGCTTGAGGTTCCTCAATGTGCTCTGCGTTGTGTGCCTTGTGTATTCATCTCAGCCCAGATCCACTCAGAGAAACCTCCAGGAACAAACTGTTACTCTGTAAGGAAACATAGAACAGGATTCCAGTCCAGCAGCCTCCTCTCTGCTTGCCTGCCTCTCCCTAGACTTAATTTTAACAAATAGGGAGGAACTCGTTGAGAATTTGAAAGTAGAAGGCAGCTTGGGTGAAAGTGATCATGAAATCATAGAGTTTGCAATTCTAAGGAAGGGTAGAAGGGAGAACAGCAAAATAGAGACAATGGATTTCAGGAAGGCGGATTTTGGTAAGCTCAGAGAGCTGATAGGTAAGGTCCCATGGGAATCAAGACTGAGGGGAAAAACAACTGAGGAGAGTTGGCAGTTTTTCAAAGGGACACTATTAAGGGCCCAAAAGCAAGCTATTCCGCTGGTTAGGAAAGATAGAAAATGTGGCAAAAGACCACCTTGGCTTAACCACGAGATCTTGCATGATCTAAAAAATAAAAAGGAGTCATATAAAAAATGGAAACTAGGACAGATTACAAAGGATGAATATAGGCAAACAACACAGGAATGCAGGGGCAAGATTAGAAAGGCAAAGGCACAAAATGAGCTCAAACTAGCTACAGGAATAAAGGGAAACAAGAAGACTTTTTATCAATACATTAGAAGCAAGAGGAAGACCAAAGACAGGGGAGGCCCACTGCTTAGTGAAGAGGGAGAAACAGTAACAGGAAACTTGGAAATGGCAGAGATGCTTAATGACTTCTTTGTTTCGGTCTTCACCGAGAAGTCTGAAGGAATGCCTAACATAGTGAATGCTAATGGGAAGGGGGTAGGTTTAGCAGATAAAATAAAAAAAGAACAAGTTAAAAATCACTTAGAAAAGTTAGATGAAATGCATCCTAGAATACTCAAGGAGCTAATAGAGGACGTATCTGAGCCCCTAGCTATTATCTTTGGAAAATCATGGGAGATGGGAGAGATTCCAGAAGACTGGAAAAGGGCAAATATAGTGCCCATCTATAAAAAGGGAAATAAAAACAACCCAGGAAACTACAGACCAGTTAGTTTAACTTCTGTGCCAGGGAAGATAATGGAGCAAGTAATTAAGGAAATCATCTGCAAACACTTGGAAGGTGGTAAGGTGATAGGGAACAGCCAGCATGGATTTGTAAAGAACAAATCATGTCAAACCAATCTGATAGCTTTCTTCGATAGGATAACGAGTCTTGTGGATAAGGGAGAAGCTGTGGATGTGGTATACCTAGCCTAAAATTGTTTCTGAAGCTACATAGGAAACAGAGACCGAAGTCTGATTTCTGAGTGGGTGTTTTCAGAGGCAAGCATGTATTGTGTGTTCCATTTTTACAATGCTTCCATTGGAGGTCTGTAGATGCAACCACCCCACTCACAACTAGCACTGCAACTTCGAGCTACAAAAGTCTCTTTCTTTTAATTTCATTTCTGAATTCAAGACCTATACGTTCAGCCTCATCTTGACAAGTACCTGTGCGCAGGCTCCTTCTGCCTATACAGGATCCCAGCATAGCACTGGGAAATCTATAGGCCTTCTTGTGGTAGCCCCTGGGGCATGAACTCACACTTTCTTGACATTTGTATCCATTACCTGCCATTTTCAAATGAAATCTCAAAACTTCTCCCAAACCCACAGCTATGTTTCATGACCAGAATCAACTCCCTGTTTATTTCCTTTTCTCTGCCTGAAAACTTCCTCAGAAAGCCATAGGCCTCAGTTACACAAGAAAGTCATATTAAATAAAAGTTACTTGACTATCCTCTATCGCAGCAAAGCTGTCCCTTTCTGAGCCAGTCAACTAGAGTATCTCTCAAATCTTGTGTACCCAAGTCAAAAGTCAGACGGATTATCCTCCAAAGGTGCAGCTCCTCTGGTGGCAGTAAAGGTAGAAGTGCTAGTGTAGATAGGGCTCAAGAGTTTTGGCACAGCGTCATCTGACCCTTCTCTATGCTAAAAAAAAAAAAAAAATGCCTGCAGCCTGTCAATGCTGCTACTTCCACCATTGCTAGCATTGGAGGAAAAACACACGTCTGAATTTTGCTAATGTAGATGCAGACCTATCTTGTTTTTGAAATCTGTTCATTTACCAAAATCAATTTCCTTCTTTTCCTTTGCAAGATACATTGACATCATTTTGTTGCATTCCCCATGATATTTCCCCCCTAATCTATACCATTATCTTGGTCAATTCAAATGGGCTCTTCAATTGTGCTCTCTTCATCTGGACACACAAACTCCTTGCATGCATTTCAATTACCAATACCTTCCTCTTTGTAGCACCTTTAATACAACTTCATCAGTATGTAAATTACCATACCACACTTACAAAGTAATTGCTATGGCTCAAAGAAGAAGGCCCATTCCTTCTGTTAAATAAAATACAATTATCATTATAATATAAAAACAAATTACCCAGACAAAAAAAGTTAATTGTTACAGCTCTACAGTTAGTAAAGGATCCATTTCCTTTCTCTGTATGTGAGTGTATCACTCATTATGTTAATGTGAGTTAGGCACAGTATTGATGGAAATTTTAGTCAGTTAAACAGTAGTGTGGGATTGGCTTTTTCAATTTTAAATACAGTTCATAAAGAAGTAATAAATAAATCAGTTCATAATAAAGTCCATAAAGTGATTGCTAAGATGATCTCTTTATTCTAGAAGGTTTTGAATGAAATATAAACAGTTTCAGATTTTGAAGAAATGCATATTTGCATTACATGCATAATAATCTTAAATACTGTTACTATATTTACTGCTTTCCTGCATGCATTCTATATGCAAGCAGGATACAGAATTTGCACCCCTAGGATATTCAGTGTACACCTCATGAGTGTGGTGAAGCCACAAGTTCAGCCATTAATGAATATATAGTTGAATTAATTTCCAGAGATGCGCATTGTGGATTCTGTTTCTAATATATTGAGTTAAATACTCCATAATAGCTATTTGGTCATTGTAATGATAATATTTAATTCAACATTTTTATTTTTGGTCTCCTTCTGTATGAGGAAAGTAAACCAAATAAAATAGAGATAACATAATTCTTCTCCACTAAATATGTATGGGTCAAATCACGTTGAATTTAATTCTGAGTTAGGAAGCCAGTTTCTTTCCCTAATAAAATTAACAAAGATATATTTTCCTCTTATTTCTTATTTCCTGATTTAACAACAAGCATTGCCATTCTCTGGATGGCAAGGCTTTAATAGAAGGAAATTACACAGGAATCATGGAATTGATTGAACTTTTCTGCTCTATATTTCCTCCTGCCCTAACTGAAGGAAATTGCAAGACCTCAACGAAAAAAAGAAAAAGAGAAAAAGAAAAAAGAAAAAAAAAAGTCCTCTCCTGTTGTCTGAATTATTTTTCAATATGGAGTTAGTATATGATTGCTATATTTGGAAGCAAGTAAACAGTAAGGATTGAAATTGACAATTAGTTTCATAAATACACTTTTAAAAGATACCAACAATAGTGGCCATCTTGCTTTCTTTCTCTGTTTCCTCTCTGGCTCCCTCTAGTGTAAACATAGGCATTTTCTAAACACTTAAGTTAGCTTCAACATATCCTTAAAAAAAAAAGAACTAAAATTTAAATTTACAATCTTAGTTTTCAGTTTCTAATGATCCAGTTTTGTATTTAATATAATATTTCTAATCACATATAACCTTCCAATGATATAACAGTTTTCATTGGTATTTTGCAGTACTTGAGCAAAATCTCTAAATTACATAGGCCCTGAATATATTTCCATTGAAGTCAATGGGAATTTTGTCATTGATTTCAATGGGGCTAGCATTTCACCCATGGTCTTATGTGTGATTCTTGTATGTATTTTTTCTTATCAATTCATGTGAGTTGCATTTGTCCTGTGTCCTTCAGTGTTTCGTTCAGAAGACCATAAGATTAAAATGTGGTGTTTCATCAAAACTAATAATTTAGTTGTAACTCTTATAGGTTGGTAATTTGTCTTTCAAAAGTTTAGACATTAATTTTGTCAAGTATAGCACAATTCCCTTTGTTATTTATTTCAACGTCTGGAAAAAAACAGGTGCCCACACAGAGTTGTAACATACCTTGAAAGTCAATAAATCTGACTTTTGCATCTATTTTGCATCAAGTTCCTATAGGATGATAACCTTGAAATACTGCAAATGTCTCTTGCCACTAGACTTCAACATAATTTTATTGATTAAAATACTTTTAATCTCTACCAGCTGTCCAATATATGCACATCTCAAAATGGGTCTCATTTTTATGTCATGTCTTATTTAAGACCACCTTGAGAAAGAATACTGGGGAAATATGATTCAGAGAAACAGCGGATGGCACTGTTGGTTTGCTGCTATAAGGCGGTAAGGAATGTAAGTTTTAAGTTACAACATTTTCTAAAAATACATAACCCCCCCCCAGCCTTCTCTTTAAAAACAAACATATAACATATATTGTTCACTTACAGTTGGTGAAGTCATAATCTGATGGGGAGGTGAATTTAGGATGTTGCATACATTGTTTTTATGCAAAGATGAAAAATAGGCTCAAATGCAATTGGTCACATGCTACTGATTTTAAATAATGCATCTGGTCAACCCAGACAAACAGCACAAAACAGATTTTTGCAAAGACCCTTTCAAATTCTCTTTGACTTTGTTTGCACAATCTTAATGTTCACTATCAACCAAGCTTACTGACAGAAATGTTAAGATAAACAATGACTTTAAGGGAGTATGACAGAAAACTGATTTCAGAATGATAATCATAAATATTTACCCTAACAGTTCTAAGATGTACAATTATCTAATCAGGGAAAAGAAGTTGTGAACTATAAGATCAATGAAAGCAGTCCTAATTTTAAATATTGAGAACTTACAATAAACTGTTAATGAACAAACTAAAAGATCAATAATTATTTGCTCAACTTATTTAACTTATTGATTTATAATGGTGCTTTGTAGCATAAAGTGAGATTGGGGCCCTATTAAGCTAGGGTTTGTAAAAACACATAGCAATTGAAATGCCCTGACCCTCGGAGCTTACAATCTAAATAAAGAAAGAAAAGTCTGAGTAATATATATATATGAGAAAAATCATGATTTGTTCACTAACAATTCTCAAACAGAAAAAAAGATACATGATACAAATTATCAGTCCAGAGCTATGTATTGATATTGGAGAATTGGTTGCCAAGAACTTGGTTGATAACTGATTTAAAGACAATGAATGAACTCATTCTGTGTCATGAGAAGGTATAGTTACCTATGGCCTGATTCAATGCTGCTTGGACTCAATAGAAGGTTTGCTTTTCATTTTAATAGTCTTTAGATCAGACCCTCTTTACAAGTGAATTATCTACAGTATGTATGGAAAGTTCAGTCGATGTATCTCAGGAATTCAGGAATTGCCAGTACCAGATGCTTCAGAGCAATGCATCTTACCCTGGGTTTTGCAAGAACAAATTCAATTCTTTAAGCTTTTCTGTGACAGTAAATAAATTCACTCCCACTGAATGCAGAAGCAATTGCTTTGCACAGATGAACATATTCTCTTTTAAACTGAAAATCTAAGTTAGTTTCCTCTAGAGCCATACCCAAGATAAATAATTCAGATCTAAACTCAGGTGTTCAGGAGTATTTGGATGTAGGATTTTGGTTGTGGCTCAGTTCTGGGTTTCTCACCTCATTCTCATACAGTCTTGCAGATATAAGTTTAAAAGGACTAATACATTACTGATGTTTTGTGGGATTTTTTTTAAATGTATTTCCCTGTGTTGAAGCATACACAAGATTTATGAACAGAATTGGGCCAAAAAATGTTGATGAAACTTTGACAAAAAATACAGATTTGGGTTGACTGAAACATTTCACAAATTTGTGTCAAATTGTTTTGGTTAAAAAAAATCTAATTTTTTTCAACATTTTCAAAATGAAACTTTTTGATTTTATATGTCAAATTGCTTTTCAGTTCAGTTCAAATTTTACTTCAGTTTTATTTTAAAAGGGTAACTAAACATGTAAATGAAATGTTTCATTTTGAGTCAAATAAAATGTTTTATCCAACCGAAAATGATGTATTCAGACTTTTTTGGTTCACCAAAATAATCAGTAATTTTCATTTTTTTCCAATCCAGCCAGTGAACCAAAACAAAAAAAAATCAGTTACTCTCACAGCTCTGATTATAAATCACTTTCGGGAATGTAAGGGGAATAGAGCCATTTCTGAAGCAGTGATCATTTGTTTTTATTCCTAGATTTACAATAAGCCCTATTGCTTTGAAACTCTCCTGGCATTTTTCAGGCAATATAAAAATGGGGAAGGGGGAACCACTGTACAGATCCAACATTTTTCTTGTAAAATCAAACCTGTGTGCTTCAGAAGAAGCCCTCTGCTTACAAAACAGACATGCAGTTGGGTCAAATACATGCAAATAAAAATCAATAATTTCTAAAAACAGTGGCACCATTTATTTTCTTGCCACTGTTCCATTTAATTAAGCCTAGTTCAAAGGGCTGTCTTTGGCTGTGGATTGCATGTGTTGTCACAGAAAGTTATTTTCTTGCTCTGGCCAAAAGGATCATAATTGGTAGGAGAGCTTCCACATTTCTTGTACTGAGAGGGCTCTCCACTGGCTGCTTCAGCCTCAGTTCAGGCAGAACAAGGACTGTACTGATTGCAGAAGAACTCCAAGAGCAGGGAGAGCTCAGCAAGCTGACTCACTGGTGTTGCAGGTGGTGGGTCATCTGGGGATAGAAGGGAGCCATAAAGGTCATCCCTGCAGGACAAGAGACACTTGACACCATTCTCTTCTTTGGGATTTTAACATCTCCATCCAAGCTAGCAACCCATACATTCCCCAAGCCTTCTTTCCCATCAACTGGCACTCTGCAATGCAAAAGCTAGACTTGGTGAAAAAAAGGACATTACTGTTATTGCATATAATTCAGAAATATGTTTAATGTGTAAAGCACTAAAGCACACCTTTTCTTAAAGATTTCCCTGTATTTTGGGCCAGATTCTGGGCTATGCTATGGTGGCACAAGGGGCCAGCTGAGGATTCATCTAGCTTGAGGGAATCTCCTACTGGCATGGAGACAGCATAGTCAGTTCAATGTATGCCATCACTTTCGAGTCGCACCAGCATAATGGGTGTGCCAAGGCATGTCAGTGACCAGAGGAATAACTGGATCATGCTGTACTCCAATAACCCTCACTTGTTTAAGAGACACTAGCGGGATTATTACCAACTGATATAAGTTAAGTAGACAAACTAGCCCCCAGTTATCCCAGGAACTGGGGGAGTGTGAGAGTAAACCACCTTTTTTTCCTGTCCTCTCATTAGGAAATTAGAGTGGAGCTGCAGTGCATCTCAGCATCTGGGCCCATGTATTGCCCAGCCCCAGTACAGTCCCTCAGAAACCACCGAGCCAAAGAATGCAAAGGGGGTCCTACATTATTTGGAAACTAGAATAGTAAGAATAACTTAAGTAGTGAGTTAAACACAACATTAAATGATGAGAAAGCATGCTGGTACCTGGGAATAAGCTGTGGCTGGCCATACTGCACCAGTCCCTGCATGGGTGCCTAGGAGCCCCCTTCACACCAGTTCAGGGGCTAGTTACAGTCATCATGCAGGCACTATGGCCCTGTCCTGATAGGCATATTAGCGGACAGTGTCATAGCCAAGGCTGCACCCCAAGGCTATATAATGGCTAGTTAATACACCTTCAGATGTGCTGGCTTGCATCTTAACAAGTGTTAAGGGGGCTTTTTAATCTTATTTGGTGGAGCTAACATGATACCAAACCACACTTTTGACCATCAAGACAGTTCTTGAGATCCAGGATTATAACCCTGCCTTGCCAAATTCACCAGCAGGGTTATCTAGGTACAATGCACTGCCACCTACTCCATTTGAAAGTCTAGTGGAGCTCTGACTCCAGCATGCACTTCCCTACAAAGAGGAATCCTGACTGGTTCTACCAAAATAGCTTTGGAGCCTAGGGTGGTTTTGCAACTCTTCACAATGTGACCAGTGGCTTAAAGCTACAATCTGATCCTTTATTGCTTTGTGACAGTATTTCCTCACTACGCTACCAGTTAAGAATGGTTTAATTTTCAATGCTTCTGGCATATTATATTTTTAAAGAATCTCTGCCAAGGCATATGGGAGATGTACATTTGAATTAACTTGTGTTTTCCTTCAGTAACTTAGACCCTTGGCATTTGTTACATTTTGTAAAATAAACGAAGACTGAGGGCTCGGTTATGCTCTCCCTTCACAGATGCTCTCATCTCTGTCAAACAGAAGGGTGGATGAACTGGATGTGTGTGTGGGTATCGGGGGAGGGCATCAGTCGTCTCTGTACCAGGCATTCCCCTTTCCTCCAAAACTTGTGGAGAGCTCTTCAGGGTTCCCGGGAGCCACGAGCAAAGGGAGTTGTTTGAAAGGAAGCATATCATCCCTTTATAGTCCACACAAAGACTGAAAATGAAAATTAATATAGCCAGATGCTGTTTTATTTTTCTGGGCCACTGCCATCATATGTTGGGAATTCCCCATTAGGAAAAAATTCTGAGGGAAGACCCTGGCTGGGGAACACTATCAGAGTGGGATGAGACCTAGATCCAGCATGGAAACTAAGGGCTTTCTCTCAGATGTTCCCGTTTCAAGTCTCCAAGATACATGAAAATATTTTTACCCCCATACTTCCTTTTGCACTGTGATGATAGTGTAGCCCTGATTCAGCCAAACCATCTAGGGCCAGATTCTCCTGCCCTTATCTTGAGTACACTGTTTTCAGTGAAGCTACAAAGAGAATGAAATATTATGAAATGTGAGTAAAGATGGCAGAAGAAGGACCCCAGTTTACCTGGGCCAAGTTGTGCTTTCAGTCACACTGGTACAAATTCAGAGTAATTCTATTGTTTACACCAGCATATCTGAGAGCAAAATTTGGTCCCATATATTATAAGAACTCTGCCTTGGATTACTAACAACCCCTTAAAATATTAGTACTGAAAGGATTTTAATACGCTAACATCCTTTTGCTGAATGTTACATTTTTGCTCCTCATAATGTTCCATTAACTTTCTGCTTCTTATGTGAACAATGCAATGTGTGGGCTACTATCACAGAAAGGAAATGTTTAAATCCAAACTCATTTTGCATTGACTTATATTTTAATTCCCTGAAAACATTTTTGTTAATATCTTTAGTCAGGCTACTTTTCAACACCAATATTTGCTTTTCAAAACCCAAATTACCTTCCCACTGTTCCTTTAATAAAGCTCCACGTTCCTTAACATATCTCTTATTTTCACTACAAGTAAGCAGTTTTCTTTTTATTTACTGTGACTATATTTGACACATTTATTACGGTTGCATGAATTAGTATCTACAATTCACATTTCTTCTCTTTTTGGTTTTCAAATGATCCGTTAAACTTAAGGCCTGATTCTCCTCTCACTTACATGGGTGTAAATGAGGAGTAACCCCATCCAAGTGAATGGACCCACAGTGGTGTAAGGACAATGTGAGAGGAGAACCTGACCTTTTGTTTTATAGCTTTCCTGCTCTTCCCTTTCATGGTTACATTAGGGAGTCTTAGCTGTCTCCAGATTATCTCTCTTCCAAGGTTATTTAAAACTCCTTGCTTATTTGCTTACCTTACCTGTTTACTGTAGTAAATTTCTTTCTTTGTTTGGAAAAATATAGGCATTATGCACCCAAGACACTAATACATGATATTTGGCAGAGAGAAACCTGTACTGTATGAAAAGACATACTTTTTTAAAAGTGCAAAAGAGTTTTTACAAGAGTAGCTTTGGACTCAGGCCATTTTCACACTACAGAGCTTAGTCCTATATAACCCTTAATTCCCTGAGTAGATCTTATTCATTGATGGACAGGGGACTCCCATACACCCCATGTGGTAATGGAGACCATCAAGCTGCAGATATGTCAAGAACAGATGAATAATCCTGTGCATCTCAGGATATTGAAGGAACCAAGGGCCTTTACTCAAACTCCAAGGAATCTGGGGAGCAGCAGCAGAATACATGGAGAAGCACTTTATGAAACTACAGTACTCTTCACACCTGTGACAGGGTTCACTCACCACTGGTGTCTCCTCCTGGTCACTCTGGGGATTAGTTCTTCCAGGTGTTGCAGTTAATTGTGCCTTATTTATCCCTTAGGGCCAGTGTAGGGAGTACACATCATCACACCCCTATTTGTGGTCCCTGACTGTTTTTTCAGGATTTTGCTCTTTTCCCATCATGGACAAAAAAAAGGGCGGGGGGGGGAAGAATGTGGATCTAAATTAGAAAGACAACATAATCTAAATTTGCATTATAAATTGGATGAAGATTAAGTCTCCAAGTTAGTGAAGTTCCCCCCTACTCACCCATTCCCTCTCCATCCCAAATAAATCTTCTATACAGGGTACTTCCTAAGACAAAAAGGCCTGAACCAAAAGCCCATTGAGGTCGCTGGGTCTCTTTCCATTGTCTTCAATAGGGATTGGATCAGGCCCTAAGAAAAGTAAGTACATAAGTGGACAGTTAATGAAGAGTGTAGCCTAGACTATGCAATTCTTACCCTCCATGAGCAGCACTTACTCAAATGAGTTCTCCTGTTAACATCAATGGAAATGCTGGCATGAGCAAGTGCTACTCATCCTGAGTAAAAGTTGCAGAACACTTTAAGTCTGAGTCTGTGCTTCAGAATAAATTAAAATGTTAGAAATAGAAAATTATAAGTTAGTGCTATCACCTCTCTCCTACTTAAAAGCACTGTCATCCAAATGATATAAGAGAACATATATTTCTCCTTACCATGCCCGCAAAAACAGATTGAAGATAATAACAGGTCTATACCAATATCTCTTGGAGGAACATCCTGATCCTATACCGTTTAAGTCAAATGGGAGTTTTGCCATTGAATTCAGTGAGAGGACAAGCAGGATGAACATATGCATCTAGAGTCAAACCTGAATAAAAAGATACCAATTTTTACATGCATAACACAACAGAACTTTTTATTGTTTTTTGTTTAACCATGCTTTTGTTTTGTATTGCACATATGTAGGTGGCTGTTGGTTGCTCCTGTTTTGCCTGGTGCTCGCTTCCTCAATATAAATGTGTAGATAGTTTTTTGGGAGGAGGTGGGAGGTTTTTTTGTTTTTTTATATTGTTTATTGGAAGGGAGGCAGGAAGGGATCGTGGATAAAGAAAAAGGATGGTGGGAGGAATTGAGGATTAACAGCCTATAATCTAGTGAATCCATGAAGCAAAAGAAGTGTACATGTACAAAGGGATTTAAGAAACCTCTTCAGGACTTGAAATAAAAATACATTTTGGAGATGTTCTTTTGTAGAAAGGAATCACTGAACTATAACTAGAACTAAAAGAGTTATTTTCATATTATACCACTGTACACCTAAAATAACCAGGGCTGGGGGTAAGAGGGACGCTCTATGACATTTTAAAGCATGGATATGTCAAAGTTATTCTGAACTAAAATTTACAGTGGAAATTCTGTACAGAGAGAGAGAGAGAGCAAAATATACATAATAGCATGGTGTGTTTCAAAAGTTGTATCACCATGTGTTTGAGATGGTCAACTAACAAGACCCAATCATCCCCAAATGAGTGCCAGCCATGCCCTTTATGTAGCACCCACCTTCATTTTATATGTTTTACATGATTTATTGACAAAAATAAACAGTTTAAAAGTTTTAATTGTTTTTAGTGGCACTATGGCTTGTAACCTGTCATCTATAAAACAAGGTTGGTTCTTATATTGCCATGCATCTTATTGCTCAGAGTGAGAAGAAAGTTATAACTATTACATGAAAACACTTCTAAAATGACCTAAAATAGATTATTTATAATTTAAAATGTCATAATTATAAAGTTTTCTATCTTGGGATCCTCGAGAGCTAGAAGAACGTGCCCTGAGTCTCACAAGAAAGATGGAAATGTTTCCTTTCAATTATAAGAAGTTCCCATTCTTAGCTCCGCAGGAATCCTAGGCCTGGTCTACACTACGACTTTAATTGGGATTTAGCTGCTTTAATTCGAATTAACGCTTGACCCGTCCACACAACGAAGCCATTTAATTCGAATTAAAGAGCCCTTTAATTCGATTTCTGTACTCCTCCTTGACGAGAGGAGTAGCGTCAAAATCGGTATTGTTAATCCGAATTAAGGTTAGTGTGGCCGCAATTCGAAGTTATTGGCAATTCAATGTTATTGGCTACCCACAATGCAACGCTCTGGAAATCGATGCTACTACGGTAGCTTGGACGCACACCACCGAATTAATGGTGCCTAGTGTGGCCGAATACATTCAAATTTATAAAATCGGTTTCCTAAATTCGAATTATATAAATTCGGATTAATCCTGTAGTGTAGACATACCCCTAGACTTTCATTAGAGCATAACTGAATATTGGAGTCTCTTGAATTTTAGACCAGTGAAATTTTGAAAGGAATTAGTAGGATCGAGGTAAGTGATTATTCCCCTCTATTCGACACTGGTGAGGCCACATCTGGAGAATTGCGTCCAGTTTTGGGCCCCCCACTACAGAAAGGATGTGGAGAAATTGGAGAGAGTCCAACGGAGGGCAACAAAAATTATTAGGGGGCTGGGGTACATGATTTATGAGGACATATTCAGGGAACTGGGCTTATGTTGTCTGCAGAAGAGAAGAATGAAGGGGGATTTAATAGCAGCCTTCAACTCCCTGAAGGAGGGTTCCAAAGAGGATGGACGTAGGCTGTTCTCAGTGATGGTAGATGACAGAGCAAGGAGCAATAGTCTCAAGTTGCAGTGGGGGAGGCCTAAGTTGGATATTAGGAAAAGCTATTTCACTAGGAGATTGGTGAAGCACTGGAATGGGTTACCTAGGGAGGTGGTGGAATCTCCATCCTTTGAGGTTTTTAAGGCCCAGCTTGACAAAGCCCTGGCTGGGATGATTTACAGAATATGGAGAGGAGACAAAAACTGATATCTCTAGTCGGATGGGACAGTCAATAGTTATTTCTTTTTTCTTTTCTTTTCTTTTCTTTTCTTTTCTTTTCTTTTCTTTTCTTTTCTTTTCTTTTGTGTGTGTGTGTGTGTGTGTGTGTGTGTGTGTGTGTGTGTGTGTGTGTGTGTGTGTGTGTGCAATTTTAGGGCTTATCTGAAAGATGACCTCCTGGAGGGTTTTTAAGACAATGTCAGGGCATTGCTTCAGCACTATCTGATAGAGAAGAGTGTCACCTCTTCCATCTCCAGCACTACTTTCTGCGGCACTTAGATATTCCATCAATGTCTTCACACCCAGCCAAATGCTGCTTAAAATTAAAAAGGTCGTAGAACAGTTTTTAAACTGAGGGCTGGGGGAAAGCCAACAGGTGTGGAGAAGCACGTGGTTTGGACAGAGACATCCCTTAGAGGAGAATCTATTAATGAAGATTTGTTATGTCCTAGTAAGGAGGAGAGAATGGAAGATGATAAAATACAGGTAGGATCTGATCATAAACAGTTAAATGAAAAAGAGTCCCATTCAATTACATCATGTAATGGCAGACAGCTAAAAAGTGACAAGTTTTTAAAGTACTTGTATACAAAAGCTAGAAGTCTAAATAATAAGATGGGTGAACTGGAGTGTCTCGTATTAAATGAGGATATTGATATAACAGGCATCACAGAAGCTTGATGGAATGAGAATAATCAACGGGACACAATAATAGCATGCTAAAAATATATTAGAAGGAAAGAACAGGTCATGCTGATGGGGGAGTAGCACTATATGTGAAAGAAAGCGCAGAATGAAATGAAGTAAAAATCTTAAATGAACCAAACTGTACCATAGAATCTTTATGGATAGTAATTTCATGTGCTAATAATAAGAATATAGCAGTAGGGATATATTACCAACCACCTGAGCAGAATGGTGATAATGACTGAAACACTCAGGGAGATTAGAGAGGCTATAAAAATAAAAAAAAACCTCAATAATAATGGGGGATTTCAACTATACCTATATTGACTGGGTACATGTCACCTTAGGATGGGATGCAGAGATAAAGTTTCTTGACACCTTGAATGACTGCTTCTTGGAGCAGCTAGTCCTGGAACCCACAAGAGGAGAGGCAGTTCTTGATTTACACCTAAGTGCAGCACAGGATTTGGTCTAAGACGTGAATATAGCTGTACCACTTGGTAATAATGGCCATAATATAATGAAATTTAACATCCCTGTGGTGGAGAAAACACCACAGCAGCCCAACGCTGGTTAATTTCAGAAACGGGGACTACACAAAAATGAGGAAGTAAACTAAACAGAAATTAAAAGGTACAATGCAAAAAGTGAAATCCCTGAAAGCTGCATGGAAACTTTTTAAAGGCACCATAATAGAGGCTCAATTTAAATGTATACCCAAAATTAAAAAAAAAAACATAGTAAGAGAACCAAAAAAGTGGCACTGTGGCTAAACATCAAAGTAAAAGAAGCAGTGAGAGTCAAAAAGGCATCGTTTAAAAAGTGGAAGTTAAAACCTAGTGAGGAAAATAGAAAGGAACATAAATTCTGGCAAATGAAATGTAAAAATATAATTAGGAAGGCCAAAAAAGAATTTGAAGAACAGCTAGACAAAGACTCAACACTTAATAGCAAAAAATTTTTTAAAGTAAATGATAAGCAGGAAGCCTGCTAAACAACGAGTGGGACCACTGGATGATCAAGATGCTAAAGGAGCACTCAAGGACGATAAGGCCATTGCAGAGAAATTAAATTA
Source organism: Emys orbicularis (assembly GCF_028017835.1). Lineage (NCBI taxonomy): Eukaryota > Metazoa > Chordata > Testudines > Emydidae > Emys > Emys orbicularis. Next base: position 28,208,096 of record NC_088684.1, read on the forward strand.
ATTCTTTGCATCAGTCTTCACAGCTAAGGATGTGAGAGAGATTCCCAAACCTGAGCCATTCTTTTTAGGTGACAAATCTGAGGAACTTCCCAGATTGAGGTGTCATTAGAGAAGGTTTTGGGGGAAAAAATGATAAACTAAACAGTAATAAGTCACCAGAACAAGATGTTATTCACCCAAGAATTCTGAGAACTCAAATGTAAAATTGCAGAACTACTAACTGTAGTTTGTAACCTATCATTTAAATCAGCTTCTTTACCAAATGACTGGAGTATAGCTAATGTTATGCTGATTTTTAAAAAGTTCTCCAGAAGTGATACTGGCAATTACAGGCCAGTAAGCCTCACTTCAGTACCGGGCAAACTGGTTGAAACTATAGTAAGGAAACTATAGTAAGGAAAAAAATTGTCAGACATATAGATTAACATAATTTGTTGGGGAAGAGTCAAAATGGTTTTTGTAAAGGGAAATCATGACTCATCAATCTACTAGAATTCTTTGAGGGGGTCAACAAGCATGTGGACCAGGGGGATCCAGTGGATATAGTGTACTTAGATTTTCAGAAAGCCTTTGACAAGGTCCCTCCCCATAGGCTCTTAAGTAAAGTAAGCTGTCATGGGATAAGAGGGATGGTCCTCTCATAGATCGGTAACTGGTTAAAAGATAGGAAACAAAGAGTAGGAATAAATGGTCAGTTTTCAGAATGGAGAGAGGTAAATAGTGATGTCCCCCATAGGTCTGTACTGGGACCAGTCCTTTTCAACATATTCATAAATGATCTGGAAAAAGGGGTAAACAGTGAGGTGGCAAAATTTGCAGATGATACAAAACTACTCAAGATAGTTAAGTCCCAAGCAGACTGCGAAGAGCTACAAAAGAATCTAATAAAATTGGGTGACTGGGCAACAAAATGGCAGATAAAATTCAATGTTGATAAATGCAAAGTAATGCACATTGGAAAACATCTTCCCAACTATACATATATATGAAAAATGATGGGGTCTAAATTAACTGTAACTACTCAAGAAACAGATCTTGGAGTCATTGTGGATAGTTCTCTGAAAACATCCACTCAATGTGCAGCGTCAGTCAAAAAAGCTAATAGAATGTTGGGAATCATTAAGAAAGGGATGATAATAAGACAGAAAATATCATATTGCCTCTATATAAATCCATGATATGCCCACATCTTGAATATAGCATATAGATATGGTCGCCCCATCTCAAAAAAGATATATTGGAATTGGAAAAGGTTCAGAAAAGTGCAACAAAAATGGTTAGGGGTTTGGAATGGCTTCCATATGAGGAGAAGTTAATAAGACTGGGACTTTTCAGCTTGGAAAAGAGACAACTAAGGTGGGATATAATAGAGGTTTATAAAATAATGAGTGGTGTGGAGAAAGTAAATATGGAAGTGTTATTTACTCCTTCTCATAACACAAGAACTAGGGGTTACCAAATGAAATTAATAGGCAGCAGGTTTAAAACAAACAAAAGGAAGTATTTTTTCACACAATGCACAGTCAACCTGTGGAACTCTTTGTCAAGACTATAACAGGGTTCAAAAAATAACTAGATAAGTTCATGGAGGATAGGTCCATCAATGGCTATTAGCCCAGATGGGCAGGGATGGTGACCCTAACCCCTGTTTGCCAGAAGCTGGGAATATTCGACAGGGGATGGATCCCTTGACATTTACCTGTTCTGTTCATTCCCTCTGGGGCATCTGGCATTGGCCACTGTTGGAAGACAGGGTACTGAATTAGATGGACCCAGTATGGCCATTCCTATGTTCTTATGTTCTTATGCTTGCAATATTTGACAGAATCCCAGTATGCTGACATAGCTTCAGGGCAGATAAATTTCCTCAACCATGCAATAATCCACTTCATGAAACATTGCTCCAGGAATTCTTAGTTCTTGCATTTCTCTAGTCCTTGGTCTGTGTATCAGATCACTAATGTAGTTTCTGAGTTTATTAAAATCCTTAATTAAAATCCGTCATTCTTCTCATTTAATGGTTTTGTTAATATTTTGGATATGTATTGCCATCCCCCCATCTCTTTTCTCCTTTCCATCTCTCCTATGTAGATTGTACCCATTCCACAAACAGGAGAAAATGACATGCCAAATGGTAACCCTATTGAGCACTGTGACAGAGTGCTAGGTATAAAGAACGAGGAATACATTTCAAATAAATTTGTTAGTCTTTAAGGTGCCACAAGGACCCTTTGTTCTTTTTGCTGAAAGAGACTAACATGGCTACCACTCTGAAACCTGAGTGCTAGGTATGCAACCCTGAGTCAGCACTCTATTCAAAGCACCTCTAATCAGGCAAAGCAGATTGGAGCTGACTAAGCAGAGCTGTGCCTAATGTGTGGGTGGGGCAGAGCAGGAAGGCTAATTAAGCCATTAGCCAGATCCCACAAGTAGGCACAGGGAGGAAGTGAAAAGGGGGGATGCAGCCAGTAAGAGGAGAGGGAGATTGCTCTCCCCTGATTGTAAAAGGAGCTATGTATGTTAGGAAGGTGGTGGGACCAGCACAGGGGTCTCTTCATAGTTTGTTGACCAAGACAGAAGCAGGACCAAGGAGGCCCGTTACACATGGCGGCTTGTCTGGGAGCTGAGCCAGCGCAAAGGTTTGGCGGCCTGGGCAATGAAGGAGACCACACAATGGCTGGTAAAACGAGGAGATGCAGAAGGCCCTACAAGGTTTTTAACAATCCCACCACAGGGAGAGACAGGCTTTGCTTATCTGGCAGGCAGAGCAGCAGAAAAGCCTGCAGGACTTCATAAGGGAACAAACCAGCATGCAGCAGCAGCTCGTACAGAAGGTGGTAAATCCCCTGGTGGGGGATGGTGCCCAAGCACAGAACATAGGAGTATGTAGAACGGGCCCTGCAGATAACCCAGATGCATTCCTGGGAATTTTTGAGAGGGTAGCCATGGGTGCTGGATGGGATAGAGAAACCTGGGCCCTGTGGTTGGCTCCCTATCTGTCGGGGAAAGCCCAAGCAGCCTATATGGCCCTGAGTGAGGAGCAGGCCAGAAATTATGAGACACTGAGGGCAGCCATCCTGGATCGAGTAGGGCTGTCTAGTGAGAAGTACTGCCAAAAGTTCAGATCAGCAAGGTGGACAGGAGGTTTACGGCCTTGAGCATTTGCCCAAAGGTTGATGGACTGGGCCACCCACTGGTTCAGACCAGATACCCAAATGGTGGTGGAAATAATGGATGCTCTGGTATTAGAACAATTCTTTCAGGGCCTCCCCGAGAACATACGAGTGTGGGTCAGGTGACATCACCTGCTGTGAAACTGACAGAGGAGTATGCAGAGGCAGACTTTCCCAGGAAAGAGGGGCGACCATATAAGGGTCCAGAACCTGGGAGGAAGACTGGAGAACCCACAGCAGGAAAGGGCATGGACAGGAAGAAGGAAGAACCCTGACGAGTTCCAGCTGGGGCTCGACCCATTATTTGCAACCAGCGTGGATGACCCAGACACAAGAAAGGGGACTGCCTGTACATGGATTGTGGCTTTGCCATTTTTTGTGGCTGGGCCAGGGCTGGAGGGAAGAAAAAAGGACAAAAAACTGTCCACCATTTCTGTGATGATGGGGAGGAAACTCCAGAGGGGCCTTGTGGATATAGGCCTCAGCTTGCTCTCTTGTCTGGAGGAAGCTGGTGAAGCCTCACTGGAAGATTCCAGGAGCAACTATGGGCATAGAATGTGTCCATGGGGATAAGAGGCATTGCCCTATAGCCCGGGTGCCCCTGGAGGTCCAGAGAAGATTTCAGTGGATACAGGTTGGGATAATGGAGGGTGCCTTAGAATCATATAATATTGGGTTGGAAGAGACCTCAGGAGGTCATCTAGTGCAATCCTCTGCTCAAAGCAGGACCAACACCAACTAAATCATCCCCGCCAGGGCTTTGTCAAGCCTGACCTTAAAAACTTCTAAGGATGCAGATTCCACCACCTGCTTAGGTAACCCATTCCAGTGCTTCACCACCCTCCTAGTGATCAGAGATCGGTTTTGGGACCAATCTTATTTAATCTTTTTATTACTGACCTTGGCACAAAAAGTGGGAATGTGCTAATAAAGTTTGCGGATGACATGAAGCTGGGAGGTATTGCCAATACTGAGAAGGACCGGGATATCATACAGGAAGATCTGGATGACTTTGTAAACTGGAGTAATAGTAATAGGATGAAATTTAATAGTGAAAAGTGCAAGGTCATGCATTTAGGGATTAATAACAAGAATTATTGTTATAATCTGGGGACACATCAGTTGGAAGTAACAGAGGAGGAGAAGGACCTCAGAGTATTGGTTGATCACAGGATGACTATGAGCCGCCAATGTGATATGGCCGTGAAAAAAGCAGTCTTGGGATGCATCAGGTGAGGTATTTCCAGTAGAGATAAGGAGGTGTTAGTACCATTATACAAGGCACCGGTGAGACCTCATCTGTAATACTGTGTGCAGTTCTGGTCTCCCATGTTTAAGAAGGATGAATTCAAACTGGAACAGGTACAGAGAAGGGCTAGTAGGATGATCCAAGGAATAGAAAACCTATCTTATGAAAGGAGACTCAAAGAGCTTGGTTTGTTTACCCTAACCAAAAGAAGGCTGAGGGGAGATATGATTGCCCTCTATAAATATATCAGAGGAATAAATACCAGGGAAGGAGAGGAATTATTTAAGCTCAGTACCAATGTGGACACAAGAACAAATGGATATAAACTGACCATCAGGAAGTTTAGACTTGAAATTAGGAGAAGGTTTCTAACCATCAGAGGAGTGAAGTTCTGGAACAGCCTTCCAAGAGGAGTAGTGGGGGCAAAAGACATATCTGGCTTCAAGACTAAGCTTGATAAGTTTATGGAGGAGATGGTATAATGGGATACCTAATTTTGGCAATTAATTGGTCTTTGACTATTAGCGGTAAATATGCCTAATGGCTTGTGATGGGATGTTAGATGGGGTGGGATCTGAGTTACTACAGAGAATTCTTTCCTGGGTGTCTGGCTGATGAATCTTGCCCACATGCTCAGGGTTTAGCTGATCGCCATATTTGGGGTCGGGAAGGAATTTTCCTCCAGGGCAGATTGGCAGAGGCCCTGGGGGTTTTTCACCTTCCTCTGCAGCGTGGGGCATGGGTCACTTGCTGGAAGATTCTCTGCATCTTGAAGTCTTTAAACCATGATTTGAGGACTTCAATGGCTCAGACACAGGTTTGATACAGGAGTGGGTGGGTGAGATTCTGTGGCCTGCGTTGTGCAGGAGGTCAGACTAGATGATCATAATGGTCCCTTCTGACCTTAAAGTCTATGATTCTATACTCCAGGTATGGCCTCACCAGTGCTAAATAGAGGGGGGAAATGACTTCCCTCGATCTGCTGGCAATGCTCCTACTAATACAGCCCAATATGCCGTTGGCCTTCTTGGCAACAAAGGCACACTGCTGACTCATATCCAGCTTCTCGTCCACTGTAATCCCCAGGTCCTTTTCTGCAAAACTGCTGCTTAGCCTGTCAGTCCCCAGCCTGTAGCGGTGCATGGGATTCTTCTGTCCTAAGTGCAGGACTCTGCACTTGTCCTTGTTGAACCTCATCAGATTTCTTTTGGCCCAATCTTCCAATTTGTCTAGGTCACTCTGGACCCTATCCCTACCCTCCAGTGTATCTACCTCTCCCCCTAGCTTAGTGTCATCTGCGAAATTGCTGAGTGTGCAATTCATCCCATCATCCAGATCATTAATAAAGATGCTGAACAAAATAGGCCCCAGGACTCACCCCTGGGGCACTCCGCTTGATACTGGCTGCCAACTAAACATCGAGCCGTTGATCACTACCTGTTGAGCCTGACAATCTAGCCAGCTTTCTATCCACCTTATCGTCCATTCATCCAATCCATACTTCTTTAACTTACTGGCAAGAATACTGTGGGAGGCCGTATCAAAAACTTTGCTAAAGTCAAGATATATCACATCCATCACTTTCCCCATATCCACAGAGCCAGTTATCTCATCATAGAAGGCAATCAGGTTGGTCAGGCATGATTTGCCCTTGGTGAATCCATGTTGACTGTTCCTGATCACCTTCCTCTCTTGCAAGTGCTTCAAAATGCACTCCTTGAGGACCTGCTCCATAATTTTGCTGGGGACTGAAGAGAGGCTGACCGGTCTGTAGTTCCCCGGGTTCTCTTTCTTCCCTTTTTTAAATACGGGCACTGTATTTGCCTTTTTCCAATTGTCTGGGCCCTCCCCTCTCCCCCCTTATCCAGTTGTCTTGGGCATGGACTGGAGTCCCTTCCCCATCGGGGAATTGATTTGGTGGGAGGAATCCCACGTTAGGAAAAGGAAATCCAGGGAGGAGAGAGAGGAGGAACCCCAAAAAAGAAACAGGAGCGATACCTAGACAACAAAGTCAATGCCAGGAGGACAAGAGATGTCCCCAGGGAAGTAAGGAAGGAGGTACAGGGGAGACAGACAGCCCAAACTCCTTAGCAGAGATCAGGGGGCCATTGGAGTTCCCGGCGACACAACCCCCAGGAGAAGAAATCCAGGCACAGTTTGGAAACTTGAGGGAACCTGGGGCCTTGGTGATCTGGGGGATGAGGGGAGTAACCTCGATCCCCTGCCAGATGCAAAGAGAACGAATGAGAGGAGTAACCCCCAGGGATGCTCATGGTGTGAAGACCAATCGGCTGCTACAGAGCTATGGGGTGTCCACCCGCAGACAGTGTGAATTCTGTGGGTGGATAATGAGCAAACCCCACAAGGGAAACCCAGATGATTGCCCTGGAGATAGAGAGAGGTTCCCACAGGGTGGCTGCTCCAGTAAGGGAGGGAGAGCATGAGGAAAGAAGAACCTTGCGTTTAGATAAGGGGGGAAAGTGTGTGACAGAGTGCTAGGTATGAAAGCCCGAGTCAGCACTCTGTTCACAGCAGCTCCAATCAGGCAAAACAGATTGGAGCTGACTAAGCAGAGCTGTGCCTAATTTGTGGGTGGGGCAGGACAGAAAGGCTAATTAAGCCATTAGCCAGAGACCACAAATAGACACAGGGAGGAAGCAGGCAGTGAGAGGAGAGAGAGAGATTGCTTTCCCCTGCTTGTAAGGGCTTGTCTACACTGGCACTTTACAGCTGCCAGTGTAGACTAGCCCTGAAAGGAGCTATGAATGTTAGGAAGGTGGTGGGGTTCCTTTATAAATAAACTGCACAAAGTGTTGGACCAGCACAAGGGGCTCTGCATAGTTTGTTGACGGAGACAGAAGCCAGACTGAGAAGGCCCTGTTACTAGCACAATGGTGTAATTAGGACATGTCCTCTTGCTGTGTATCACAAAGTAATCAGAAGTGAACTCATGTCACTGTATGATGATGCATGCCAATTCTACTTGTAAGCAACAGAGCACAGGTTGTAAACTTTTTGGGACAGGGACTGTCAGTTATATGTTTGTCCAGCACTTAGCACAAAGGGACCTGACCTGGTTGACCTCTAGGTGCTACCACTTTACATGTTAACTAATAATAATCTGGATGTTCTTTTGGTTAATGCTGTACAGCAGCTCTAATCTATATGTTGACAGGAAATACACATCTTACATGACTGCCAAAAAGCTCTGTAGTGTAGAGATTCTGAAAGTCCCAAATTCCAAGGGATATAATCTTCCCAGGCCATGTTCCTTTGGTTTTATACTCTGGCTTAGCATTCTATACTGACAAAACCTACTATGTGAAGCTTTGGCCTGCAAATTAGATATGATTATTATTAATAATCTGCACATTTTAAAGAGCATTTTAAGAACTTTGAACTGCAGGTATTTAAATAAGCTCAGATACACTTTGTAAAGCTCCATAAAATTTACAGCATTATGAGACTAGCTTTGAAGGTTGAATAGCACTGACAGCTCTTCAGAGCTTGACAGTCTAGAAATGTGCAAAGAGGAAAAATCTTTTTTTTTTCCTTTCTCTTCCCTCTTACTCACTTTCTTATTAAAAAAGATATTTGAAAAGGTAAAACTCCTTGCACTTAGTTTTATTGCAGTTGGTATTAAAGTGGATTAAAGAAAAAAATAAGATCAGCTGTTTGAAAGCAAATCATGGAGATAAGGAGAGAGAATGGGTGGGTGGATGTATGTGAGAGACAGGAGAAACTGAAATAGAGTTAGAGCAGTGGCTTCCAACCTATAACTGGATACAGCTGTTTCTCCCACAGGTTAGGAGAGACCTTGTCAATATTGGCAATCTCAAACATTTAAATATCTTGAGTCAGGTGATTTTTCCCCCCCAATACATTTTCAGAGCTTTTTATTCACACTCTGGTTTTTGGGTCTTCAGAGTGCACTCAGAGTGCACATTTGCAAGCTTTTCAACTGTGATAGCTAGAAACTTACTTACTTTATTTTTTTTTTTAATGCAAGCTGAGATTCTCACGGAATCCCACGTGTGCAGGAGCTTGGGTTTTATTCAAAACACAAAGACTCATGATAAAATTGCAAGTTATCAAAGCTGTGTTGTTATTATTTCTATATTAATACCCGGGAGGCTCTGCTACTATGGAGACGGGAGCAGAGAGGGGTTAAAATAAAAAACAGTTTGCCTACCTATCCCTATGTGGCTAAGCAGTGCTTCCCCACAGCTCCTATTCTCTCATTGGCTGAGGGACTGGAAGGCTCCCACTCCTGTTTCACTCTGCTTTACCTAGGCAGATGAATGGATACAATGCAGAAGGGGGAAAAAAAACAAAACACAAAAACAAAAGAAACCCTCTGACGTTGCATCCACAAACAGCACAAAGCCTTCTTGCAGGATTATGCCATCACAGTAAAATAAGCAAAAACAAACTCCTCTGCCATCAGAGCCACAGAATCTTGTCCAAGTAGAACTCTTCAGAATCATGAACTGGTTAATCAACCCAGAGGATGAATTGATCCAGTATTGCCAGCTCCCAGGATGTTATCATGTCTCATGACACAGCTCCTGGAGTCAGATCATTACAACTCAACTTCTCCTGAATAAAAAGCAAAAACAAGGAGGAATCCTTGTGGCACCTTAGAGACTAACACATTTATTTGGGCATAAGCTTTCGTGGTTCCTTGCCCTCATGCTTGCAGAGAAAAGCTTGAAAATGTGACCCCTAAATGGTCAAACATCAATCTGCTTTGTTATCATACTACAGTACCCATGGTTATGAGGCTACAAGTCCCAGAACCTTTTTGCTTTTGGCAGAGACTATGTCACAGGTCTGAGTTGAACCCTGAACCTTCTTAATGGGCCAGGTCTCCTGCCAGCAAGTTAAAGAAGTATGGGCTGGATGAATGGACTATAAGGTGGATAGAAAGTTGGCTTGATCGTCGGGCTCAACGGGTAGTGATCAATGGCTCCATGTCTAGTTGGCAGCCGGTATCAAGAGGAGTGCCCCAAGGGTCTGTCCTGGGGCTGATTTTGTTCAATATCTTCATTAATGATCTGGAGGATGGCATGGACTGCACCCTCAGCAAGTTTGCAGCTGACACTAAATTGGGAGAAGTGGTAAATACACTGAAGGGTAGGGATAGGATACAGAGGGACCTAGACAAATTAGAGGATTGGGCCAAAAGAAATCTGATGAGGTTCAACAAGGACAAGTGCAGAGTCCTGCACTTGGACGGAAGAATCCCATGCACTGCTACAGACTAGGGACCGAATGGCTAGGCAGCAGTTCTGCAGAAAAGGACCTAGGGGTTACAGTGGATGAAAAGCTGGATATGAGTCAACAGTGTGCCCTTGTTGCCAAGAAGGCTAACGGCATTTTGGGCTGTATAAGTAGGGGCATTGCCAGCAGATTGAGGGATGTGATCATTCCCCTCTATTTGACACTGGTGAGGCCTCATCTGGAGTACTGTGTCCAGTTTTGGGCCCCACACTACAAGAAGGATGTGGAAAAATTGGAAAGAGTCCAGCGGAGGGCAACAAAAACGATTAGGGGGCTGGAGCACATAACTTATGAGGAGAGGCTAAGGGAACTGGGATTGTTTAGTCTGCAGAAGAGAAGAATGAAGGGGGATTTGATAGCTGCTTTCGACTACCTGAAAGAGGGTTCCAAAGAGGATGGATCTAGACTGTTCTCAGTGGTACCATATGACAGAACAAGGAGTAATGGTCTGAAGTTGCAGTGGGGGAGGTTTAGGTTGGATATTAGGAAAAACTTTTTCACTAGGAGGGTGGTGAAGCACTGGAATGGGTTACCTAGGGAGGTGGTGGAATCTCCTTCCTTAGAGGTTTTTAAGGTCAGGCTTGACAAAGCCCTGGCTGGGATGATTTAGTTGGGGATTGGTCCTGCTTTGAGCAGGGGATTGGACTAGATGACCTCCTGAGGTCCCTTCCAACCCTGATATTCTATGATTTTATGATTATATGACAATGTGGCAGTTTATTGTAAAAGAACATGTGTGTGTGCGCGCGCATGTATGTTAATCAGCAATAATGGAAACAGAAATGCACAAAAACTGTTTGGCACATTAACGTGATTTTCATAAAAATCATTATTCATGTGGTGTGTGAAAATGACTGTTGTAACATATGATGATGTCGGTAGCGGTGGAGAGACAGTAATTTTTTGGTATCATAAATCAAAGAATCAGTATAATCTGATGTCAGTATGAAAAAAACAAAGCTACTCTTCATGCTAGCTGATGATATAGAAGGTTGCACAATATGAATTCCTAAATGGTTCCATCACATGACCCCTACAGAGATATAGTTGGTTAATTAGATACTTTCAATGTTTTTTTTCCCTCTTCAAAAAATAATGTGTGAATTGGGTGACAGCTCAGAAGCAAGTGCTCTTGAACATTTCTGTATGACTGTATTAACAGATTGAAGCACAAGCGGAGGTACCATGGACCACCAAATCACAATAGAGAATAGGTGCTTAAGGATTCAGTCATCCTACCTAGTTAGTGTAGGAAAAAAAGCTACTTTATCAGAGGGACTTTAAACTGAGTGATATAAGCTGGAGGTCTCATTCTGCCAATTCTAAAATGTCCTCAATGTTTCTAAAAATTACAGATGACAGTTTCCTATCTCCAAGTGTTGCATCCAACACAGGGGAATTCTATATTAGACTTCATCTTGACTGGTAAAGAGGAATTAATCACAGGACTAAAAATTAGTGGTTGTTTAGGTGCAAGAGTGCATAACTTAATTAGATTTGTTATGTTCAAATAAAGTCCAAACCAATAATGCATACACTTGTGCTTTAAAAGGGCTAATTCCACAAAGCCATATTAGCTGGGAGAAAGAATTTAAATAGAAAAATGTGAGTGATAATTGGGAATTGTTTAAGAATATTTTACTAGCTGCCCCAAAAGACACAATACCACAAACTGGGGGGGTGGGGGGGAATCAACATTGGTTAGAGGGGAATTAAAAGCAGCATTAAAATGTTATATAATATCCCCTCCTGACCACCACCACCCCTCCCCCAGAAATGAGAAACATGGAAGTTGATATTGATTAATATAAATTAGAAGCTAGGAATTATAGAAAATCGATAAGGGAAGCAAAAGACACAAGTAGAACTCAATGGCCAGCAGTGTTAAGGACAAGGAAAAGTAGGTTTTAAAGTATATTAAGAACAAAAAGTAATCCTAAGAGTGGTATTGGTCCATTACTGAAGGGAAATATACAATTGTAAATAATAAATCAGAAAAGATATAAATGTTCAATAAATATTTCTGTTCTGTATGTGAGAAGAGGCCAAATGATGTATAAATATCGCAATGATGATGATGAAATACTTTCTACTCCAACAGTAACCAAGGAGAATGTTAAACAGCAGCTACTAAAACAAGACATTTTTTAATCAGTAGTTCTGGATAACTTGCATTTGAAAGTTTTTAAAAAGCTGGTCGAGGAACTCTCTGGACCATTGATGATTTTCAATAAGTCTTGGAACACTGGGGAAGTTCCATAGGACTGGAAAAAAACCTAATGTGCAATATGTAGAAAGGTAAGTAGGATGATGCTTGTAATTATAGGCCTGTCAGGCTGATATTGATCGCAAGCAAAATAATGGAATAGCTGCTAAGAGACTCGATTAATAAAGAATTAAAGGAGGGCAATATAATTAATGCCAATGAGAATGGGTTTTTGGAAAATATATCCTGTCAAACTAACTTGATATCTTTTTTTAATGAGATTACATGTTTAGCTGATAAAGGTAATAGTATTGATGCAATATACTTAGACTTCTGTAAGTCATTTGACTTGGTACGACATGACATTTTGATTAAGATATGAGAACAGTACAAAATCAACCAGGCATACATTAAATTGATTAAAAACTAGCTAACTGATGGGTCTCAAAACGTATTATAAACAGGGAAACATCACTGAGTTGGGTGTGTTTCTAGTGGGGTCCCACAAGTTTGGGTTTTTAGCCCTATGCTATATAACATTTTCTATCTATGACCTGGAAGAAAACATAAAATCATCACTGATAAAGTTTGCAGTTGACCCAAAAATTGGCGGAGTAGTAAATAATGAATAGGACAAGTCTAGCAGACAAAGGTATAACAAGATCCAGCGGCTGGAAGTTGAAGCTGAACAAATTCACACTGAAAATAAGGTGTAAATGTTTAACAGTGAAACAATTTATAGATTCATAAATTCCAAGGTCAGAAGGGACCATTGTGACCATCTAGTCTGACATCCTGTATATCACAGGCCCTAGAACTTCCTCAAAATAATTCCTAGAGCATATATTTTAAAAAACTATCCAATCTTGATTAAAAAATCATCAGTGATGGAGAAACAACCACGACCCTTGGTAAATTGTTCCAATGATTACTCACTCTCACTGTTAAAAAAAATACTGCTTATTTCCAGTCTGAATTTGTCTAGTTTCAACTTTAAACCCTTTACAAGGGAAGGGGTGGGTTCTCCATCACTGACAACTTTTAAATCAATATTGGATGGTTTTCTAAAATATATGCTATAGTTCAAACAGGAATTAATTCAGGGAAGTTACATGGCCTTTGTTATACAGGAGGTCAGACTGGATGATCACAGTGTACCCTCTTATTTTACAATCAATGAAAGTAGAAGGTTAATATTTGTATTAACTAGTCTGAGCCTTGTTGCAGGCACAGAGGCCCGAGGACAGCAACAGCGGGGTTCGTTGCCCGGCGTGCTTCGCGCCAATACCGGGGTGGAGAAACAATCAAAGTTTATTTGAGATCTCAAAGTGGTGCAAGGAGACAGGCAAGTCTCAAATCGAGCACATCAGTAAAAAACAGTTTCTGTCCTCTTATACTTTACAACTAAGCCCCCCCCTCTCTCCCCCTCTACCACCCCCCACTCCCCCTCCCCTCTCTACCGAAGACATGTTTATACATTTAAGCCGTTAAATCATTCTAGGGCTATAAATCTAGCTTGTTAGTAACACTCCTCTAAACAGTTATTTGGTTCTGTTTACCCTTAGTTTATTGCCCCTTCTCCAGCTAAAAACATGCAAACCTCATCATTATTGCTTGGTACCTGGTATGAGGGGGGGTTGTAATTGGTAACTGGCTATTTACACATTCCAATTCCTGTCCTTGGCTTTTGAGGCCGATTAGAGTTAAACATGGAAGGACAGAGTTTAAACATGGAAGAACTCTGGTTCATATAGGCCTAGTAACCCCAACAGTTCCCTCCTTTGAGAATTCTCAACAAACTTTTGGCTGAGTTTTCTCATATTCTGTAGACAAGATACGATTGAGTGCCATAGAGCTAGGGTTCTCAATGAGAGGGTATGCTGGGATTTCTGGGGAACGGGGGGCACAAAGCTTACGGAGGAGCAATTTAAAACAAGCAATCAGGAGGAGGGTGACCAGGCACAGTACCACACCTGTGAGGAGGAGACGCACAAGGGTATTTCCCAGTCCTCCTAGGTTGGGCAACCAACTCCAAAGGGAATCAAAAACTGTGGGTTCCCTTTCCTGAGCCTTCCACTGCTCAAAAGCCTGTTCGGCTGACAAGACGTGCTTGTTAATGTCCTGTGAGTTTTCTGGGACATAAGTACAGCATTCACTCCCAATAAGGACACCCCCCCCGCCCTGGGAGGCTAAAACATAATCGAAGGCCTGTCTGTTTTGCAGGGACAGCATCCGGAGCTGGTAAAGCTCTGAGTTAAGGCTTTTCTCTATGGCCAAGGTCTCATTGGCATACTTGGTGAGAAACACAGAGAGCCTACGATAAAACTGAGCCAGTTGTCCCACCCCATAGGATGGGAGAAAGATCATACCCAATCTGTCTCCTTCTGTAATGGGCTCTGGGGTGGCACACAAAGATCTACGCTGCCTAGGGCGGCCAGGGGGAAGTTTAGGGAAGACACGAAGGGGAGGGGCAAGATATCTTAGATAGCAGCTTCCATACCACCGATGCGGTAGCCACTTATAGGCAGAGGTACCGCAAATATAAAAGGAGTGGCCATTCCCTACCAAGCCATTATAACCGCTACTCCACCTATTTGCTTGTCTGTCATTAAACAATCCGAACCGGGCGGTAGAGTCGGATTTGCTGTTAACATAGACCAGGGATGGAAGCGTCACTGTCAGGGGATAAATAATACTGACAGGTGCTATTCCCAGCAAACCAGGTGTGATTGCTGGACTTAAACTGTCGATAGCACACCAAACCAGGGGCCACTGGCCGCAACCTAATAGGGGAAGGGATATACGTTGAGTTGGCCTGCGGCTTCCAGGGGTCGTCCCTTAATGCATACTGGGACTCAATGGTACAGTTCTGCGACAAGGGGGTACCCGAGGCATTTTTCCCCCTACTAAGCCATCCCCAACAGATATATGACCAATTCTGGGGAACTACCCTCCAGGGTAACCCTGCAGCATGGTGCGAGATTTGGGAGCATACCCAACAGTTAGAGAGGTTAAACTCTTGGGCAAAGCAAACCTTCAGGGACTCATATGTGTTTGTCTCTAAGTTAGTAGGGATTCCTTTCCATCCCGCATGTGCCTGGGGGGGAAACGGGAGTTAACAAGAGGAGTGTCTCTATGGCAAAGAGCACCACTGTGGCAGACCCTAGACCTGAACTCATATTGGGCAGGTGACCCTAAGGCCTAACAATCACAATTCCCCAAATACCCACAAAATAACAATTACCAATAGCAAGCAGATTAAAAACAACAGGGACCAGGCCACCAGGTTAGGCCGGCCCTGTGAAAATATACACAACCAACGCTCAGAGGTCTCGCGGGGAGTGCGCTGTGACTGTCCAAAGAGAGCACAGGGCATTCCCAGCAGACACTATTGTCGCCTGAATAACAGCTTAAGTCCCAGATCGTCGCTGGCAGTCTTCTCTGCAGGCTGGACGGTCCACCGTTCAGGAGCAGGCACTGCTTTCAGACGAGAGGGATGAATCCAATTCTTGTGTCCCTCAACCTTTGCTGCTGTATGGGAGACCAGCAGGACGGTGTGAGGTCCCTTCCACTTCTCTTGGAGAGGCTCGTCCTTCCAAGTCCGAATGAGTACGGAATCGCCTGGCTGCAAGGAGTGGATCGGGGCATCCAGCGGGAGAGGCTGCAAATCTTTGGTATACCTGTGGAGAGAACAAAGAACAGCAGACAGAGAGCACATGTACTGAGATAAGAAGCCACACCCCATTTCCACCCTTTATAATTGCCTCAGTAGCCTGATCATCAGGGTTTGCATTAGTAGTTTGCCTGATGGTATCCCGAATACGCTGCAGAAAAGCAACCGGACTCTCTTTTGGCTCCTGTACTAGCTCATACGGCTTAGCCCAATTGTTATGTCGGACAGCTGAGTGTCGGAAACCATGTAATAGGAGCTCCTTGTATACAGTGAGAAGGGTGAAATCCGCCGGCACGTTGGGATTCCACCGGGGGTCTGCTGTAGGGACCTGGACTGCAGCAGCAGGGACGTGTGCTGCGTTTGCCTCATGTCTACGCTGTGCCTCCTCCCGTGCCTTAGACACAACCTGATTTCGCTCCACCTCAGACAGCAGGGTCCGCATAAGGATATTACAGTCATCCCAGTCAGGCTTATAGCTAGCCAGACACCCTTCAAAGACCGAGATAAACTTGCTTGGATTCGTAGAAAATTCCCCTGCCTGTGTCTTAAAAGCTGCTAGGTCCACTGGGTTAAAAGGCACATGGGTATAAACCTGCATTGTAGTGGCTGGGCGATTATCTGTTCCAGTACGGGTTATCCGAGTCTCAGTAATCAATGGATAGAATCCCACCGAGGGGGCAATCTCTGGGACCTGAGGCACCCTGTCTTTATATGGTGGGGGTGTTGGAGCCGAAGGGGACACCGACTCTGCCATCACAACCGGGGGAGGGTTCTGGGGACTAACAGTAGTTACTACCGAACCTGTCGGAGTCAAATTACACCTTTGCAAAAGATCTGACCTATCTCTTAACAACATAAACAACTGTACATACATATGTTCATTCCATTTACCCGTACGCTGACAAAACAAAAGCAACTGAAGGATCGTATTATAATTAAGTGATCCCTCCGGTGGCCACCTTTCCTGGTCCTCTAGCTGGTATTGAGGCCAGTCTACTGTACAGAATCTTTTAGTTTACCCCGGAGGGTACAACGGTGCAACGGGGTCTACTGTACAGAATCTTCAACGGATCCGATCCAAACACTGTCCAGTTCACCAGAATGCATTCTAAGGGCGTACACCTTGCCCTGCCTGCAGTACTCTGCCCCTGCCCCATACTCTAGGGAGACAATGGGCGTCCCCAGGTCAAAACAGGTAAAGTCCCCACTGGACTGTTCCTACCTTATCCAAGGGTCCGGTTCTGCACCGTCGCCCGCAGCTGCTTCTCCACTAATCGAGCGCGTTGCACCGTTGTACCCTCCGGGGTCAACCAAACCATGTCTCCGCCGAGGACCCCGATGAAATCACCAGTGCACGCTGGGCGTCGGTCGTCGCTGCAATCCGTCGACCTCCGAGAGGGGTCCGGGCAAGGCTAAATTTCAGCCTCGACCCCACCCAGGGACGCCAAGACTGTTGCAGGCACAGAGGCCCGAGGACAGCAACAGCGGGGTTCGTTGCCCGGCGTGCTTCGCGCCAATAAACATACCGGGGTGGAGAAACAATCAAAGTTTATTTGAGATCTCAAAGTGGTGCAAGGAGACAGGCAAGTTTCAAATCGAGCACATCAGTAAAAAACAGTTTCTCTCCTCTTATACTTTACAACTAAGCCCCCCCCCCTCTCCCCCTATACCACCCCCCCCACTCCCCCTCCCCTCTCTACCGAAGCCATGTTTACACATTTAAGCCGTTAAGTCATTCTAGGGCTATAAATCTAGCTTGTTAGTAACACTCCTCTAAACAGTTATTTGGTTCTGTTTACCCTTAGTTTATTGCCCCTTCTCCAGCTAAAAACATGCAAACCTCATCATTATTGCTTGGTACCTGGTATGAGGGGGGGTTGTAATTGGTAACTGGCTATTTACACATTCCAATTCCTGTCCTTGGCTTTTGAGGCCGATTAGAGTTAAACATGGAAGGACAGAGTTTAAACATGGAAGAACTCTGGTTCATATAGGCCTAGTAACCCCAACAGCCTGACATAAGGTTAAACTGTAACATCAGATTGCATGGGAAAGAACTCCGAAAACGAGATCAAATTCTGGAATATCTTAGCTACGCTGAAGAACTTTTCTTCCTCTTGTTTTCAACTGAATTAGCCCTAGGGCATTTGGTTTATAGATCTGGATCTGGGCTGATATTCATGGGTTTGCCAAGGAATGGATTCTAATGAAACATTTCACAGAACCCTGCCCCAGAGGCTTTCACACTGTAAGAAAAGATTTACACCACATGTGCACTTCATTCAAGCAATCACAGGTGAGTACAATTTGGCCCAAAAGAGCAATTTATTTATCCCAACTCAGCACTAATTTATATTCTACCCAGGGCCGACTCCACGCACCAGCCGACCAAGCATGTGCTTGGGGCAGCACCTTGTAAGGGGCAGCCAACCTTGGGGTGGTGGGGGGGCGCTTGGGGTTTTTTTGTTGTTGTTTTGGTTTCGGCCAGGCGGCGCTCGGGGGGCTGGGTTGTTTGTGTTTCGGCGGCGTGGCGTGGCACTCGGGGGGGGTGTTTCAGCGGCATGGCACTGGGGAGTGTGTGTTTCGGCGGCGTGGTGCTCAGGGGGGGTGTTTCGGCGGCGCGGTGCTCGGGGGGGGTGTTTCGGTGGCACGGCGCTGTTTTTTTTTTTTTTTTTTCTGGTGGCACGGTGCTCGAGGGGGGGTGTTTCGGCGGCGCGGTGCTCGGGGGGATGTTTCGGTGGCACGGCGCTCGGGGGTGTGTTTTGGTGGCATGGCGTGGCACTCGGGGGGTGTTTCAGCGGCGCGGCGCTCGGGCGGGTGTTTTGGTGGGGCGGGGCGGCGCTTGGGGCGGCAAAAAAGTTAGAGCAGGCCCTGATTCTACCCTTCAAAGCCAGCTAGTTTTAAAACAGTCATGCTTGCCTGTGGAAAAACTGAAGCCTTCTCAGGTCTGAACGTATCTGCTATAGAAGACAGTTGAATGATTGCTAACAAATATGTGCTATAGGAATTGATCCCACAAGCCCTTGCATGGAGCACAGCAGGGAGTATAAAGTTGTAGCCTGAACAGAAGCTATATAGAGATGTGAGGATGAGCACGAGGTATTGCCCTCCTCATGAGCTGAAGTCTCCAAACTGAAGCGCTCACCTGTGCTCTTTCTGTCAAGATATAATGGTAAAATAAGCCTGTTATTGTCATGGTGGCTGCAGTAGGGGGAACTCCCCTCCCGTGTTTCTCACCAGCACCACTAGGAACATCTTATAGTACATGCATCTCTGTTGGCCAACCTCTCCAATTGCGCATGGGGAGGAGAAAAAGAAGTGAGGTCTAACTACTACTGCACTGAGTGCAATTCCTGCATCCACATCAGCCTGACTTGCTCTAGTGATGATTGCCTTCCCAGCCCCAGCTACAGCCAGTGAAATTAGTACTGAGGAGTCTGGAGACCCACCCTTTCCTTACCAAGTCCCCAGCCCCACCCTGAGCAGAACTGTTCCTTCCTGACAACCTCAGGCTTATCTCAACAACCAAAGGAGACCTACGACCTTTGATTCCCAACACAAGCCACAGGCGACTTACCTCCTTCTGACTTCCAACAACAGCCAGTGGGAAATCCCCTTCTCTGCTCCTCGGAGGCATCCAGCACCAGCAGGAGATTTGGTCTGTCATCCGATCCCCTGCACAAACCAGGGAGGGTTTGGGGTTAAAGAATATAGAACTGATGGACTCCTTTTATTTCATAATTGAGAGGAGGTTATGGCAGTTTGTGGCATGTGTGTTACTGATGAATACCTGCTTTCATGTGTCGCTTGAGAGTCAGCTGACCTGGCCCAGCTGTGGGTGTTTAATTGCTCTGTAGACCTACCCTAATGTGAAGCACACATTCTTTGCACATGAAATAAGTCAGTATTCATTATCTGCACATAAAATGTCACACCATACCTAGTCTTTAAGGAAAGAAGTTTATTGAGTACAATATGAATTTAGACATTCTGTTCCAAGAAGAATTAGTCACCATATACCTTTCTGCTTTTTAATTACAGCTGTAACAGCATGGGCTGCATGCATTTCATCCCATATGATAGAAGTCAGCAGCTAGGAAGGAAATCCATATAGTTAACTGACTCAGCCTCACAGTGATAAACATATCAGGAAAGGATGAGAATATTTTTTTTCTTTTAAGATAACATGGTGATGTGATTTCAAATGTCAGGCTTCAAGTATATGCTCAGTAATCACACTATTAATCACCCATAATGAACTATAGTATTTCAGGCAATGAGGTTGTCTTTTTGTAATATATGGGAGGAGGAAAAACTGAGAACTTCATTTACGCTAATGGATTTATCCTCATGACACATCCTGTGATACTGGAGAGTATCCGTTCATTTCACACATGGGGAACTGAGGCACAGAGAGATTAAGTAACTCACCGATGGTCACACAGGTAGTCTGTAGCAAAGTTGGGCAGTGAACCCAGACCTCTTGAGTCCCAGGCCACCACCTTAATTACAAGACCTTGTGTCACCGTGCCTTAGTGGGTCACAACTGAGAATACCAAATTCAGGAGAAACTGCTGAGAAATAGGGCAGACATACCCCAAAACTGGTGGTTATTCTCCCACAAGATATACCAGACCAGCAACAAAAGTAAACTTCTGTTTTACCACATTGGCTAACAAGAAGTCAAAAAAGCAGTCTCGTTAGGTATTCCAGTCCTTGTATCACCACCAAAAACACTAGACTTAATTATGAGTGGTTATTTAAAACCAATTTCATCAACCAAAGGGTTATTCTGATCCC
This sequence comes from Emys orbicularis, assembly GCF_028017835.1. Lineage (NCBI taxonomy): Eukaryota > Metazoa > Chordata > Testudines > Emydidae > Emys > Emys orbicularis. Next base: position 28,228,480 of record NC_088684.1, read on the forward strand.
CAAAAGACCAGCCACATACCCATAAGAACATAAGAACATAAGAAAGGCCGTACTGGGTCAGACCAAAGGTCCATCTAGCCCAGTATCTGTCTACCGACCGTGGCCAATGCCAGGTGCCCCAGAGGGAGTGAACCTAACAGGCAATGATCAAGTGATCTCTCTCCTGCCATCCATCTCCATCCTCTGACGAACAGAGGCTAGGGACACCATTCTTACCCATCCTGGCTAATAGCCATTTATGGACTTAGCCACCATGAATTTATCCAGTCCCCTTTTAAACATTGTTATAGTCCTAGCCTTCACAACCTCCTCAGGTAAGGAGTTCCACAAGTTGACTGTGCGCTGCGTGAAGAAGAACTTCCTTTTATTTGTTTTAAACCTGCTGCCTATTAATTTCTTTTGGTGACCCCTAGTTCTTGTATTATGGGAATAAGTAAATAACTTTTCCTTATCCACTTTCTCAACATCACTCATGATTTTATATACCTCTATCATGTCCCCCCTTAGTCTTCTCTTTTCCAAACTGAAGAGTCCTAGCCTCTTTAATCTTTCCTCATATGGGACCCTCTCTAAACCCTTAATCATTTTAGTTGCTCTTTTCTGAACCTTTTCTAGTGCTAGAATATCTTTTTTGAGGTGAGGAGACCACATCTGTACACAGTATTCGAGATGTGGGCGAACCATGGAATTATATAAGGGCAATAATACATTCTCAGTCTTATTCTCTATCCCCTTTTTAATGATTCCTAACATCCTGTTTGCTTTTTAGACCGCCTCTGCACACTGCGTGGACATCTTTAGAGAACTATCCACGATGACGCCAAGATCTTTTTCCTGACTCGTTGTAGCTAAATTAGCCCCCATCATGTTGTATGTATAGTTGGGGTTATTTTTTCCAATGTGCATTACTTTACATTTATCCACATTAAATTTCATTTGCCATTTTGTTGCCCAATCACTTAGTTTTGTGAGATCTTTTTGAAGTTCTTCACAATCTGCTTTGGTCTTAACTATCTTGAGTAGTTTAGTATCATCTGCAAACTTTGCCACCTCACTGTTTACCCCTTTCTCCAGATCATTTATGAATAAATTGAATAGGATAGGTCCTAGGTCAATATATAACTAAAATCTTACACAATCACTCTGTTGCCAATCCTTTAGTATCTAATATCTAAAGGTTTATTTATAAATAGAAAGAAAGAAAGAAAGAAAGAAAGAAAGAAAGAAAGAAAGAAAGAAAGAAAGAAAGAAAGAAAGAAAGAAAGAAAGGTGAGAGTTAAAATTGGTTAAAGGAAACAAATTTGTATAATAATTGAAAGGTTCTTGGATCAGGCTTCTGGCAGTGATGGAATAAACTGCTGGCTTGTTACGTCGCTGCTTGCTCCCAAATCATTGGGAGTTCCTCAGTCCCTTGGTTAGAATGCTTCCATTAGCATAAATTCATAATCCAGAGCAGGAAAGAGGCAACATGGAGATACTTCCAGGGCCTTTTATAGCTTCTGCTATGTGGAAGGGAAACTCATTGTTTCAAACAAAGCCCTCCACACAGCTTGTGGAAAAATACAGGTAACAAGATGGATTTGAGAGTTATGTGGGCAAGTCACATGTCCATGCCTGCTTTGCTTAATCATAGCAGAGACCATTACTCATATTCTAGTTAGAACGTTCACATGAAAGTCCATCAGGTGTGAATGGGCATCTTCCATAGTCCATTGTGAGTTAAGTTTTCCTTGATGGGCCATTCAACTTGAATAGTCCCTCCAGGATCTGCTGGCTAAACACCTTGTGGATGTTATCACAGGAGCAAACATTTGAAATACAGTTAGATAGTTAATATTTATAACTTCAAATACAAAAATGATACAGGCATACAAATAGGATAATCATATTCAGCAAATCCGAACCTTTTTGTAAACACCTCTCTTGACATACTTTGTACAAGATTTGTTGCAATTATATAACGGTGGTAGCAATGAAGTTCTACATGGTCATATTTTAATCTGATAACGTCACACCTTGTCAACCCACTTCAGTTTCTGGACAGCATGGCTCAGCCTCACTATGGAGGAGGGTTAACACGGCACAAAAGGGTTCTATGCAAAAGATAAGAAAGCTTGGGGCATCTTCTTTGGCCCTAACCCCAGCCCACCACTTCTTGCTCCCTCACAAAGCACAAAACACTAGCTCCAATGATATGGGTCAGTGAATAGTGCAGGGAAGAGTCACCTCACTGAGCAGTGTGGAGGACAACCTCCCTTCCCTGCTCCATAGGTATCTCTGCTCAAATATTAGCCCTGGAAAATGGGGATTCCCATCAGATTCTTAAATCCTAACACCATGATAGTCAGAACACTGGAAGGGAAGAACTACAGTATAGGTAATCCAGGTGTATCAATGTATTATATGCTTGTATTCTGTAGAAAAGCCAGTGTTCCAATGAAAAAAAAAAGAGCACAAAACTCCACCAACACCATTTCCCCTCCCCATTGCTGTAGGAGTTATTAGTAACAATAGAATTGGGGAGTACAGCCCTGATCTATGCATTTTGTCTCAGATTCTCTGCAATGCCAGAGTTCTCATATGGTGAAGCAGAGAGGGACAATCAGGTAGCTGGTTATGGCAATCTGTCTGGTTCCATGCTGCTTTTCGCTTCCATACTAGGATAGGATAGACTAGCCTAGATATTGCTCTAAACTATGCCAGTTGGCAAAGGTCCCCAAGTGCCTGGAGAGTGGATAGCATAGGAGTTAGCTATCCTGGCTTTATGCCTGCTGAAGACTCTCCCACAGCAAAGGAATCCCCAGCAATGAGAATGATCAAGGACAGAAAAAACTCTTGTATGATGAAAGATGGAAAAGACAATGATTGTTTAGCTTAGAAAAGAGACAAATAAAAGAAGACATGATACAAGATGTAAAATAGTGAATGGTTTAGAGAAGGTAGATCAGGAACTTTTGCTTCCCCCGTGCTTTAACAAAAGAAGAAATGATATTCAGTTAAATGCAATGGAAGAAAATTCCAAACTGATCAAAGGATATCTCTTTTTATGCAATGAACTCACTTCCACAGCACATATTTGAGGGAAAGAATTTAGCAAGATTCAAAACAATAGCAGATATTTATATGGAAATAAAGAATATCCAGAGTTGGCATAATTAATAACAGCAATTTTGAAAGGGATATTAAACTTTAAGCTCCTGGTCTTAAACTAATATCTATCATTTAGAAATAAGGATGAGACCTAATGTGGGTGTCAGCTTATCCTACATCTATCTACTGCAGAGTTCTTACACCTTCCACTGAAGCATCTGGTACTGGCCTTGTCAGATTAGGCCACTGGATTAGATGGACCTTATGTCTGATCCAGTATGACTATTCATACATTACTAGCAAAGGAGATATGGCCAGTTTCTAAATTCATTTTTGTCACCAGAGTGGCACATAAGGAACAGACAGGGGAAGAGCCTTTCCCAATATATACTATAGTCTGCTATGAATTTGTGTAGAAAACTCCTCACTGAAGTCAATGAGAAGATCTAAATCAGCAACCAACCAACCAACCAAATAAATAAATAAATATCAGGAGATAGCCCTTTATATGTGATGGTTAGGTTGAGACTGTTGTTGTCAAGTGAAATAATTGTGCAAGTGTAAGCAGCCCTCAGATTCTGCTGTTCTGGAGCTATACAAAAATGTACACTAACTCAACCATTTTCGGGTTTCACGGTACCAAGTTATTACATTTCTCACTATTCACAATGGATTATTAGGACGGACACCTCTGATCCATGTTTAGCTATGGTGGCATTTCCCTGAAAACCCCCAAATATGGCTTGGATAAAAAAGAAATGTATAACTTTTTTCATATGTGGTCCAAACTTTACTCAGGCCAGCATTCCCACTGAAATCAGCCCACTCATGTGACCGGACTTTATTCAAGCAAGTATTCTCAGGAACAGCACTATAATTAGATGTGTTTTTAGTGGTTATTTTACTTTGCTGCTTATTCTAGTCATAAAATTATTTAGTGGGCTTCCCATTGTTATAAAAGAATCCTGAAATTGTTCATTTATCATTAAAGTGTTTAAATAAAGAGCGGATAAAGTTATAAGATATTCCTACAAAAAATTCTAGATCCAGCCATTTTACTGTTTCTTTTATAATAGCATCTGCTTACTGTAAGAGGTGATTGTGAGACACTTCTGGGTATTCTGCTTCTTTTTTCCTCCTTGTATTACAGAAAGTCCACTTGACTCATTCAAATAATTTTGTTAGATAATTTTCTTTGCATAGCTGAAAGGTTTGTTGTACAAGAGGATGTAGAGCCAGCCACAAATGAGCAAGCTGATTCTAATGCATGAAAGAGATGAATCCAAACCCAAAACACTTGGAACATTATTTTTTTCGGAATGAAGGATTATGCAAGGTGCTGCAATCTTGGGACTGAAGCTATGTGTAGAATGCTGTCTGTGTCAGAAAGATATATGGATCTCACTCACCTATTTACACCATGATTCAATACAATTGCATGTGTACCATGACAACCTTAGCACTGATAAACTGCTCCTTCTGAGATGGAATTCAGGTTTTGAAAGGATATATCGATTTCTGGTGCTTAAAATATAAATATGTATTTGCATAAATTAGTTCCTTTTTGTGGTTATTTCTCTTTTTCACATATTTTATTTTCTTTATTCTTTTGTGAGTGTGTGTGTTTCTTATTTCTTGTAAAGAGAAACACAGGCATGAAACATCAACCTTCCTGTTGGTGAATTTGATGTGAAGCATTAGTTAGTGGAAATACAGGGAAATATGTCAAGCAAGGAAGATTTTTTTATTTTATTTGACTATGGGGAAATCTTGTAGTTCTTACTATGGAAAAGATCCCAATGTATTGTTAAATAGAAGTTTTTCCTGAGTGAGGGCTGCAGAGTTTGGCCTCCGGCAATCAAAATTTACATAGTTCTTTTACGTATAATGGTCACCCTTAATGGGCTAGATTCACACAGGAACTTAGGTGCGATGACATTAAACATCTCTGCCCCTGACTTATAGGAGCCGAGAAAATCACTGGGATTCATAAAGCCGGAGTTCAGTGCCTAGGTGCCCGTTCAATGAATGGGGAGAGATAGGTGCCATAGAATGGATTTCACAAAACCCAGCATGTTAGGCTGCTCCTCAGCTAAGCTAGCCAATGGGAGATGTCAAATTTAGGGATGTGTGCTAAGACCCGCCAATACTCAGAAATAGGAGCCTAAGTCTGGGAGGAAAGGAGGTGCCTCCCTCTGCTTGGGATTCTTATCTGCAAACCCTCTCTTGCCTCTGTTTGTCAGAGGATGGAGATGGATGGCAGAAGAGAGATCACTTGATCATTGCCTGTTAGGTTCACTCCCTCTGGGGCACCTGGCATTGGCCACTGTCGGTAGACAGGATACTGGGCTAGATGGAGCTTTGGTCTGACCTGGTACGGCCGTTCTTATGTATTAGGTGCCTATGCTATTTTAACAAGAAGTTTTGGGGGAAAGAGAAAAGAGGTTATCAGAATATCCTATAGCTGAGGGGTTAAAATACTCCTTGGGGATTGGGAGCCTGCTGGTTTAAAGCCCACCTCCACCAGAAGGGAAGAAAGGATTTGAACAAGGACCTGCTACCTCCCCACTGAGTGCCCTTGCCACTCAGCTATGGGATATTCTGCTATGGGGTACTCTCTTTGGATAATCAATTTTAAAAAGTCACTGGAGAAGGGGTCTCCTACCTCACAGTTGAGTGCTCTAACTACCAGGATACAGAATCATTTTCATGCTTGCCTGGCCCAATAATTCTTTCATTATTTATCCACAGTAGATCAAAGTAGGTCTCAATGCACTTTACAAAGAAGGAAAGCATCATTATTCCCATTTTACAGATGGGGAAACTGAAGCACAGAGATGCAGTGACTTCCCAAGGTCACTCAATAGACACTGGCTGAGCTGGGAATAGACCCAGGTCTCCTGAGTCCCAGTCCAAGTTCTCTATTCACTATTTTTTACAATAAATTACTGATCTCAACTTTTGCCCCCAAACTGAACCAACCATTTTTGAAGTTCAAAAAAACTTTTGAAATTATATTAAAACTATTTACAACCCTCCCTCCACAAGGGGAAGGGAAAAGAGTTTGAAGCATACAATTCATCCATAACTCTGCTGACTGTAAATTCTGCCAAACAAATCCCCTGGCTTGAGGAAACCTGGGGTTCAGAGGGCATGGTATACACAGAAAAAAAAACACATGACAATAAATGTCAGAGTCTGGTTCAACTGACTCAGGCTGGTGATTCAGGGCTAAAAATAGCTATCTAGGCATTCCTGCTAGGGCTGCAGCCCAGGCTCTAAGACCCTCACCCATCACTGGGTTTCAGACCCCAAGTTCCAACCTGAGTGGGAATGTCTACACTGCTGTTTTGAGCCCCATAAAAACTGCTGTTTCTTGCCCCTGTGAGCCCAAGCCAGTTGACCTGGGCTCTGAGACTTGCTGCTACAGACTTTTTTTTTTTTTTTTTTTTTTTTTTTTTGCTGTGTAGACATACTCAGAGAGTCCTTTACCTTCAGTATGAGCTACCTCTCTCCTGCTGTGGGAGAACTCTTAATCCACTGAAGTCAATCATTTAAAAATAATACAGAATCACTTACTTGAATATTTAATTTGACTAAAATATTCCCTTTTCTGTATCTTTTCCTGGATAATGGTATGATTTTGTCAGTCTCATTTTTCTCCAATGACTTTTAGCTTTTTTATCCTCTACTTGCCTAACATGGATAAATCAGGAAACAACTGGCATAAATAAAAGTTCCTATTTCCACATGTTTTCTTTTCATGTCCTGGAAATCCCACTGATACCAATGAAACATGTCCCTTTAGTACTTGCAGAACACAACATCTTGTTCCTCCTCCTAACAGACATGGGTGAATTAGTATTCCTAGCACTTGGGGAATGTTTCTGCTTGGAATCGTACCTCAGAATACCTGGCTTGTTGTTTAGAGATCAGCATACGCACTTATCAGCAATGTGAGTTCCAAATTCAGTGCTAGTGTTCTTTTAAAGAATTTATTTTTAAAGAGAAAGAATAATGGATTTCAGTTTCTTCCCATGATTCAAAATTGACTTCCAGTGAAATTGGCCAGCTTGTTAAAAAATCATCTATTACTTTTATTTTTCTATTTTAGGAGATATAGAAATCCCAAAGAGAATCAGGGGTCCATCATACTAGGTGGGGAACAAACTCTTAAAAAGACACATTCCCTATTCCAGAGGGCTCATAGATAACATTAATGGCCTGGAATACCCCATTTTGAGTGAGGATATATACGGTATTCTAAGACCAACAGTGTTAGATGTTCAGAAATATCTAACATCTAATATCTGGGTCTGGCTGCTGAATGAATTTTGGAGTGGATTACTTGTTTGTACAAGTAGTCCTAATCACCAACAAGTAGGGATGGACTAATACTGAAGTATTTTAAAACATTTGTTTTTTTAGTTAAAATTATGAAATATGCCTTGAAGGTATTCCTAACTCTTTACAATAATTTGTGTGAGCATTTGAGATAATTTACTTGAGTAATTGTTATTGCTACTTTTTAATTACTTGGGATGTGAGAAAATACCGTAATGATGAAGGCCATATTGAGAGAGAGATTTGCATAAGTGGGGTTTTTTTTTTCATGTTTAAAACTTTCAGCCATCTAATCAGGAAGCAGAAATTATATCATGTAGCTTAGGTGATCTATCACACAACACGAACAACAAATAATGAAAATAAATTGTTGAAGACTTAGTCCAAATGAATAGGTCAGAAACAATCCAGAGGCTTATAAATATTTACATAGACCCCTCAAACAACTTTTAATAATGAATAAATCTGAAAAATTCGATGTCTGTTCATGAATAATTCTCAAATGGAGAAAAAAAGAGTCTAAATCTGAATAAATTATTCATTAAAAATATGTCTAGTTAACATCCCCGCTGTTCTCTTGCTAGAGTAGTGAGATGCACCTTGGAGGTCTTCCATTCAAGTACTTTATTGTGATAATGAGTTTGGAAATTGGTTATTGACAGCAATTATACTGTACGTTATGATTTGGAGAATACTATTCACACATATCATTATTAAATTCAGACTTTTAAATAAAAATGGTCAGCTTTTCTTTTTCTTAAAGCATAGCACTGTCCACAGAACCAGAAATAAGTAGGGCAGTGTAGGACCTTAAGCATACTCAAAATATAATTCCCTATGGAATCAAGTGAAACATTGGTTGCTTTATTTTATCACTCTTGTGGAGGACCAAAGTTAATATAAGAAGAATATTACTCCTGAGGAATTCTGCACTACTGTGTGGATGCAGAATTCATGTCCCCTGCAAATTTATCTGCTTCCCTGCAGAAAAATGTCTTCCGATGGGGAAGCAAAGGGAAGCTGGAAGGGTGGTCATGCACCTCTCCCCAGCAGTTTCAGATGCCTGGAGCAGCCGGCCGAGAGGTAAATCAGCATGGAGGGATCTGATAATGTCCCAGATTCAGCTGCTAGTTCCAGCTGGACTGGGGGTGGGGGAGGACAGGACTTCCTCTTTCCCTGCAAGGAGGAGATAGGGCCGGGTCAGACCCCTGAACAAACCACCCAGATTGCCCCCCACACAGAACCCACACCTGGAACCCCACACACTAAGCCCCTCCACACTTGTATCCTGCCAGGCTGAGCCTGCCTGCTCCACACCTGGATCAGGAGATAGGGTTGGACATGTGAGACTCTGTCCCTCTTTTTTGCTAACTTGGTGCACTTGGCACGGAGGGGCAGGGCCCCAGAGTGTTTCTGGGGCAGGCACAGCCCTTGCACTATGTCAGAATCGGGTGCAGTCTCACCACTGAGTCCATGTCTTGGGGAGAGGGGACTGCAAGGTGATCTCCCACCTCTATGCAGCCAGTGGCCTGTACTCCCCACTGCTATGCTGGAGCCTCCACATTTATTTATTGACAAATAAAATATACAGAATACTGCAAAATTTTAAACTATTGTGTGCAGAATTTTTTTTTTGGCATAGAATTTTTAATTTTTGGCACAGAATTCCCTCAGGAGTAGAGTATACAGTTCATGTATGTATATTGGGCCAGATGTATTGCATGGATAGTGAAAATTGTAAGATCCATGGAACAGGGTCTGTCTTTGTCTATACAGTAAGTAGTACAGGAGGCACTGATAGTTGAGTGGGGTTCCAAGGCAATATAAATAAGACAATTTTTCATCTGGGTCAATTCTCCCAATTCCTAATGTTTAATATTTATTTTTTTCCTTTAATGGAAATTTGGTAGAATCATTGGCTTCTTTTGAGAGAATCTGGTGAGTAACCCTGTTGCCAGTGACTGAGTACACACTGGCAGAGATTGATAAGTAAGAGAAAGAAAAAAAGATTGAGGGGGAAAAAGAGAAACATCAATAAAAGGGAGAAATGAATAAATAAGTGTTTGCAGGACACACAAGAGCAATCATAGAATCATATGACTGGAAGAGAGCCAAAAGGTCATCTATTCCAGTCCCCTGCACTCACGGCAGGATTAAATATTATCTAGACCAATGGCTCTCAACCTTTCCTGACTATTGTACCACTTTCAGGAGTCTGATTTGTCTTGTTTACCCCCAAGTTTCACCTCACTTAAAAACTACTTGATTACAAAATCAGACTTACTGAAAAATGCCTTACTTTCTCTTTTTACCATATAACTATAAAATAAATGAATTGGAATATAAATTTATACTTCCATTTCAGTGTATAGTATATAGAACAGTATAAACAAGTAATTTTATGAAATTTTAGTTTGTACTGACTTCACTAGTGCATTTTATGTAGCCTGTTGTAAAACTAGGCAAATATCTAGATGAGTTGATGTACCCCCTGGAAGAGCTCTGTGTACCCCCTTGGGTACGTGTACCCCTGCTTGAGAACCACTGATCTAGACCATCCCTGACAGGTGTTCATCTAATCTGCTCTTAAAAATCTCCAGTGATGGAGATTCCACAACTTCCCTAGGCAATTTATTTCCATACTTAACTACCCTGACAGTTAGGAAGTATTTCCTAATGTCCAACCTAAACCACCCTTGTTGCAATTTAAACGCATTGCTTCTTGTCCGATCCTCAGAGGTTAACAAGAACAATTTTTTCCCCTCCTCGTAACAACCTTCTATGTACTTGAAAACTCTTATCATGTTTCCTCTGAGTCTTATCTTCTCCAGACTAAGCAAACCTAATTTTTTCAATCTTCCCTTATAGGCCCTTGTTTCTAGACCTTTCATCATTTTTGTTGCTCTTTTCTGGATTTTTTCCAGTTTGCCCACATCTTTCCTGAAATGTGGCGCCCAGAACTGGACACAATACTTCAGTTGAGGCCTATTCATCATGGAGTAGAGCAGAAAAATTGCTTCTTATGTCTTGCTTACAACACTCCAGCTAATAAATTCCAGAATGATGGGGTTTTTTGTAACAGTGTTTCACTGTTGACTCATATTTAGCTTGTGGTCCACTATGATCCCCAGATCCCTTTCTGCAGTACTCCTTCCTAGGCAGTCACTTCCCGTTTTGTATGCATGCAACTGATTATTCCTTCCTAAGTGGAGTACTTTGCATTTGTCCTTATTAAATTTCATTCTTTTTACTTCAGACCATTTCTCTAGTTTGTCCAGATTGTTTTCAATTTTAATCCTATCCTCCAAAGCACTTGCAACCCCTCCCAGCTTGGTATTGCCCACAAACGTTTTAAGTGTACTCTCTATGCCATTATCTAAATCATTGATGAAGATATTGAACAGAACTGGACCCAGAACTGATCGACTTGATATGCCCTTCCAGCTTGATTGTGAGCCACTGATTATTACTCTCTGGGAATGGTTTTCCAACCAATTATGCACCCACCTTATAGTAGCACCATTTAGTTTGTATTTCCTTAGTTTCTTTATGAGAAGGACATGTGAGACAGTATCAAAAGCCTTGCTAAAGTCAAGATATATCATATCTATCACTTCCCCCCTATCCACAAGGCTTGTTACCCTGTCAAAGATTGGTTTCACACAATTTGTTCTTGACAATTCCATGCTGACTGTTACTTATCACCTTATTATCTTCTATGTGTTTGCAATTGATTGCTTAATTATTTGCTCCATTATCTTTCCGAGTACTGAAGTTAAGCTGACAGGCCTGTAATTTCCCAGGTTGTTCTTATTCCCCTTTTCGTACATTGGCACTATGTTTGCCCTTTTCCAGTCCTCTGGAATCTCTCCTGTCTTCCACGACTTTTCAAAAATAATTGCTAATGGCTCAGATATCTCCTCAGTCAGCTCCTTGAATTCATCAGGCCTTGGTGACTTGAACATCTAACTTGTCTAAGTAATTTTTAACTTGTTCTTTCCCTCTTTTAGCCTCTGATCCTATCTCATTTTCACTGGCATTCACTATGTTAAGCGTCCAATCACTATTAAGCTTTTTGGTGAAAACCGAAACAAAAAAGTCATTTAGCACTTCTGCCATTTCTACATTTTCTGTTATTGACCGCCCCCCCCCCCCAACACTCTCACTTGAATAGATCAATGAGAAGGTCAGGTAGAGAAGTACTTGCTGAAGAAAAGAATGAGAAATATCACGTGAATCAAAGTATGTGGGGAAAAAACAAGCAAGTTGACTATTTTGCTAACAAGAATCACCTCCTCTTCCTCCTTCTCCAGTGCCTGAAAAGAAGACAATCCATAGAACACACTGGGTCATATCATGGTCACCTGATTCATCTGAATAGTGAATCCTCACTATTACATGAGTGAAGTGAATAAAATGTGGTCTTTTATATCCCTTTCCAAATGAACCATAAGGCTGGTTTTCCTGCTGCCTTCTTAAAGAGAATCTGCAATATATACTTTTTCCTTCCAAGCTGGCTTAATTTGACAGCATTTATTTTGGAGTGTCTGTTAACCTGATACTTTTGTCAATGAGAGTTTTTACGATGTAACACAATTCACCACTGTCTGTCATGCAACTTAAATAAAATAGAAAATACTTACTGAGCTGGTAAAGATCAAAGTTTATATTTCTGAGTAATACTGAAAAAAGAATAAAGGGCATGGTGTGAAGGAGGCTTGAAACACTACTGCCAGGGGAGTTGTACCACTCCTGAATGCAAGGTCTGTATTTCCAAATTCTATACCAGTGTCTTCCACCTCAGTTATCAGAATCATTCAAGTACTGTCATCTTTTTCTACATGCTTGTTCTGATTCTTGCAGACAGTAGCAATTTGTAACAGATGTCAAGGCTAGCTTTTTCCTATAAGACTATAAAGTATTAGTGTTTTGACGCTATATATGAAAAAGAAAAAACCTTTTGGCTTAATTAACATCACCAAACCCACATGATTCAAGGTTAATGTAGATATTCCATAAGACACATTAGCTTGAATTAATTAGGCTGGAAAGGGGCTGTCACAAACTTGACATTATTTCAATGTTTTTTGGGATTAAAAAAGAAACATAAGAACATAAGAATGGCCATACTGGGTCAGACCAAAGGTCCATCTAGCCCAGTATCCTGTCTTCTGACAGTGGCCAATACCAGGTGCCCCAGAGGGAATTAACAGAACAGGTAATCACCAAGTGATCCATTCCCTGTCGCCCATTCCCAGCTTCAGGCAAACAGAGACTAGGGACACCATCCCTACCCATCCTGGATAATACCCGTTGATGGACCTATCCTCCATGGATTTATCTAGTTCTTTTTTGAACCCTGTTATAGTCTTGGCCTTCACAACATCCTCTGACAAAGAGTTCCACAGACTGACTGTGCATTGTGTGAAAAAATACTTCCTTTTTGTTTGTTTTAAACCTGCTGCCTATTAATTTCATTTGGTGATCCCTAGTTCCTGTGTTATGAGAAGCAGTAAATAAGACTTCCTTATTTACTTTCTCCACACCAATCATGATTTTATAGACGTCTATCATATCCCCCCTTAGTCATCTCTTTTCCAAGCTGAAAAGTCTTATTAATCTCTCCTTGTACAGAAGCCATTCCATACCCCTAATCATTTTTGTTGCCCTTTAGTACTGGGCAAACTGGTTGGGATGACCACATCTGCATACATTATTCAAGATGTGGGCGTACCATGGATTTATATAGAGGCAATATGATATTTTCTGCCTTATTATCCATCCATTTCTTAATGATTCCCAACATTCTGTTCGCTTTTTTGACTGACGCTGCACATTGAGTGGATGTTTTCAGAGAACTATCCACAATGACTCCAAGATCTCTTTCTTGAGTGGTAACAGCTAATTTAGACCCCATCATTTTCTATGTATAGTTGGGATGATGTTTTCCAATGTGCATTACTTTGCATTTATCAACATTGAGTTCCATCTGCCATTTTGTTGCCCAGTCACCCAATTTTGAGAGATCCTTTTGTAGCTCTTCGCAGTCTGCCTGGAACTTAACTATCTTGAGTAGTTTTGTATCATCTTCAATTTTTGCCACCTCGCTGTTTACCTCTTTTTCCACATCATTATGAATATGTTGAATAGGACTATCCCCAGTACATACCCCTGGGGACCACCACTATTTATCTCTCTCCATTCTGAAAACTGACCATTTATTCCTATTCTTTGTTTCCTATCTTTTGACCAGTTACCAATCCATGAGAGGACCTTCCCTCTTATCCCATGACAGCTTACTTTACTTAAGAGCCTTTGGTAAGGGACCTTGTCAAAGGCTTTCTGAAAATCTAAGTACACTATATCCACTGGATTCCCCCTTGTCCACATGCTTGTAGACCCCTCAAAGAATTCTAGCAGATTTGTGAGGCATGATTTCTCTTTACAGAAACCATGTTGACTCTTCCCCAACAAATTATGTTCATCTATGTGTCTGACAATTTTGTTCTTGACTATAGTTTCAACCATTTTGCCCAGTACTGAAGTCAGGCTTACTGACCTGTAATTAGCAACAGAGGGTCCTGTGGCACCTTTAAGACTAACAGAAGTATTGGGAGCATAAGCTTTCGTGGGTAAGAACCTCACTTGCATCTGAAGAAGTGAGGTTCTTACCCACGAAAGCTTATGCTCCCAATACTTCTGTTAGCTTAAAGGTGCCACAGGACCCTCTGTTGCTTTTTACAGATTCAGACTAACACGGCTACCCCTCTGATACTTGACCTGTAATTGCCGATGTCACCTCTGGAGCCCTTTTTAAAAATTGGTGTCACATTAGCTATCTTCCAGTCATCTGATACAGAAGCTGATTTAAATGATAGGTTACAGATGACAGTTAGTAGCTGTGCAATTTCACATTTGAGTTCCTTCAGAACTCTTGGGTGAATACCATCTGGTCCTGGTGACTTATCAATTTGTTCCAAAACATCCTCTAATGACACTTCAATCTGGGATAGTTCCTCAGATTTGTCACCTAAAAAGAACGGCTCAGGTTTGGGAATCTCCCTCATCCTCAACCATGAAGACCGATGCAAAGAATTCATTTAGTCTCTCTGTAATGGCCTTATCATCCTTGCGTGCTCCTTTAGCATCTCGATCGTCCAATGGCTCCACGGACCATTTAGCAGGCTTCCTGCTTCTGATGTACTTAAATTTTTTTTGCTATTACTTTTTGAGTCTCTGGCTAGCTGTTCTTCAAATTCTTTTTTGGTCTTCCTAATTATATTTTCACACTTCATTTGCCACAGTTTATGTTCCTTTCTATTTTCCTCACTAGGATTTAACTTTCACTTTTTAAAGGATGCCTTTTTGCCTCTCACTGCTTTTTATACTTTGTTGTTTAGCCACGGTGGCACTTTTTTGGTTCTCTTACTATGCTTTATAATTTGGGGTATACATTTAAGTTGAGCCTCTACTATGGTGTCTTTAAAAGGTTTCCAGGCAGCTTGCAGGGATTTCACTTTTTGTGCTGTACCTTTTAATTTCTGTTTCACTAACCTCCTCATTTTTGTATATTTCCTGTTCCTGAAATCAAATGCCACAGTGTTGAGCTGCTGTGGGGTTTTCCCTGCCACAGGGATGTTAAATTTAATTATATTATGGTCACTATTACTAAGGGGGCCACCTATATTCACCTCTTGGACCAGATCCTGTGCTCCACTTAGGCCTAAATCAAGAATTGCCTCTCCTCTTGTGGGTTCCAGGACTAGCTTCTCCAAGAAGCAGTCATTTAAGGTGCCAAAAAACTTTATCTCTGCATCCCATCACAAGGTGATATGTACCCATCAATATGAGATAGTTAAAATCTCCCATTATTATTATTATTGAGTGTTTTTTATTTTAATAGCCTCTCTAATATCCCTGAGTATTTCACAGTCACTATCACCATCCTGGTCAGGTGGTCAGTAATATATCCCTACTGCTATATTCTTATTATTAGAGTATAGAATTACTATCCATAGAGATTCTATGGCACGGTTTGGTTTATTTAAGATTTTTACTTCATTTGATTCTACGCTTTCTTTCACATATAGTGCCACTCCCCCACCAGCACGACCTATTCTGTCTCTCCGATATATTTTTTACCCTGGTATTACCGTGTCCCATTGATTATCCTCATTCCACCAAGTTTCTGTTATGCCTATTTTACCAATATCCTCATCTAATACAGGGCACTCTAGTTCACCAATCTTATTATTTAGATTTCTAGCATTGGTATATAAGCACTTTAAAAACTTGTCACTTTTTAGCTGTCTGCCATTTCATGAAAAGGTCAGGGAAAGTGTGGGACCCTTAATGAATGGGGGGGGGGGGGCAACCTAGTGACAGATGATGTGGAAAAAGCCGAAGTACTCAATGCTTTTTTTGCCTCGGTCTTCATAGACAAGGTCAGCTCCTACGCTGTTGTCCTGGGCAACACGGTATGGGGAGGAGGTGAGCAGCCCTCAGTGGTGAAAGAAGAGGTTAAGGACTGTTCAGAAAAGCTGGACATGCACAAGTCCATGGGTCCAGATCCAATGCATCCGAGGGTGCTGAGGGAATTGGCTGATGTGAGTGCAGAGCAATTGACCATTATCTTTGAAAACTCGTGGCTATTGGAGGAGGTCCAGGACGATTGGAAAAAGGCAAATATAGTGCCCATCTTTAAAAAAGGGAAGAAGAACCTGGGGAACTACAGACTGGTCAGCCTCACCTCAACCCCTGGAATAATCATGGAGCAGGTCCTCAAGGAAACCATTTTGAAGCCCTTGGAGGAGAGGAAGGTGAGCAGGAACAGTCAACATGGATTCACCAAGTGCAAGTCATGCCTGACCCACCTTATTTCCTTCTATGATGAGACAACTGGCTCTGTGGATATGGGGAAAGCGGTGGACGTGATATATCTTGACTTTAGCAAAGCTTTTGATACGGTCTCCCACAGTATTCTTGCCAGCAAGTTAAAAAAGTATGGATTGGATGAATGGACTATAAAGTGCATAGAAAGCAGGCTAGATTGTCGGGCTCAACAGGTAGTGATCAATGGCTTGATGTCTAGTTGACAGCCGGTATCAAGTAGAGTACCCCTGCGGTTGGTCCTGGGGCTGGTTTCGTTCAATGATCTGGATGCTGGGATGGATTGTACCCTCAGCAAGTTCGCAGATAACACTAACCTGGGGGGAGAGGTTTCAAGTTGCAGTCGGGGAGGTCTAGGTTGGATATTAGGAAACACTATTTCACTAGGAGGGTGGTGAAGCACTGGAATGGGTTACCTAGGGAGGTGGTGGAATCTCCATCCTTAGAGGTTTTTAAGGCCCGGCTTGACAAAGCCCTGGTTGGGATGATTTAGTTGGTGTTGGTCCTGCTTTGAGCAGGGAGTTGGACTAGATGACCTCCTGAGGTCTCTTCCAACCCTAATCTTCTATGATTCTATGATGTAGTTGAATGGAACATTTTTTTATTTGACTATTTCTCATCAGCTCCTACTTGTATTTTATCATCTTCCATCCTCTTCTCTTTACTAGGACATAGAGAATCTCCATTAATAGATCTTCCTCTAAGGGATGTCTCTGTCCAAATCACGTGCTCCTCCGCATCTGTCAGCTTTCCCCCAGAGTTAAAACTTAAAGTAGATTCTTCACCCAGCAAATCATTTGTTCTCAGTGTATTTTAGATTAACGTGATATGTGTGAAAATATAGACCAATTTTGAAAAATATTTAGGGTTTGATTGGAAGCCCATAGAACGTGCTGAAAAGATTCCTATCAATGTCAATCAGTTTTGCATCAGGCCCTTAAGATTAGTCCAGTGTGTGCACATGTGGGTCCTTAATCAGTCGTGCTTTATACATCTCTGCCCTAGGGATGAGTGAACCAGTTCAGTAAAAACAAAAACCATCCAGTGCCTAAAGCCAGTCACTAAATCTTTTTGATGTTTTATAATAGTGCCCCTGCCTACTTCTCTCACAATGAATCACAGGACTCAAAATATCATACCAACAAAACCTATTGAATCACAGAAGCGAAACCTATGACAAATATATATAATGAACATCAGTCACCTGGATATAGCTGAAAATTCAGGTAAAATGACCAATTGAAAGTAGCCATTGCCTAGCATGATGACCAATATTGTCTCTTTGTTTCCTTGCACTTCCCCTTTGGTCTAGTACCCATCTGTTGCCTCTTGTCATATACTTAGATTGTAACCTCCGTGGGGCATGGACCTTTTTTTGCTCTGTGCCAATACAGTGAGTCACACAATGAGTTCCTGGGCCAGGCCTGGGGCTCCTATGTGCTACAGTAATACAAATTAACAACAAAAACAAAGTAACATTCTTTTGACCATTTTCAAAACAATTTTGTAAAGTTATTCCAGTAACAATATTGGTAACAATTTCTGTAAATATATTAGAGAATATGTTGCAAAAATGGAAACGTTGGTAGTACTGACAGTTTTTTGTTAAAAGTTATGGTTTTGGGGGGGGATGCTTGACTTTTTTGAACAACTCTAGCTATAATTTTCTTCTCACTGCACTAACTCAGCCACTAGAGAAACTTAAATGGAGTACAATAGTAAATCTACTTTTCTGCAGTGGCATCTTGACATCACCATCAGTTTCAACAACAGCATTTTACAGAGGCATTGGTGAAGGCTATTCACTACTAGTCATAGCCATTAACAAGAGAACAGCTGGTAATCTTCTGTTGGGTCAATTGTACAGTCATGGGGCCTGATTCTGATTTGAAACAAGTTTCACAGCAGTATAATTAAATGTTGAGTCAAGCTGAAGATATTGAAAAACATGCATATCTCCATGCAGGTGTTTGCATACGTCACACTCAGTCAAGCCCAAAAGCTGGGACTCAAGAAGGTAGAGAGATTAGTATATACCAGTGGAAAACTGAATTCCTAGCCCTGATGGTTCATAGGATAGCCACATTGAATGAGGTCAGTGATTCCTCTGGACTAACAAAAATAGCCCATTTACCAGACAGGCCTGGATATTTTCAGTGTTCCAATCACCCTAGGTCAGTTTGCCCATGGCACCACCATTAAAGCTGTTCAGTGTATAAAGGACTTCAGCTTCCACTGCTATCTATCCAATACTTTCCAAAGGTACTTAAAAAAAAGATACACAATAAAAGAAGAAATAGAGTTGCAGCTCTCTCTTCCCTCCCTGCAGAAGCTATTCCTGCCTTTTACAGGATGAAGTAGTGCTCACAGCCCCTCCTCATGACTTGCACCAATGTGTTGGGGCCATTGGATCTGCATTCATATAGTTCCCATGGACCCATCCTAATCTGCCACTAGCTTTTGTGGGGACATCAGAGATCTTTGATTGCAGCCCCTTTGACACAGACCTGATGAGAGGGTTTAGTGGTGCAGATGGCTTTGTGCTGGCCTTGTGCACCACAGGTGGATTTCACCCTAAAGTAAACTGGAGATAAATTAAAAATTAGAGCAAGAATAGATTAAGTGTTCTTTAGCTTAGCTGGGCAAAACCATCTTATCAGCAGCACAATGCATTTTTCAGTAAATTAATCAGAGGGGCTGAAACTATTAGAATCTCTCAGAGTTTTATTATGGAAGAGAGTTTCAAATAAATTCAACTATTATTTTTTTTCACATGGACTATACTCATTTTGCTAAATCCTGGACCATCACTTTCACTTTGACAAAGGCTTTACTAATTGTAATATCAAGAACCTGGTCTTCTTTGATGATCACTCAGCTCTGTATACTCTTCTCTCACTCTTTTCAACTTTTCATTTTTTAACATTTCTCCCAGGTATTATTCAGTTGCTTACACTGGACTTATTTCCTTTTCAGAGCTCAAACATTACTGGAAAAATTGCTTGGTTTGAAAAAATAAAAAACAAAACAAAACACAGCTTCAAACCTTTTTAGCAGATTTATAGTACAGTCCTCAGGAATAGAAATTAGGAATAAAGTTGGTATAGTCATTTATTTTACACACATTAAGAGCCTTTTGTCATTTATGTGTTATTTTACACATCTTTCACTAATGGCTGAAACTTCAGCTCTTGCAATGCTGTAGGTTTATGTATCAACTCCAACAGATTTTTTCCCGAGGTTTCAAATTTATTCAGATTTCAAGGAGCTGACGACTGTTGGCATTTATCTTTGACCCATCATTGGACATGACCTTTTTATTTGGTATCTCTTTTTTCGTTTGCTGCTAAGATACTGTTCTCCTCTTACAGTCATTTCTGAAATGAAACTGAACATTCCAATTTCTATTATTAATAAAAGAGAAACCAGACACTGTTCATCTCCTACAAATGAGAGAAATTCACCCTTCTGGAGAGAGACAGGAGAAGGGCTATACACCATTTAAATTCCACTTCACTGCCTCCCCTGCCCCCAGGAGTTAATTTTGCTCCATGTGTGGTAAGGCAAAACAGTTATCATAAATATTCTACGTTGAAAAATAATATTATCTTATTTAACAAGAAAGACTTAAAGAGGTTAATAAACACAAAGATGTTATCATAATTTTAAACATGTAAATATTTAATACAGAGAGAATAAAAAAAGCAACTGCCTGGTCTTACAAAGGGGCTACAGCCTGATCTTACAAGGATGCATGTGCTTACCTGTACACATTTGAGTAATCTCATTGATTTCAATAGAACTATTCACATGAAATGAATTTAAGCACATGCATAAGTCTTTGCAGGATCAGAGCATAGGATTCCAATGAGGTGTTCTGTTATTATCAGAGCTGACTTGTAGTCCGAAGAAATTATGGAATCTAGAGATGGTTAGAAAAACTTCAACTGAACAATTTTCTGCTGAAGAACGATGTTCCACTGAAATCAAACCACTTTGCAAAATCATGTTGATTTCATCAAAAGTTTGTTTTGGAGACAAAAAAATGGAGAAAATGTTCTGAAAATGTTGAAATGTCCCATCATGAGATTTTTGAAACAAAATGGCTATTTTTTTCTTTAGAACCAACTTTGTGTTCTTAATTATATTACATTTTATATTGAACGATATATTATAAAATAAAAAGTCAAAATCAAAATGAACATGTTAATCAATCTGAAACAAAACATTTTTTTGGAATATTCTTTGGTGGAGAATTTTGAAAATGATAGGTTCCATTGCTATTTGGAATTAAAAGGAATCCTCAATGAAACAGAATTTTCTTTTTCTGCAATGCTCTATTGGAACCATAAAGTTCTAATTATCTCTCATACAAGTGTATAATTTATAAAACATGCAGATTTAAAGTTGCAGGGCTCTGCCTTTGTTTAATAATACATTGATTGTTACACGTTACAAACTTGTCATCAACAGCAACTAGAATATAATTGTTTCTAGATCATATGCTATACCAGAGTACATGCATGCTCTATAAAAATCTAATCTCACATGTAAACAAGTGGCACACTTTAGTGAACTGATAGTCAGCTGTTAGCTTTTTGCTTAGGATCAAGATATATTGGACAACATTTTCATACATGGAGGTTTAAAGTGGGGCACCTAAATTTAAATGTACCTACCTCAATTAGAGCTGGCCAAAAGTTTTTGAATGGAGATTTTTTTTAATATGGTCCTTATTTATTTATTTATTTATTTTTGAAACAGTGTTTTTCTGCTTTTCTGACACTGTTTAAAATTTTCCAACGTTCATTTCTTTCGGTGATTTTTGGCTGAGATGTTGAATTTCATATCTGCTGTGTCCCACTCCAATGTCCTATCCACAAGACCATCCTTCCTCTCAGCTGGTCTACTCACAAGTCTCATTTGGATTATTCACAAGTGTGTCTGCATGCTCTTTGGATGGTGGATCAAATGCATGCAGTTCCTTAATTCACATTACCCAGATATTATAAACAACCATGCATATTTAGTGTTAAATAAAAACAAAGTGCACATTTCTCAGAGTGGCTTATAAAACGTACCCTAAAATATTGAAAAAAACCCACCCTATGGATGCATATGGAGCATAGTTCTTTGACCTCTCTAAGGGTATGTCTACACTATAATCAGAGGTGTGCAGCACATATAGACATACCCGAGCTAACTATAATCTAGCTAGCTCAGGTACCAATAGCATTGAAGCCATGGCAACACATGTATATAGTAGGTACCCAGGTTCCCTGGCAGGCTTGTATGCAGGTGGATAGTCTGTGCTGCTGCTGCAGCTTCACTACTCTCAGTAACTGAGTTAGCTAGATTAAAGCTGTCTTGGATATGTCTATGGGTGCTGGAATCACACCTCCATTTGCAGTGTAGACATCCCCTAAGTCTACACTAAGCTTACAGGCTTACAGAAGCAATAGCAACTATTACAGAAAGCTGGCTACATGTCTCTGCCAAATGAAGCCTTGCTTCCACGTACATAGATGGATCAATACAGCCTGTAAAGTTATTTCTACTTACTTATTGGAAATGCTACTTGCCAATACCACTTGCGATCTCAGGGCTGAACTATTTTCACTGCACACTGTCCACGCTGCACTGTCCATTGCAGCCTCTTCAAGCATGGAATCGATGCAAATGTAAACCTGTTTGTTTTCAGGTAAGCTTCTTTAGCAATATTTCAGTGCTGGCATCGCTCCCTACACAGCTATACCTTTCCTTTAAACCGGACACCTTTATTCATTTTGTAGATTTTATTGTAAGGCTCAGGGGATCCTTCAATTTTTGATAGCTGGGGGATGAAAATATCTTCTTCAGCTTCTCTGTATCTTCCACTCTTAATGTGTGGGGTATGCTCTGTATCCAAGCAAACTGATAGGGGCAGAACTAGATCAATCCCTTTTCAGCTTGGGGATAAGACCTATCTATTTGTCTCTGCTTCTAGTCAGTTTGTTTTGCTTTGCTTCAAAGCAACAGAGCAGCTCCAAACCTCCCATAATGCAGAGCATGCAGTACCTCACCAAACTATCTCAGTAACACTGGAAATTCATTTAGTTACATTTCTAAATTGGCTTTTATTTCAGGATTTTACTGGTAATTAGATGGTATTTTCTATCTTCTCTGTGGCACTTCAACAGAACTTCCTGTCTAGTCACACAGAATCTCCAAGTGGTTGACAGGAGAGTGAGTAAAAAGATAACAGGCCTACATAACATCTCTGGGAGTATCCACCTTGCACAACCTTCTACAGCCACATTTTGATAGGACATCTATTTTTTCAAGAAGTCAGACAGCTTTTCTTCAGTTCTAGATGCTCCCTCCAATATTGAACCAGGGAGATCTCTGGCCCAACTGGCATTTAGGTCAAGTGCCCATTAAGTCAGAAGATTTCTGTACGCTGGTCTTCCTCATAGTCAGCAGTTACACTGTGTCCCTGATGAATTTCAAGCCTGAACACTTCACAAGGCCTGTGAACACTAGATATCTTAGCATTCCACTCCCAGTTCCTTTAGCTTGAGGAAGAGCAACCAAAATAATATAAAGAGGATATGAAAAACTTTGGATGCGTAGACAACAATTAAAAAACATTTCCCTTTGAGAACAAGCCCTATTTTATTATCTTCAATATTTGGAACAATCAGAGAAGTTACATGCAGATGAGGCAGAGAGACAAAAGAGGCAACAGAAGACCAGAACTGGTAGCAGTTCCTTCAGACATTGATTCAGCTGCTTTTCATGTCCAGATGCTTACATGAAGCTTAGTAACACTTTTCTTTTCTGGCTGCTTTTTATCAGGCTTATGGGAGATGGAGAGCATAGCATACCCAGAGCGGATTCAATACACTTTCTCTCCAAAATGTGCCTCTGGCTGTGTTCTATTAGAGCAGATACTTCAGTTTACCAGCCTACCTCAGATTCCCCATGCTGCTGTTCTGTACTCTAGCTTTGAAACTAGTGGGGACACTGGCAATTCATCTTTGACTTTTCCTAAAAAAGTATTAGGTATTTTTTTATTTTCACTGTAGAGAAGGAGAAGGTCCCCCTCCCCCCCCCCCCCCAATATCTGCAAGGTCAAAAGATAGAGATTCTCATGTCTACCAACCTGGATAATTTGCATATTTTATTCAGAAATATTGAGGGTCATATTAAGATTCTTGAAGAGACTGACATAGTGATAAGTGTAATGTAAATGCCTATACAGATAGATGGATGGAACCATAGACATTTTTTTTTTTTTTAGTATTTGATATTCAGCATCACAAATTAATTTAACTTCAGGCACTTGCTCATATCTGAGTTAAATGCAATTGACACTATGGTGAAGGAACAAATCTTTACAAAATTAATAAAAAATCACCGCGTACAATATTTAAGAATCCTGCAATTTTCTACTTAGCCTGGTTTTCAGTCCTCAGGTGACATTTAATAGGTTTCTGGCTAATATACAAGGTTCTATAGGTGAACACTTCTTAAGGATTTATTTGCTCCAGGGAAGCAAAGGGTGAAGACACTAGAATATGTAATTCCCCTTAAAACTCCTAATGTCAGCATTGTGATGGGCTTTTCCCTTCCGCACTGGATTCTTCTAACTAGAGAATATTTCCATCATTTAGAGTACTGCACTTTATTAGTAATTTCAGTGTTCCCAAATGACTAGAACTGATTTTGAAACTGTTTTTGAGAATCAGAACAACGTTTTAGAGGCTCAAAGAATTTTATTTTTGTTGATGTGCCTCATCAAATACACCAGACAACATTTTCACTTTACAAACAAGTAATCTTACATCTATAATGAGAATTTAGTAAAAGTTTGATCCCAAACCCATTGAAGTCACTAGAAAGACTCCCACTGAATTCAGTGGGTTTTTGATCATGCCCTAACTATAGAACATATTTCAGAGTATCTTCTGCATGGCTTTATGGCTCAGATCAACTTTCTGCTTTTACCAGATGGAAAGCTGATTGGACATGACTGTAATTGTAATTTACTTCCACTAAAGCTGATTTGGTCTCAGAACAACATAAATCAAACCACGGACACTATTTGACTTCAAAATACATAAATTTTCTTCTTGGAATAAATACCAAGAGAATGTTAGTATTGTTGTTACTGCCATTTTTCAGAGATCTATTTCATGTTCCTGGGTAATTTTTTCATTCACAGACAGATTGAGACCACTCAGGACAGGTGGGTATTGGAAAATTCCCAGAAAGGCTACAAAGTTATAACTCAATTCCTTAATACAGTCCCCAAAATTAAAATTAATGCAGACGGCTCTGGCCTATGATGGCAGCCATCTGCTAACTGTTGAACATGAGATTCATAGAAGAAATACCTTAGAAAGACAGATTCTATTAAGTTTTACTTAAAATTCCCTTTGGTTCCGAAAGAGCTGTTGGTTCTGGATCTCAAACTCTTCAAAAACTATAACTAAAAATCTCCCAGTGGCACTTCCTATCTTCCAGAAATCCCAAGGAAGTCTTGAGCGGTCTGCCTCTTTAGGGGTTGGGTGGCTAGAGAGCAGCCATACCTGTTCTGGAAAGGAGACCAGCAGGTAGTGCTGGGAATCATCTAACCCAGCTGGACAGAGTCAAGTGACTGGGTCTGATGATTCCCAGTTAGAGGAAATAAACCAGGGTCACAGCTCCATGAGGGAGCCTGGGACCAGGATAAGGATGGGAGTACACTCTCCTGTGGCTGCAGCAGAACACTGCAAGAGGGCAAGCAGGTCCTGCAGGCCCTGTTAGACTGGAGAAGGTCTGGACCATTAAATTGCTGGAGGATAGAAGGCCCCACAGTCTCAGTTGGGAACAGGGCTATTCCTTTATGTTGATGTTCCATGTGTGTGTGTGCACGTGCAGTAGTACACTGAAGAATAAATACGGCCCTGAGGTAAGGGCTAAAAACTGAACTGGGTGTGGCTAATCGTATTTCCCAGGCTGGTGATAGAGTCCACCAGCTTACAAAGTCTGATTTCACATTCTCATAAGTAAGTCCTGTCTTTCAAGACATGCAACATTTTCTTTTGATCTTTTAATATCTCCAACAGTCTACACCAAATTTCTGTAATCCTAATCGAAGCTCTGAGGAAGAGAGACACATATGTCTACTACTCCTTTGATATGATCAAGTCTTAACCCACCAGGTCAGTCAGACCAGAGTACTGTACAGTTTCTTCATGATGACTGATTTGTAATTCCAAAAACCTTCCAAGATAGTACTACAGTTAGGAATCATCAACATTTTAGGAATCATAATCCACACCTAAGGTTGTGGCTTGTTTATTAAGCAAGACAGGTGAGAGAACATTTTAGCAACTATGTAGAAGATGTCAGGAAACCACAAAATATCTGTAAAACTCTTACCTCAGTTATAAGTAGGTTTGGCAGAATTTGATTTTTATTTTGTTATAATATTGGTGGATATTATCAATGTTTTTGAGCATTTTTTAATTTTTATCAGTTTACATTTTCACAGTAGTGGAAATCTTGGGGGGGGGGGGTCAGACAATTATATAATGACAATATTTATTGAGATTCAAACAGTTAAAGCTTTATAACCATTAAAACACAAATTGTAATCATCACATGTTAAAATATAAAATGTAAATATATTTAAATCAAACTGTAATACATTCTCAAACAGCGTTTTTCTTACTCTCCCTATCTGTACATTTAGATTACTACCAATGAAAATATTTTTGTTGGTTTGTGTGTGTATGGCAAAATCAATTTTTACTGATAAAAAACAAATCCTTCTGAGCCTAATTATAGGGCCTGCTAATCTTCTGCTTAAAGCTACTCTCTTGGACAAAACTTCAAAGGAAGCCACCATAAATATTCATCTTTCACCTGTTCTCTCTTAGTTCCAAAGAAATAGTCCTACACTCAATAATAGTATCCATTTATTGGTGGAACTGCAAATTCAGATATATTATGGACTAACTAATATCAGAAATTCAAAGGACAGTGAGGCCAGATTTTAAAGGTAGTTTAGTTCCTAAACATGCAGATAGGTTCCCAGTGGGATTTTCAAAAACATCTAGGCACCTAACACCCAGTGGGCATTAGGGCCCTAGGGTGTTAGGCACATAGGCACTTTGGAAATTCCTGTAAGGTTCTTAGCTGTAGGCACTTAAACACCTTTAAAAAATTGGGTCTTAGTGCTGAATGAAGCAATGCCTAAACACCAGAAAAAATATAGGCCAGTGATATCTAGGGATGTTTGCAAGCCTCTTTGACTGGTTAGCCCACACGTCATCTCTAATTATACAAGGACAATTTATTTGTTTATACAGTATACCTATCAAAATTCTCTAGGTGCAAATATGAGAAAATAGCTTATTTGAAAATATACATCACAGAAAGTGACACTAAAAGCAACCCATTAAAGCCTTCCCTCTCAGCAAATGGTTCTGTGAACAGATAAGGCATGAAACATTCTTGGAAGGTCAACAAATTCAGTTGATGGTTCAAGGGGGAAGTGAATTCCAGAGTCAAAAACCAGATAGTCAACCCATCTCCCTCTTGGCTGTTTTGAGCTGCTCCAGCATTGCAAATCATCTGGAAGGCTATCATAACCTACTACCTATGGGTTCCCTTAATGTAAGTTTTCAAGGAAGTGGCGCTGAGCCCTGAGTGAAGGAATGATTAGGCAGGTTCTGACCCCTCTAACATGCCCATTGTGACAAGGCAGCTCTTTCTTGTTTTGCTCTCTGCTATTTTTTCTACAATTTAGACTTTCTAGCAATAAGTAGTCTTTAAGGAAACCACTGCAGAGTCTGGGATAAATGATTGACTTGTCATGAAGGGGACTGATGGATTTGTTGTAGTTTATCTCTGCAGTGCCATCTCTACCTCCCTCACATCCATCTGTGATCTAAGGAAATGTACAATGAGATTTTGCTTCTGGATCTTCTGGGACTTCTTTTGTTTCATCAGTGACATAATCGGTACCAGCAAAATATCCAGTGCCAAAAGAAAACAACAACAACAACAACAACAGTAAATACTGTTGGGATGGTGCTGCATTATTATCAATTAGTGTGGCTGCTATGAATGAATGTGGTGAACATGAGTTTGGTATGGCTTGATATGTCTGAATTTGCTAGAGGATTCTGGGAGTGGGGTTCTCTTAGCATTAGACAATTGGTATAGAAATTTACTGAGAGTGATTAGCGGCTGTAACTGAGTCTATATTTCAATATAGAACTTTGGAATATACCAGCCGATGGCCAGCTCACCAAGTAAAGAAAATGCAAAAACACGATCAGTGAGCTTGGCACAAGCTGACCCAGGTCAAAATGAGCCTTTTGGATGGCATCATGCTAAGAGCTCAAGTGGATGATTGATGAGAGGGTGTGACAAGTCCTCTGCCCGCCCCTCTTCCTGGGGCCCACTGGCTGCCCCAGTAAAGCTCAGAGAGGCTTCTAGTTATGCAGCACCCGTGGTTTTATTTACACAATGTTCACCCACCACCAGTGTTATGCTATATACAGAGCTTTCAGGCCTGATAATCTCCTCTCCTAAACAGAGTCTGCCCTCAGCCTGGAGACTGACCTTCCCCTGGCCATTCCCCCTTCTTCTGGCTGCCAGCCAGCCTTTATAGCCCTTGAATCCTCAGGCCCGCAGGTGCAGCCAATCCTAAAGGCCAGGCATCAGGCTTCTCCCCATCCCCAATCTATTTCCCCTGATTGGGGCTGGCTGAGCAGTGGCTAATTAGGTGCCTTTGCACCAGCACTCTGATACAGAGGGTAAAAGTTGACTGATTTTTGGTCTGTTTTGCAGTCCCTTCTGAAATATTAATTAAAAAAAACAGTAATGAAATGCCCACAGGGACATGTGATGCCTTATTTCTGGGACATATGACTCCTTTGAGAACAAGAGGCCCGCCACTTCCCATTGGTTGGGAATGGCGAAATGTGGCCACTGGGAGCTGCGGGAGGCCATGCCTGTGGACGGTCAATGTCAGCACAATGTCTTGCAGCCCGCAATCAAATTACCCTGATGGGCCGCAGTTTGCCCACCACTGGTGTAAGGCCAACATAGTTATTGAGGGTTTATGCTTGGGGAATTGAGGCTTATTAGGGAGATGTATTATATAACCTTTTACTGCTTGTGTGATTCTTTCTCAAATAAAATGCTGGGCATTGAGCAAATTGAATCAGAATTTTCACTGTTACCAGTAACAATCTGCCCAGCTGTGGGCCACTAAAGATCTGTTTCAACATTGGTAGCAGAGGATGGTTGCCATGCTAGTGAAAAGAGTTGGTTGTTTCTCTACTGGTAAGCCAAGCTGAGATATTGTTTTGAGACATTGTACTGTGCCGGGGAACTGGGAATTTAATGTTCCTTGGAACCAGAATATTGAGAGAGAGGGGTTATATATCAGTGCTATCTTCAAAGATGTTCCACAAGCGCAAGCAAGGCGGGTTTACCTTGGAGGATAAAGGGGACTCCCCGAAGCCTCCAGGTATGGTTGATAAGTGTTTATTAAGATAGGCATGTGAAAGTTTGGGGTCTGATCCATGGCTGGGAGATGCTGTCCCTATACCGTACAAGGAGGGATGTTTGAAGGAGATGTTGCTAAAATACCAGACATGTTATACTCCGACTCCCAAGAAGGAGAAAATGATGAATGCTGCTGTTTGGATTATCTATCAAGCTGTGAATAAATTTGAAGAAGAGTGCAAGGCTTGGGAACATGAAAGGGAGAATTTAAATCGGGGCTTGAAAAAAGTAAAATTTCAGAATGAAGGTATGAGACGGGATTTGCAAACAGTTTTGACACAGAATCTGACTAATGCCCTGCAAATAGCAGCATTGCAGGAATTGGAAAGTGACATCAATACACAGATGCAAGAAGGGCAGAAATACAAGCAAGAAGCCGAATGGTATAGAGGTGCTGTGTCAGTCTTAAATGAACAGGTAATGAAACTGACTGGGAAAGAGAACCATAAGAAATGTGCTCAAGAGGTTAATAAGCTGGAATCTACTTTAATGACTAGAAAAAACTATTTGCAGTATGGCTTTTGATCATAGCCCCTGGGATGATAAGGATTGGGAGGACACTGTGAAAATCTGGCAAAAGGAAAGAGTGCAAGAGAATGGGGAAGGACGTATAAAGCCAAGTAACCCCCCTGCCCCCGCCACCTCCATATGAGGATGTCAAAAAGGAAAAGGATGGCAAGAGGGTGTGTGTCTGTCATTGCATTCTGATAAAACATATGGGGGTGAAGAAGAAGGCAAGCCTACATATCATAATATTGATATACATATGAAGTGTTCACAAATAATCAAAAGACAGAAGTTCAAAACTAAATTTAATGAGGATGGTACGGTGACAAAGGATGAAAGTGGGGACCTTATGTTTGAACTCCTGGATGAGGAGGATGAGCTTGTAGGATATGAGAAGGAAATAGAGAGTCAGCAGTGGTAGTTCAAATGCCTAAGCCTCTGGGATATGTACTGGAGGAGACATCTCACCTCTAACTGAGAATGATAAACAGGCACTGGCTAAGTAATTGGGTCCTCTTACTCAGTAAACATGTTTGTCTTGGTTGTTGGGATACACAGTTAGGAAACATCTAGATCTTGGAGATTTAAGAGAATTGCTAGTAACATGTGCTGGCCCCACAGAAGGAATGGCGTTGTTGGCAAAAATTGAAGCAGAATCAAGCAAAGATGACAAAGATGGTGCTATACGGAAGACAGACCAATATTTTTTGATTCCCCTGAATTAAGAAGGGCAGTCTTGTTAATGCATCACAAAGAAGGGGAATTGGTTATGGCTTATTGTACTAGATTGTTGTTGGCATGCTCTCTAGCTGAAATCGAGGAAAATCTGGTGACAGATTTGATTTATGATGGTTTAAGGGAACCTATCAAGGTGTTTATAGGATCTCAAATGGATTTGGATCAGGCTTGATTGATCAAAACAGCCCGGGAGGCAGAAAGGATAGTGAGTGGAAAAAGCAGTTGGTGAGGTTTCCTACAGTAATCAAGAGGCTACAATGGTCCCAAACATGCTGGAATGGGGCACGGTAGTTTCAATGAAATAGGCCAAGGATGGTATGGTAGGAGATGTGGAGTGTCTAGTATGGGATCATTGTGAGCACAGGTATGGGCATAACTTTAGGAAAGGGGGGAAGATATGGCCCGTTAGGATAAGAAACCTCTGGAGACTTTGTTAGTTGCTTTAGGTGACTTAATGGCCAGGTAACAAGATCACAGTCAATGCTGCAACCAGAAGCTAAGGCTACTGAGACTGTGGAAACGGGTACAGGAAATCTGCTGATAGGTCCTTATGGCTTGCTATCCCAAGAATTGGCTCAGATGAACCTGGTAGCCCTCTGTCAGGGTGGCTCCACATCTCAATAAAGATGCCTTGGTCTTTGCAACACCTTCCCCCAAGATTGGATGTTAGTGGCCAAATTACAGCCCTACTTACCCAGCAGGGCTGGCTCCAGGCACCAGCTAAGGAAGCAGGTGCTTGGGGCGGCCAATACAAAGGGGTGGCACATCTGGGTCTTCAGCAGGAATTCGGCGGTGGGTCCCTCAGTCCCTCTCTTCCTCTTTGAGCTGCCGCTGAAGAGGAGGAGAGGGAGTGAAGGACCCGCTGCCAAACTGACGCCGAAGAATGGAATGGCGCGATTGCGCTGCCATGGCTTTCCCCCCGCACCCCCCCGCCGCTTGGGGTGGCAGAAAACCTGGAGCCGGCCCTGTTAACTGGTAGACCTTACGTGGAAGCGGGGCAGATGGGGGCAGGAGGAAACATACAATGGTTGTTAGCAGTAATTGACACAGGAGTGGAGGAGGATATATAGAAAGGACAAACCATTCCTTTGTGTGAATTCCATGACAAAGAAGTATAAGGAACCTTATTCAAAGATCTGCCATGGGTAGTAGTGTTACCGAAATATCGGGTCCACCTAGCTGAGAGCCAATAACAGCCAGACAGGGATAAGGAAGAGTTGCTTTATTTTGCAGAAGAAAGGAGAGCTTTGCACCTTGGTACAAAAACTCTGTCTTACACACATTTTACAGATCCTTTATACACATTCAGACAAAGGCCCTTGCCGTGTTAACACTTGATTGGTGGTTGTCAGACCCGTGCTTTTGCTATCTGGTCAGTGAAAACCGGCTTGGGACCAGCTCCAACTACCTTAAGGCCTTGAAGGGAAAACAGTTGAAAAGTTCAGGCTACTGTGTACTTGAAGTGTCTGCTTCCCCCTAATGGCCACTCGTTGACATAAAGGCTGCTCTGTTAAGGGGGGGGGGGATCACTAGTAACTTTCACAGTCCCCCCTTCGGGCCTGACAAATTCAAAAATTGTCAGGCCCGTTACGCAATTTGCGATCAAGCTGGA
Organism: Emys orbicularis; assembly: GCF_028017835.1. Classification (NCBI taxonomy): domain Eukaryota; kingdom Metazoa; phylum Chordata; order Testudines; family Emydidae; genus Emys; species Emys orbicularis. The sequence goes on from NC_088684.1 coordinate 28,260,212, forward strand.
GGGACAGATACTGGGTTTTCTTATGGACAGCAGAGCTTTTGATCATTGCATTACACAGGCATTTGGCACATTGTATCATTATCCAAATAACACATAGAAAGAAAAGAAAGAAAAGAATCCATTTAACAATTGTTCGAAAGAGCCCCGTAAACCATGACCCAAGGTCTGGAAGGAGGTCCTTAAAACTAAAGGTGTGATCAAGAGATACAGCACGGAAAAAAACAGCAGCATTCTTAATGGCTTGTAAATCCTGCTCAATTAAGCCGGAATGATTAACATAGAAACAACATTTTTCCCCGATGCGAGCACAAGTCCCCCCCTAATTGGTTCATATGCTTGGAAGGAGCATTGAGAATGTTTGCACTTCCACCCAGAAAGTTTCCAAGTATGTCTCCATGGCCACAGATCAGATGGTACTCCTGATGTGTCTGTAAGGGCAGTGGGCCAAGCCTGATGCTCTAGATCATTCCGAATGGCCATTCAGGAAATCCTGAATTTCTGAACATGCTAGATCCCACTGCAATGCCTTCCCAGCCTCAGTGATATTCAATACCATTTCTGTCAGCAACTTCTGGGTCATAGAACTAAGGGCGGAGATAACATGTAACTCACCAATTCCACCCTGTACCTGGGTTAGCTGTGCCCCAATTTCTCATCATGTTTTAGTTCTTAAAAATATTCCAAACTGCTGCTGCACTATTGGCCCCATCCCATAGGGATCCGGTCAAGTCACTTTTCTTTCTAGAGGAAATAACCCAAGCCCTCTGTTGTGCTAATCTAATGGCAGCCCCCTGTGAGCAATTTGGGTATGTAGAGGTGATCTGGAAACTGGATAAGGGTAATGAAAATTTAAGAGTCCCTAGTGTAGTGTTAATCACAGTTCATTGATATCCTAATACATTTATTTTTGGTGTAGTACTATACCACATTCCCAAGCATGGGTCCCACAAGTTTCTTCCTGCCAGTGTATAATTCTTTGTTTCTTCACCAGGGTCAGTTCTTAATGTCTCTTGTAGGCAGGAATCCCTGGACTTTGGTGGTTCCAATGAAGCAAGTGTTCCTTCTTCTCTTTTCCTGAAACAGTCATCGTTCAGCATTATACAGGGGAGAGGTTACTAGCACATCACCCTGTAATGGTTTTGCGTCTTCTAAAAAAATTCAAAGGCACAGTAGGTCTGTTAGTGGACAAGGGAGAGGTTACTAGCACTTCACCTTGTCTTTTTTCCTTTTTCCTGCTGTCCAGAAGGCACAGCAGAGCTAGAAGGAGAAATAGGCTTATCAGTCGGAGAGCCCTCCCGAGGTGGAGGGGTCTTTTTACAGTGAGAAGCATGGGTCCAGGTAGGCAGTCCTTGGCACTTCACAGTGGTGTTGGTGGTTAACAGCTCTTGGAAAGGGCCTTTCCAGCATGGAGCCAAAGCAGTCTTTTGTTGATGGACTTTACATAGACTCAGTCTCCTTGTTTCAATGAACGGCAGGGCTGCTAGGTAGCAGTCTTTGGGTAGCACTTCTTTTATCTGTGAGAAAAGAAACCTAACACATTTTATTAATGCCTGGCAGTGTTTTGCAGATCTCATAGTTGCTTGGGCACATTCAGGCCCCCCTTTTCTTGGCTGTCAGCCAAGTCTTAGCTGTGGGCAGTGTCCTTGGATGGGCCCAGCATCTTATCTTTGGACTGAGCTTGCTAGCTATTTTTTTTCCAGTTAACTCATTCTGTTCTTTTTCCTTCTCCCCTTCTTGGCTTCTTTTAACCTACAAAGGAAACTTCCACTCTTCATCCATACACCTTTTCCCAACAATGAACACATACACGTTGCCATTATACAGTACATTAGTCTTATTACTCAATGTATGCCATGTACACCCTTCCAGTAAAATAACTTTATTACAGAGCTTTGGAGCAACAAACCAGGACAAGCACACCCACCTTTGAGGAGTCCACTCGGTACAACCTCTGGTGTCCAATAGCTTTCCTCCCTCCCCACCCTCTGGCTAGAAATCTGAGGTAGCCAGAAGGATCCCATGGGCAATATGGGGAATGGGTTAACCTTCCATGTCCTTGCTTCCAAAGACTGTTGGTATGCAAATTTTAACAACAATTTTGGCCATAGAACACAAAAATAATTCCTATTGTGCCAGTAAATGCATGGTACGTTGAATGCTATTCAGCTGGCATCCGTTTTCTCTGATGATCTGAAAGACAAAAGAACAGAGGTCTACCCCTTCTGGGCAGTCAGTCATTGCTTAAAATATTTCCTTTATATACACATACTCTTGTTGATTTTAGGCAAAACAGAATTACCCCATATTTCCTTGTATTTGTTTCATAGGCAGCCCAGGTTTCAGTGGCTTCTACCTTATTAGTTAGAAAATTGCATTAATACAGATGCTTTCTGGCTTGCTTCCAGATCCAAAGCTATCCACAGCTTAAAGATTCTTACTTAAAAATAAAAGGACACAATTAACTTTCCCAGACTTTTGATTGCCTTTTACTTCTAACTCCTGCTTTCAAACACACAGTGATCTGAAAAAGACAACACAACCTATATTGGTAGGTTTGCATTTCTTTTACCTCTGCTACAATATACACTGCACTTGTTCTGGGGAAAATGCACATCCTCTCCACAATTCAATTTCCACAACACTAGCCACATCAATTTCTACACAAGGTGTAACTATTTCTTTTTGAACACCGGGTAAAGACCATTTACTTAACATATAATCTAAAGGGCTATCCTCAGAGGGTTTTACCAGAGACCCACCCATCTGCCTGCTGACACTCTAACAGAGAATTACACAGAGAACAGAGGGAATTATGGCCTAATAGGATCCTATTACAGGAATTTCTACTAATACTGACCGCTACAGGGGACGGGACAGAAGGATCCCAATTCGACCTCAGAGCTTCATCGCACGCGATGGCTTCCACTCTGAGGAATTACGAATGAGAGGCTCAGTTCCGTTCACACACCTAACACCCAATGTATAAGACAGAAATTCATTAACCGGTTAACCAGACCAGAACCAGATAGTGTCTCCTTATCCTATTAGGACTCACCTTGTCGGAGCACGAACCCCAGGGGCTGCGGTGAAGCAGAGAAAAGGGGCGAAACACCCCATTGGCACCGTTCCCAGTTCGCCGCAGCCGTCCGGAGTCCAATGTCCGAGCTAGGAGAGTCCCGGCGGAGTCGCCAGAAACTGTTACCAAAATATCGGGTCCACCTAGCTGAGAGCCAATAACAGCCAGACAGGGATAAGGAAGAGTTGCTTTATTCTGCAGAAGAAAGGAGAGGTTTGCACCTTGGTACAAAAACTCTGTCTTACACACATTTTACAGATCCTTTATACACATTCAGACAAAGGCCCTTGCCTGTGGAAGGACTGTGAATGAGTGGGTTATTTCAGGGGGATTGAGGAAATGGGCCTGTAAGGCCATGGCAGTTGTGGTACTGCCAGACAATGAATGGACAGGAGAATTTCCCATGGTTTGGGCTAGGAAGAAATCTGAATGTGGTGGCATAGAAGTGGCAGTGAAGATAGTGGGAAAATTTGTAAAGCCAATTCCTCAGTATTTCTATCCGGCAGAAGCTGTTCCCCATATAGAAGAACTGTTACAGGATTTGAAAGCACAGGGAGTAGTGGTGGAGTGTCAAAGTCCTTACAATTCTCCAGTCTGGCCTGTATGGATGGCAGATGGTGCCTTACGATTGATTATAGAAAAATCAATGAAGCTACAGTACCTATGGCCCCAATAGTAGCTAACCTTCCAGTTATAATGGCCAGAATGGCAGCAGTGGCTAAATGGTTCTCTGTACTGGATATTGCTAATTGTTTCTTCGCTATCCTGTTAACCGCCAAGAACCTCAATTTGCCTTTACATTCCAAAATAAACATTTCAATTTCAGACGAGAACCCCAAAAGCTCCATAATGCCCCAGCTACAGCACACGCTTACGTAACGAGGATGCAGGACCAGCTCCCTGAGTCGGATAAGCCATGGGTTACTTCTTATACGGATGACATACTAATAACAGCAATTTCTCAGGAAGAATGTAAGTATCAGACTAAATTGGTTTTGGGAATAGCGGAAAAGACAGGTTTTAAGTTATCATGGGACAAAGCACGGCTGGTATAACAAGAAGTTGAATATCTAGGCATCACTTTGGGGCAGGAGGGCCGAACTATCAGTAAACAAAGGGTAGAAATTTTAAGTACCTTTCCTAAACCAGTGGACTTGCATTCAGTTAGGGTATAGCTGGGAGCTATGGGATTTGTTCAAGATTTTTATACCAAATTTTACTGAAATTTGCAGACCCTATGGTCCCTCCTAAAAAGAAACAACAGTGGGACTGGGGCCCGGAGCATGATGAAACTTTCAGGAAGTTAAAAGAAGCAGTTATCACTGCACCTGCATATCACTGCAGATATGCTAATGCAGGTGCATATATCACTGCACCTGCATTAGCATATCTGGACACAGGTAAACCTTTTTATTTAATGGTGTCACACTGTTTGTGAGCTATAGGTGAAGTGTTGTTACAGGAAACATGTGGAAAGCAACATCCTGTTGCCCATGGAAGTCGCAAACTAACACCCCACAAATCGACATTTTCTCCGTGTGAGCTAGAATGTTTGGCAATAGTATGGGCCTTACTGAAATGGGAATACATGACTGAACAAGCTCCTATTATTGTAACCACTGCTCACACCCCTGTCAAGCTAATCCTGCAAGGAAAAATCATCGATTGGCTAAGTGGGCTTTAGTTTTACAGAACTGTAGGCTTATAGCTGACAAAGTGAAAGAGCTCCCCTGTTCCATACGCTCTGATAATGGAAGGGGAACAACATGAATGTCCCATACCTATACAAACACAATATAAATGGCCTGTGAAAGAGACCGGAGATTTGTTACAAGCAGTATGGGACCATATGTGGGTATGGTTTACAGATGGGTCTAGCTATTATATAGAAAGTCAACTTGTTTGTGCAGCAGCTATTTGCTTTTTTACAGAACAAGAACTTGTGACTCCATGTGAAAGGATGTCAGCCCAGGGATGTGAAGTAACTTGGACTGTGATGTGGTTATATATTCTGACTCCCAATGGACTGTACAAGAAGTAATTGTATGGGCATGCATCTGGGAGCAACAAGAAGGCAAAGAAATTGCATACTGGAATCACTGGAGAGCTATCATTGATATCATTCGAAGAAGAACGGGTTCCACAGAAGTCAAACATGTTAAAGCCCACACCAAACAACATACTCTTCAAGGCTATTGCAGTGCTAAAGTAAAGCAGTTGCTAAAACACCTTCTGTGACTGATCGTGAGATCAAGGTGGTGACTCCATCTCAAGGGAAAGTGTGGGCAAGTTCAGGAAAACTTCAAGCAGATGTTAATATAGCTAATCAGAAACCTTTGGAGAAACAAAATACTCTAATGCAGTATGGAAAACTGGATTGGGAATTGGTGGGACAAAAGATAGTAGGAGTTTAAGGAGAATGGGAAATAATAAAGGAACAAGACGTGATTAGATCCAAACAAGGCGATCAAGAAAGATGGGTACCTCCAGAACAATGCAGGAAGGAAATAGTTCAGTTTGCACATGAGCAAAGGCATTTTGGTACTAAAAGAACATTGGAACAAGTAAAAAGGGCAATGTGGTGGCCAGGAATAAGAATGCAGATTGAGAGATTTTGTCAACAATGTTTGGTTTGTGCTCGAGTTAAGAGTACAAAGAAGAAAATTCTTAGACATCAGCTTGATACTATAGGCCTATGGCAAAGGTTACAAATGGATTACATCGGACCTTTGAAAAAGACCCCTTCAGGAAAAACCTTTTGTTTGGTGGTTATAGATAATTTTTCAGGTTGGGTGGAAGTGATTCCTATAATAAATAATACAGCTCAAACTACAGCCAAAGCTTTGTGGACACAAGTGCTGAGTAGATGGGGTCCTTGTGTCCTTGTGTATGAATAGTGATCAGGGACCTCATTTTGTTGGAGCTGTGGTAAAAGCATTGTTATCAATAATGGGAATCAAGCAGAAATGGCACATAGTATACCATCCACCAAGTGCAGGAAAAGTGAAGCAGAAGAATAGAGAAATAAAAAATGTTTTGACTAAACAAATCCAAACACAAGGCCGAGACTGAAAACTGCTTTACCTGCTATCTTAATGACCTTAATGAGAACTTTGGAACAAGCTGGAAGTAAGTATACACCCTTTGAACTAAATGACAGGCCAAGCTATGAGAACTCCTGAATTCCTACTAACACCTAGGAGACAAATGCCTGAGTGGATACAGAAGGAGATCTGGGTGGCAAATTTGGTGCAAACAGTTGAGGATATCTGGGCAAAAAAAGTCAATGTAGACGGAGAGGAGCAGACGGGACGATTGGCATATCAATGGAAAAATAGGAAACAAGGTCATGCTCAAAGAATTGGTAAGTAAAGATAAAATGAAACCCACATGGAAAGGACCCTTCCCAGTTAAGTATGTAGACAGTCCCGTGGCACTCTTAGTAGCTACTCTGGATGGAGATGTGTGGAAACATTCTTATCAAATCAAATTATATCTGTCAAAGGATTAGACATAATACTGTATAGAATTAAATGTATAATGGGTACTAACCTATAAGGCCTGGTGGAGAGGTCTTGTGTTTTGTTTTTGTTTACTTATATTTTGTAGACTGATCCATGAAAGCAAAACGTATGCTGTGGAATCTGCTTCGTTTTGCTTTTTGCAGGCTTGTTTGCCATGTGATTACTGGACCACTGATTGTGGGATTCGCCATGCTATGGAACCCCATCCAGGCAATAAGTCAGAAGATTGTGAGATTATTCAGTTCCAACTACAACAGAAAACCATATTGGGGGCATGAGCCAACCTTACTTTTTGGGTTGGGGGCACTGATTTCTATTGAATGAAACACCAGGAAGAGGAATTAAGTATCCTAATTACCCCTAGGGAAGAAGTAATTAGGGCAAAAGAGGAATGTACGACTTGGGATTGGAATGTTGCAAGGTTGTGGGATAAGGGTCCTACTTGGTGGACCCTCCACCAGCCAGGAAAAGCTTGCAAAGATTGCCTCCAACTTAACTGGAAATGCCTAGAAAGATTTAAATCAGTGCTTGTAGACCCCGGTGTGTCTAAATACAGAAGATTGGAATGGATTTTTCAATAGGAATATCCAGTTACCCTGCTTTCACCCTTCATGGGACATAGATATAAAAAAGAATCTCCTATGGGGAGGAGGAAGAAATCATATCAAACATTTCCAAAAGAGAGGGAAATTTGGAAAAGGTCTCTAGAAAATATAAATTTAAGTAGTGAAATAAATAGCAGTACAGATTTGATCAAATTCCCATCTAAAATAAACTTTACTGTAAGCAACAACTCGGAGCTGTTCTCTGTGGAAATGTTGTACAAAGGTAATATTGAAGTTGTTTCCCCGATAGTGCTTACTCCAGCAGTGTTTATTTCACTAGGAACCGAAGGATATGAAAGGCAGGAAAATAGCAAAGTGAAAGGGGATAAAGACATTTCTATCCAGGCAGCTGATTCTTCAGTACAGGAATGTGAAAACACTTGATTCAATAGGAGATACCAAGTTGCCAGAGACAGTAAAGGGTATGATGAGGAGGAAGAATTGGATGGAGAAGATGGAGAAGTCTAGCACTGTAAAGTAACAGTCAGTTAATCCCTTAGAAGCTGAGAAAGATACTCAAGGGATATGAATATTTCATGTAGTAAATGAAGCATGTGGGTATGCTTCATTTCTGTATGGGTTCAAGGACCAGTTTCTAAAATATTAACAAAAGGGTGGCAAGGAACTTCACAGAAACATACTTTAATTGTTGAGTGGGAATATGATCAGAGTAGTGAAAGGTGTTAGTGGATTTCAAGTGTAACAGATTGTTTACATGAATTGGGGACCCAAGAATCCCAAGTGATTGATACCAGAACTGGGAGATTGTGGGAACCAAATGTACTACATGAAGACACCGCTCAGACATACCAACACCATCTGGGAAATGGTATATTCCAGGAATGTATAATTCAAGGGGCATGGTTTGAAAATGGGACGAAGTTGCAGCCATGGATATAGGATCAGCTGTAAAATTGTACAATATCACAGAAAATGTGGAGATGTGTCAGTGGGCATGTGGTTGGTACATGCTCACTGGGGTATGGTAATGAACCTGTATTTGAATGGGAACTAGGAAATGAGTGGGTAATGGTAAAAGAACATCATCATAATGCCCGATTTAAGGGATGGGAAGTGTCCAGACAAAAATGCCCCGAAGGACATAAATGTGCTTTAAGATGCCATACCTCATATGGGAATAATCTGCAACACATGGAGGGGAAAACATGGGTTAATGTAACCAAACTGACATGAGAACATCATAATGTCACTAACCAATCTCCTGAACATATGGAATGGTTAATTCTAGATTGTGATCATAGCTGCAGATATATATATACAATGGATCTAGATTTAAAGTTGCTATAATCTTAGCCCCTGAGGATTGGATAATAGATAGTCATTATCCAAATTGTTCTAAATGGATTACAGAATACAAAACATACTGGTTTTGTGATTTGGAAAGAAGAGGGATGTTTAAGAAACACAATCTGGGAAGCATTTAATACTGGGATGGGATTAGGAACTACATGGAGTCTCACTCACTCTCTCAATGTGGAAAGAGAAACTGGAACAATTGGTACAATCAGCACACACTGGGGAGCAAGGGGAATTTTTGGATTAAGAAATGGGATACTGTGTGATGGAATTAAGTGGACTACTAGGGAAAAGTGTTTTTGAAATTGTTAAATAAATAAGAGATATTCATTCAGGATTGTTCTGGGGGGAAGTGTGTATAGAAGCCCAGGGAATCTTGGGAGAACAATGGAAAGATATTTTGGAACAAAGTCGGAGAGGTAATTGGCCAGAAACACTTAATTGGGCATTGAGTTATTCCTATATTAATCAATCATTCCAAGATACCCGGAAGGTGCAAGTGCATACATGTACACTTGTCCTTTCTGGTATAGCTAATGGAGAGGTACAAGAAGTGTATACGGTAATATACGCAAGCGCCTGGGGAAATAAAACAGGGTAGTATGAAATAGTGCCAGAAGGAAATGGATTGTGGTGGATACCCGGAGAAGGATGGAAACAAATAATAGGAGCCCAGTGGGTATGAAGTACCTTAATTAAAAAAGGAAATTGAAATTTGAAATGAAAAGAAGGTAACCTTACTATGAGTTTAAAATGAAAAAAGGGTTAGTGGGGATTGTATAAGATAAATCAAAATATATGTTGGCATCTGAAAAAGAAGGGTAATGTAACAATAAATAAGCAAACCTGGCTCATGAACCAAGGAATGTGGTGTACCCATAAAAAGATAATTAATTTCTAGTAGAAGCAATACCAATGGCACCTCTAAATAACTAAAACTTTTATAACTCATCCTATCACATATCTCCAAATTTGGAAAAAAAAATAGAATGTAATAATACAGAGTGAGATATGGAAATACAAACAAACCAAGGAACATTGAATCAAATAAAACTATCAACCAGACTTGTAATAATGGTAAAGGCAAAACTATAAAATTGTTAAAAAAAGCTGTAGAGAATATAAAATCTCAAATGTATTATATTGTGTGTCAAGTAACAGAATGGAATAAAATTGAATGGGCAATGTTATTTTGAATTTGTAGAACAGCAGTGTTACTTCTTCTGTGCTTCTGTTTTGGATATCAAATATGTAAGATATATAAAACAGAAAAGGTTTGCAAAAAATTAAGATTAAATTGTCAAATTATGCTTTTTAAAAATCGTAAAATGATGCTCGAGTTTCAAAAAAAGGAGACATATAATCCAATAATTGGCATATTAAGTAATTGGTATAATTGGCACGATTGGTGCAATATCGCAATTATCTTTAGGAATTAGATATCGAATGGGGAACTGTTGGGATGGTGCTGAATGAATGAAATTTAATGTGGATAAATGTAAAGTAATGCACATTGGAAAAAATAACCCCAACTATACATACAACATGATGGGGGCTAATTTAGCTACAACGAGTCAGGAAAAAGATCTTGGCATCATCGTGGATAGTTCTCTAAAGATGTCCACGCAGTGTGCAGAGGCGGTCAAAAAAGCAAACAGGATGTTAGGAATCATTAAAAAGGGGATAGAGAATAAGACTGAGAATATATTATTGCCCTTATATAAATCCATGGTACGCCCACATCTCGAATACTGTGTACAGATGTGGTCTCCTCACCTCAAAAAAGATATTCTAGCACTAGAAAAGGTTCAGAAAAGAGCAACTAAAATGATTAAGGGTTTAGAGAGGGTCCCATATGAGGAAAGATTAAAGAGGCTAGGACTCTTCAGTTTGGAAAAGAGAAGACTAAGGGGGGACATGATAGAGGTATATAAAATCATGAGTGATGTTGAGAAAGTGGATAAGGAAAAGTTATTTACTTATTCCCATAATACAAGAACTAGGGGTCACCAAATGAAATTAATAGGCAGCAGGTTTAAAACAAATAAAAGGAAGTTCTTCTTCACGCAGCGCACAGTCAACTTGTGGAACTCCTTACCTGAGGAGGTTGTGAAGGCTAGGACTATAACAATGTTTAAAAGGGGACTGGATAAATTCATGGTGGCTAAGTCCATAAATGGCTATTAGCCAGGATGGGTAAGAATGGTGTCCCTAGCCTCTGTTTGTCAGAGGATGGAGATGGATGGCGGGAGAGAGATCACTTGATCATTGCCTGTTAGGTTCACTCCCTCTGGGGCACCTGGCATTGGCCACTGTCGGTAGACAGATACTGGGCTAGATGGACCTTTGGTCTGACCCAGTACGGCCTTTCTTATGTTCTTATGTTCTTATGAATTATTATCAATTATTGTGACTGTTATGAATGAATGTGGTGAACATGAGTTTGGTATGGCTTGATATATCTGAATTTGCTAGAGAATTCTGGGAGCAGGGTTTTCTTAGCATCAGACAGCTGGTATAGAAATTTACTGAGAGTGATTAGCGGCTCTATCTGTGTCTGTTTCAATACAGAACTTCGGAATATACCAGCCGATGGCCAGCTCACTAATTAAAGAAAATGCAAAAACACGATCAGTGAGCTTGGCACAAGCTGACCTGGGTCAAAATGAGCCTTTTGGATGGCATCATGCTAAGAGCTCAAGTGAATGATTGATGAGAGGGTAAATGTTGATTGATCTTTGGTCTCTGTTTTGCAGTCCCTTCTGAAATATTAATTAGAAAAACCAGTAATGAAACGCCCACAGGGCATATTTCTGGGACATGTGACTCCTTTGAGAATAAGAGGTACAAATGCTAAGCAAAGTAAATTAGTTAGTTAGTTTCCCAATTAACAGCTGAAGAGGTCTGTGACACTGTGAGACAGAGGGTCTCAGGGTAGCCAAGACCCTGCTACGAGGGACTTTTGTAGGACTTTTGAACCAGAGGGCCTTGGGGTAACCAAGACCCTGCTTCAGGGGACATTTGACAGACCAAGTACTTAAGAGGGAAAGAGAAGAAAAGAAGTCTCCATCTAGGACTCATAGCTGCTTTGTTTGCAAATCAGGATACTGTGTAAGGCCAACATAGTTACTGAGGGTTTATGCTTGGGAAAATGAGGCTTATTAGGGAAATGTATATAACCTTTTGCTGCTTGTGTGATTCTTTCTCATATAAACTGCTGTGCATTGAACACATTGAATCCGAATTTTCACTGGTACTGATAACACTCTGCCCAGCTGTGGGCCATTAAAGATCCATTTCAACAAACACGGCTTTAGACCAGCAGGTAAGGAACATGTCCCAAAATGTTTGGATGAAACCATTAGACTGCCTACACCCCCATATTCATCCTTATAATATGATTGTGTGGTATCTAATGCAAAGTTTGTCATGTTGGGTGTATTCGGAAGGCTCATGATGTACTGAGCATTGTTGTTATGGTAATGTTATAGTAATGTTATAGGTTGTAATTTCATGTATATAGTTATGAGGCTGAAAATGTATCCTCATGGCTTAAAGCAAGCCCAGACAAAAACTCTCCAGAAGAAGAGGGGCAGTTCGCACCTCATCAGGACATGTATGGGACAAACCCAGCTGAGCCTCACAGGAACAAAGGACACTGGCTTAGGCAACAACAAAGGATCTGTTGGACTCTTAAGTGAGTCACTCCCCTTCCTTTGGTCAGTTTGGGACTGCGATGAGGTAATGCTCAACTGACTCTGAAGGGGGGGACAAAGCCAAGAGGGAAGAAAGGACATGATAAAAGGGAGAGACATTTGTCATGCTCTTCATCTCTCTTCCACCTCCATCTACAGACATCACCACCAAGAGACTGAAAGCGCTGATCAAAGGAGAGATCCTGGCTGAAGGGCAACCAGCCAGCCTGTGGTGAGAAGCATCTAAATTTGTAAGGGCACTGAAAGTGTTAAGATCAGCTTAGAATGTGTTTTTCTTTTATTTCAAATTTGACCAAATCCGACTTGTTATACTTTGACTTATAATCACTTACAATCTATCTTTGTAGTTTGTTTATTCTACCTGAAGCAGCGCATTTGGTCTGAAGCATGTCAGAGACTCCCCTTGGGATAACAAGCCTGATACATATCAATTTCTTTGTTAAATTAATGAACTCATATAAGCTTGCAGCGTCCATCGGGCATAACTGGACACTGCAAGATGGAGGTTCCTAGGGTTGTGTCTGGGACCAGAAATATTGGCTAGTGTCATTCGGTTGCACAATCCAAGGAGCAGCTTACATGCCAGAGGCTGTATGTGAACAGCCCAGTAGCGGGGGTTCTCACAGCAGAGCAGGGTAAGGCTGGCTCCCAGAGTCAAGGATTGGAATGACCTAGCAGATCACCGGTCCGGATAACACCAGAGGGGAACATCACACATATGTGCTACATAGGTTTTGAATCCTCCTCCTTGCAGCTTTTATGGTTTCCCAGTGTGCCTACTTCAATGAAATATATTTTGCTAACAATCACAGAAAAAATATAATCCACAATAGTTAAAGATAGGAGAAAAATCTTATTTGATAGTTGATAATTCACTACTAAGATGATGGGTACTCTGTAAACACAAGAGAGAGACCAAGTGGTCAGTCAATATCCTGCCATGCAGGACAGTTTCTCTCAGTACATGCCACTCCTGGGCTAGCAGGGAATCTGCAAAAGAATAAGCAGGCATCAGTGTAAGCCTCAAGGACATGCAAATTGGAGGTTTAAGTATTTTATTCCAAATTTGTACCAACCCTGCAAAAATGGTCCCCCTTTCTGAGTGGAAACTTAATTCTGAAATTCTAAATTATATTTTCACAGAGGCAAATTTCCTCTAAAATGTAAAAATATCAACACATTATGATGCTGTCATAACTATAAAGGGAAGGGTAACAGCTCTCCTGTGTACAGTACTATAAAATCCCTCCTGGCCAGAGACTCCAAAATCCTTTTACCTGTAAAAGGTTAAGAAGCTCGGGTAACCTGGCTGACACCTGACCAAAAGGACCAATAAGGGGACAAGGGGACAAGATACTTTCAAATCTTGGGGGGGGGGGAAAGCTTTGGTGTGCTTTTTGTTTAAGGTTGTTGTTCGCTCTTGGGACTGAGAGGGACCAGACATCAATCCAGGTTCTCCCCATCTTTCTAAACAAGTCTCTCATATTTCAAACTTGTAAGTAAAAAGCCAGGCAAGGCGTCTTAGTTTTACTTTGTTTTCTCAACTTGTAAATGTACCTTTTACTAGAGTGTTTATCTTTGTTTGCTGTACTTTGAACTTTAGGGTACAAGTGTGGGGGCCTGCATGAGGACTTCTAAGCTTAACTACCAGCTTAGTTCTGGTCCGCTGCCACCATTCCCTTCCCTGGGAAGCTTTTAGAAACTTCTCACCAATTCCCTGGTGAATACAGATCCAAACTCCTTGGATCTTAAACAAGGAGAAATTGACCCTTCCCCCCTCCTTCCTTTCACCAACTCCTGGTGAATACAGATCCAAACCCCCTTGGATCTTAAAACAAGTAGAATTTAACCCTTCCCCCCCTCCTTCCTTTCACCAACTCCTGGTGAATACAGATCCAAACCCCCTTGGACCTTAAAACAAGGAGAAATCAATCAGGTTCTTAAAAAGAAGGCTTTTAATTAAAGAAAAAGGTAAAAATTATCTCTGTAAAATCAGTATGGAAAATAACTTTACAAGGTAATTAAACTTAAAGAGCTCAGAGGACCCCCCTCTGTCTTAGGTTCAAAGTACAGCAAACAAAGATAAACACTCTAGTAAAAGGTACATTTACAAGTTGAGAAAACAAAGTAAAACTAAGACGCCTTGCCTGGCTTTTTACTTATAAGTTTGAAATATGAGAGACTTGTTTAGAAAGATGGGGAGAACCTGGATTGATGTCTGGTCCCTCTCAGTCCCAAGAGCGAACAACAACCTTAAACAAAAAGCACACCAAAGCCTTCCCCCCCCCAAGATTTGAAAGTATCTTGTCCCCTTATTGGTCCTTTGGGTCAGGTGTCAGCCAGGTTACCCGAGCTTCTTAACCCTTTACAGGTAAAAGGATTTTGGAGTCTCTGGCCAGGAGGGATTTTATAGTACTGTACACAGGAGAGCTGTTACCCTTCCCTTTATAGTTATGACAGAGGCAAAAACTGCGATATTGTGACAATTCAGTAAAAAAAGGAATAATTTTATACAGTAAATATGCCTTATGATATTTCCAAAAATATATCAATTTTTTGTACATTTTTAGGGCCAGATCCTTAGTTCCTTTAGTGGAGTTACACTGATTTACATCAGCGAAGCATCAGGCCTAGAAAACAGACAAGAGATCTAATCTTATGGACCTAATCCTTCACCCTTTAAAATAAATGGAGTTTTGCCATTGACTTTAAACAGAGACTGAAATGAGTCCCATACTTGTTCATCGTGCACTAGTGTGGAAGTTAATATAGCAATCTTGGGTCTAATTCTCCAGTGCCCTACTTCAGCAGTCCTGGCTTAGATGGTTCCAAGAGGATACTCTTGTATCTCAATTCCTTCTGAGGTCCCAGTGAAAAGAGAAAACAAAGTACCAGTGATCCCTGGTTTCTGGAATGGTTCTTTTGGACTATTGACCATCAGTGGAAATACACAAGGAGTGAGTCTGACCCATGGTTTTACTGGAGAGGGTCCCATACATTTTGCCATTCACCATTTAAATTTATTTGGATCAACACACTTTAAACACATGCTAAGGTTGATGTAAGGCTCCACCTTGAACCTTGATCTGCATCTTTAGAAAAATCTATCAAGAGATTGGGAATTTAAAGAACTTATGATGAACCCTGAGACAAGTGGCACAGGATATATGGTGAATAATTACAATGACTAAGCAAGAGAAAATGGTACAAAGACAGCAAGGAAGAGGAACAAAGGAGATATGGTAGGGAAGGGGAAGGAAATGAGAGAGAATCAGAATGAAGGAGGAAAGAAGAAAATACATATAGAGGGAGAGGGAATCATAGAAACATATGACAGAATGAGAAGACATGAGTGAAAGAAAGAAGAGAATGGTAAAAAGAAAATTAGTCAGATGGAAAAAAACTGAAGGAAAAAAGGAAATGAGGCAAGTGGGAAGAGATTAAAAAGAATGAGGAATAAACCACTGGCTAGAGGAAGTGGAGAGAATAAAAACAGAGGTGAGATGAGAAGTCACTAGGGTGAATGCAGGTAGGTGTGGGGGAAATAAACAAGAGAGGATGATTGTGTTTTCTGGCACCAAGACAGTGTGCTGGTTACAGTCAGATGTTGGAGGTATTCACTTTTGAAACTTATGCACCAAGATGGAGGGCAATGGGAATAATATATAGGATTAACCTGTTTCTTGCATGTAACCTGCCCTTGCTGGAGTTGTTGTAACCCCAGGATAGTGGTTAATTACAACTGCAGATTTTTTAGGATGGCTCCTGAAGACAGCTTTCTCTGGTGGGGGCCTAAGCATTCCAGCCTTGCCAGGAATAGCTAGCGGTTCAATGGGACTACTTACCGGCACTTGTTTGGTTTCTGTGAATAAAGTTGTGGCCCTTATTTGTGTCTGTGGTGTGTTCAGCAACTGGTGTGTTTATATTTTTCAAAGTGCTCTGATACTATAATATAATTCAGACATAGAAAATCAATACAAACTTCTTGCTAGAACTATTTTAAATCTCTCTCTCTCCCTCCCCCCCCCCTTTTGTGCAGACCTTCTGGGCAAGGAAGGCAGGTACTTCTTGTAGATATTATTTGAAGCTTCATGTGGCCCAGTAATGAAAAAGGATACAGTTTAATACCCTTCTTCATTTCTCCCCTGTACCTCAAAAATTAGATCAGTCTTCCTGAATATATTTTCAGAAATCTATTTCAAATGATTTATAAATGTCACTGTAATAGAAAAAAAATCTTCCCTGGATTTTAAAGTGTACTGATTGTAACCATATTTTATAATGTGAAGCATTCCTTTCCTTGGAAGGCAAAGCAAACACTAATTTATTGCCTATTCCTAAAGTATTTTGTTGTTTTACTTTCTGAGTTTTCCTTGAATTTTGCTCAAGCTGCTGAGGAATTAAAAGAGCACAAATCTTTGAAACGGACATGGAATGGCTGGGAAGGATATCTGGATTTATATGGTTTTGGACAGTGGTTGTTTTCACAAATCATCTTCAGGTTTCTTCAGACAGAGACAAACATTCCTCTCTCTTTGACAACAGGAATGGCCCAGCACCCGCATGATATTGCCGCTCTTAAATTAAGCCTTGCAGTTTGTGAGGCTGCTTGGAACCACTTGCTCAGAGAAGGGAGGTCCATAACCACTATGGGGATGCTATGTGAAACAGCCATTTGATGAAAAAAAATTGAAGACGTTTTGAAGGCAGATAAAAGGAGTTGCATTCTTTAATGAGCTTTCTTAATAAGTAAATACTGAACAGCTTGAATGCACTAAGGAAGATTTCACATATATTAGCACAATCTTTATTTTTTTGCAATAGATCTGCAAAAAAGGGTGAAAAGAAAACAAAAACACTCCTCCTTATTTAACATTTTTAAATGTGGTTTTAATGAAACATTAGGAAATGGAATCTTTCAGAAATCAAATACATCAAAGAATTCTAATAATTTGCAGTATATAATCCTGTGGTCCATTCTGAGCTTCTGAGGGGTTATTAGCAAGATAGAAAATGAATTTACTATAAAAATCCATGTGCTCAAAGGAATAATTTCTGTTGGCTGGAAGGTAAGTGGGGTTTTATTTTGATAGCCATAAAGCCACGCTTTTCATTTATTTTTTAAATGTAAGTGATTGTGGCTGTGATTCTGCAAAAATCCCATTGAAGTCAGTGGGACTCTACTCATGGATTTCAAATTAAACACATACTAAAGTGCATTGGTGAATAGGGGCCTGTGGGGCTAATTAAAAGTGCTTGGAGATCGAGGGGCAGATCATCAGCTAGTGCAGTGGTTCTCAAACTTTTGTACTTGTGAACCCTTTCAAACAGCAAGCCTCTGAGTGCGACCCCCCATATAAATTAAAAATACGTTTTTATATATTTAACACCATTATAAATGCTGGAGGCAAAGCAGGGTTTGGGGTGGAGGCTGACAGCTCACGACCCCCCCATGTAATAGCCTTGTGACCCCCTGAGGGGTCCCGACCCCCAGTTTGAGAACCCCTGAGCTAGTGTAAATTGTCATAGCTCCACAGTGGATGGATTTTTACAGAAAATTCATTTCCAATCTAGCTAAAAACTCTCAGAAACCCACCATGGATCACAGGACTATACAATGAATATTGTTAGAAGCCTTTGATATATTTTATTTCTGACTGATTCCATTTCCTAATGTTTCATTGAAACCACATTTACAAATGCAAAAAAAAAAAAAAGTTGGATTCATTGTTTTCTTTCTTGTAGATGTCTCTGACACTCACAAAAAATAAAGATTGCACACATATTAGCAGACAATGCACTCAAGCTGTTCTATATTTGCCCCATCTGTCTTCAGAACAGGTACTGTCTGTGAATGCCAATACGGGCTTCACTAAACTGCACCTAATTAAAGGTACTAAATATCATCTCTATACACAGATCTCTAAATATACATCTCTGCCCATGCAGTTTTCACTATGCTACTCTGCTGTCATGCTTCAGCTTTGATCTGGAAGCACCACAGCTAATGGTGAGAGGATAGGTCAAGATGTCATGCTTTTTTGCTCTGGGTCTCTGGCCATGTCTTCACTAGGAATATTTTGCTACAAATTGCATTGTTTTGCTATTTAAACAGCCATGGCTCCTTCATAGATTCATAGTTCCAAAGCCAGAAGGGACCGTCATGATCATACAGGAGGTCAGACTAGATAAAACAGACCACAGAACTTCCCTAAAATAGTTCCTTGAGCATCTTTTTTAGAAAAACATCCAATCTCGATTTAAAAATTGTCCTCGATGGAGAATCCACCAGTGGTTATTCCAGTGGTTAATTACTCTCACCATTACAAATTTACACCAGTCTGAATTTGTCTAGCTTCAATTTCCAGACATTGGATAGTGTTATGCCTTTTTTGCTAGATTGAAGAGCCCATTATTAAATATTTGTTCCTTATGTAGATGCTTACAGATAGTAATCAAGTCACCCCTTAACCTTACAAAGAGAACTTTGTAAAGCTAAATAGATTGAGCTCTTTGAGTCTATCACTATAAGGCATGTTTTCTAATCCCTTATTCATTCTCTTGGCTCTTCTCTGAACCCTCTCCAATGTATCAACATCCTTCTTGAATTGTGGGCACCACAACTAGACACAATATTCCTGCAGCGGTCACACCAGTGCCAAATACAGAGGTAAAATAACCTCTCTACTCCTACTCGAGATTCCCCTGTTTATGCATCTCAGGATCACATTAGCTCACATTTTGGCCATGGCATCACACTGGGAGCTCATGTTCAGCTGATTATCCACCACAACCCCCAACTCTTTTTCAGAGTCACCTCTTCCTAGGATAGCGTTACCCAGCCTGTAAGTATGGCTAACATTCTTTATTCATTCCACACAGATTAAGTTAGATAGCTCGAGCATGCACATGACCTGATTCTGCAAGTGCTACACAAGCCAAAATCCTATGGAAACCAAGGAGAGTTTTAATTGATTAAAGACTGCAGGGTTAGACCAATCATTATGTAATGTTTCACCCTCTGTCCCTATCTTCTGCTAGTCAATAGTAAGATACTAACTCACAGTGACTGCAGAGTAGCTCCTATGCATACATTATGAAATAATCAAGCCTTTAGTTACTGAACTAAAATGTAATACTGTACAAAGCTGATATCTATCTTAACAAGAACCTTCATCTTCCAGATAGCTAAGATATCTTCCAGAAATCATCCAGTGGATGATATCCATGTGGCAGTGATGGTTCTTATTCATATTTTCACTTATATTTTTCAGTCTTTTCTTGTGCTGTGTTCTGTCACATGTAGCAATTTACTTAGCAGTGCTTGAAAAAAAAAGATTTACTATTTTCAAAAAGTGTAAATAAAGAAAAATATTCAAATCAGTTATATTCAACGTGAAACTCTCAAGGCACTCTTCTTACTGCTATCTTCTGACAGTAATTGTTGCAGGTAAAAATGGTAATTTAAATCAAACTCACAAAGGTATGGACATGTTTACACACACACAGACACACACACACACAAACTTGTATACACACTGAGGGCAAGTATCAGAGGGGTAGCCGTGTTAGTCTGGATCTGTAAAAGCAGCAAAGAGTCCTGTGGCACCTTATAGACTAACAGACGTATTGGATGCACGTCACTGAGGGCAATGACCATGATAAAACAAGTTTTCTAAGCAGGGGTGAAAGTAACTTAAAGGACTTACTGGTATGCCGGAGTCCTGAGCGGGGCGTGACCTCAACCAGAAGAGATGTGGCCTCAACCGGAAGAGGAGGGGCCTTTCAAGATTTAAAGGCCCTGGGGCTCCGTCTGTGGCTGGGAGCCCCAGGGCCTTTAAATCGCCCCAGAGCTACCACCTGCAGAGGCGGCTGGGAGCCCCGGGGCTTAGGGACGAATTAAAGGGCCCGGGGCTTCGGCTGCGGCGGAGCTCTGGGCCCTTTAAATCACCGTGGGAGCCCTGCTGCCGCTACCCCGGGCGGCAGGGCTCGGGCTAGGGCTGGGGTAGCAGTGGCAAGGCTCCGGAGGTGATTTAAAGGGCCCGGGGATCCGGCCGCTGCGGGGAGCCCTGGGCCCTTTAAATTGCCTCCGGAGCCCTGCCGCCACTGGGGTAGCGGCGGCAGGGCTCCGGCAGCGACTTAAAGGGCCAGAGGCTCCGGCCGCTCCTTTAAAGGGCCCAGGGTTCCCTGCAGCGGCTAGAGCCCTGGGCCCTTTAAATCACCGGAGAAGCCGGTCCAGTCCGGCACGGCGTACCGGCTCTTGCCGGCTTACTTTCACCTCTGTTTCTAAGTAATATAGTTCAGATTGTGTGACCTTTATGTACCTCCTTTGATATGCATACTAGCTGTTATTTTACAATAAAGTTGCCACACAATTTATATCCTAAATAGGTTTTTTTGGTGGTACTTCTCAGTTAAATGATAAATTGTTCTTTAGCTGTTCAAGGCTGAGAACCGAAGCCCTAGATAAAGGTGAATGTGAGGACAATATAGGAAAAATACTTTTGCAATCTTCAGACAGCCAGTATCAACAGTTCATCAGCACCCTTTGGATCACTCAGGTGAGAGAGAGATTCAGAGGGCTTTCAGATATAAATATATATAACATATATAGTTTTCCCATTTAGAAAATAGCAACAGAGAAAAAACTGCACAAAATAAAAGAGATTTTTGCTGATTTACAGTGAAATCTCACCTCAGAGTGTCATATGACAGGGTGGCTGCAAATTAGGCTGCAATATTTATGCACATTGATTCCAGAACTCAAAAGGCTTTTTTTTTAAAAGCTTGTCACCATCTCTATTTGTCATTCTGTATTTCTTCATGTCTGCCATGTTTTTATTCTTATTGCCAATCTGTTCTAAGGGAAAGTCTATTGTTAATGTATGCTGGTAACTTTAAATCTACAAAGCTCTAAATATAAAAGGCCAGGCACTCAACTTTCTTCATGGTTAGCATGGTGCAGGATGCTACTGCAATCTGGAGGTGGAAAAGGCAAGGATCACTGTGATCCAAAGTCCACAGCTGAGAGAATCAGTCACAACCTATTTGCCAAGCACACAGGGATGCAGACACTTCTGAGAGAAGTCAGGCATCAAGTAGGGGGGGGAGGGATAGCTCAGTGGTTTGAGCATTGGCCTGCTAAACCCAGGGTTGTGAGTTCAATCCTTGAGGGGGCCACCTACGGATCTGGGGCAAAATCAGTACTTGGTCCTGCTAGTGAAGGCAGGGGGCTGGACTCGATGACCTTTCAAGGTCCCTTCCAGTTCTAGGAGATGGGATATCTCCATTAATTATTATAATTATAAGTAGCATACTGTACATGAAGGGTGAAATCTAGGCCGCATTGAAATCTACAGTAAAGCTCCCATTGACTTCAATGATGACTGGATTTCACCCACAGGCTGCAAACATCATTGAAAAGAGTGGGTGACCATATGCTCTTGTATAGGGCAGGGTACTTCTCCATCAAATTCCAAGTTAGCATCATCTGTTCATTTCATGAATATGGCTAATGTCAGCACACTGCTGACATTTGGTGCACACTGCTATTCATGCTCCCATAGTCCAAACTGTGGGACGCTGTAGAGAAACGCTGTGTTATTTAGATCACTAGTGAACATATGAAATAAGGAGGGACCTAATACCAATTATTCTATTAGAAACTTCTCTGCAACTTAAAACTCAGAGCTTATCATTATTTTTTATGACCTTTCAACCATTTTTCAGTCTATGTGGCAGTATTTTTATCCAAATCAGTTTGAATTAATTTTTGGGAGTAGGATTTCATAACTAAAATCTAAATAGATTAGTTCTGCTGAGTTATCTGCATCCACCAATCTTGTAATTCTTTCAAAAGAAGCAATCAAATTTGTCTCAGAATATTTATTTTGTTTAGACCTATGCTGTTTGTTCTTCATATTTCGGCCATTGCTGTAATCAGTTGATATTGTACAGATACATTTTATATACAGCCACTTATAAATATTTTCATGGGTTTGAATTATATGTAACAACAGAAAGGTCATTGCTCATCATCTTGGGTAATTGAGAGACAAACTACTAAATGACTATAACTTATGTTTAATAATAATTACATTACTTTGTTCTGGCAATTTGTTTTTTTTTATGTGGTCTATTTCTTGCCATTTTATTACAATATTTTTAATTTTCAGCACTAACAGTTATGTTGATTCATCAAGGAAAAATATTTATCAATAAAGTAATTACGGTAGATACTGTGAGTATTACTATTTTCATGGGACCTAGGGCTGAAGTTCTCATGCACATCTCCCACTGTAGTCACTGATTTCAATGAAACTTTACATGGGTGTACTAGTGAATCCTGATGCAAAATTAAGACACTTACCTATAATATATGGGAGGTAAGCTGAACCAAGTTTCTGTGTAACTTTGGAGCTGTGGTGTACCCTGCATCCACTGATTCCCCACCCCGGCATTTGAGTCTGATCAACTCAGCGTAGCATTGCTGTATGCCAAATAAAGATACCTGAGTGACAAAGGCTGGAGTCAAACTGAGTTTTTGGGAAGTAGAGTGGAAAAAGTTCTCGGAGGGAATCCCAATACTTGGCTCTTTTTTATTTCTGGTAGAATCCAGTTGTGAATTGCAACACACTGACAAACAAGACCAGAGACCTTATATAACATGCACTATAAATACAACAAATATCAATGTGGAGGTTGTTTGCAAAACTTCACTAGTCACATGAGCATGAACTTCAATTTAATATTTCATAATATAAATGGACAAGATGAAGATCACTGCAGAAGGGCAGGTTTTCACTCATGAAGACACAGTGCAATGCATTAAGTGGGCCTTGTTTTCTCCATATTTAAAGTTCTATGTAATTTTTGCAGGATTATTACCGTTAGTTATGGACAAATTTCAAAAGATTTGGAGACTTGTGACCCAATTCAGTGAAACACTTAACTTAAAGCATGTGATTAAATCTAATTGAAAATATCAAACTCATGCTTAAGTACTTTGCTGAACTGGGGCTTTAGTTTGCTCTGGATCAGTCTCCAAAAATTTCCAAGGTTACCTGAAGCTCGTACAAAGCTTGAAACATTTTGATATCTTTTGGCCATGTCATGTGAACCTCTCTCATAACAACTCTTCTGCTCACCATCTCCATCTTCTTTGAAGGTGAGCTTGTTTTGGACCTATCCATCCTGCAGTGATAGGAGATATCTTAATGGTGTGGGAGGCTGTGAGGTTTGTGGCCTTATCTGGTCATATTTACAAGACAGAATATTGAGTGGATTTAGCTATTTTACTCAGTACAGTTTGCCAGGATGTAATCCATTCACTATTTAATAGTATTACAACTGTTCAGAGATTCATAGATTTTAAGGCCAGAAGGGATCATTCTGATCTAGTCTGACCTCCTGCATAATGCAGGCCAGAAAACCTCATCCCCTAATTTCTGCAAGCCCATAACATCTGTTTCAGTGATAACGTATCCTTTCCACAGGCATCCAGTCTTGATTGAAAAAATTCATATTCTGACAAATTTAAAATAATTAAAAAGAAACAGAAATAAAAACAGCAGGAACAATAAGATCAACTCATTTTTTCCTGTCGATTTCTTTCTTATTTTTATTGTACCGCCCATCTCTCTCCTCCTCCTAGGCAACAAGATGACACAAATGTTGACAGGACTGGTATCTCTTCTGGTCCACTGATATCTGCCCTTTCTTCAGTAATAATGCCTGGCAGTTCTCCATGATTGTAAAGCTCTTTCATACACAAGAGTATTTGCTTATATACAGCTTGTGGGCACAAGGGTGTAAACTGATCCTGCCCTGAGTGTTCTACTGGGAAAGAGTTCTGAAAATTCCAGCCAGGGCTGCTTGGAACTTTGTAAACTCAGCAAAATTAATTTTAATTAAGCAACAGAGATGCCTTTTCCCTGATGTTGCATAGCAGTCATGTTCCTTTCATCACAATAGGACTCTAAGGCTACGTCTTCACTACGGGGGGGGGTCGCTTTAAGATACGCAAATTCAGCTACGCGAATAGCGTAGCTGAATTTGACGTATCGCAGCCGACTTACCCCGCTGTAGGGACGGTGGCAAAATCGACCTCTGTGGCTTCCTGTCGACAGCGCTTACTCCCACCTTCGCTGGTGGAGTAAGAGCGTCGATTCGGGGATCGATTGTCGCGTCCCGACGGGACGCGATAAATCGATCCCCGAGAGGTCGATTTCTACCCGCCGATTCAGGCGGGTAGTGTAGACCTAGCCTAAGTCATCTCCCAATAAGTAACAGATGGCAATGATGATATCCAGGAACCTCTGCTTACATTTCCAGTGCTATAGAAGTTTCCCAGACCCCATCCAGTATGCAAGAATTAAACTCTGTAGCAATGGGCCCCAACAGAGAGAATGACAAAAAGACTTGACGGGAAGAAGAAGAGAAGAACTAATTCAAACCTTTGCACCACTCAAAATCCCTCATTTTTGAGATGGAGGTTGCTATTTTCTCTATATATACAGTACCATCACCCTAGTGTCTGAGCATTTAAGATCTCTGTAGCCTTCTCTCCCCTAATCCCAAATCGCAGGTATTTCTTTTTGTTATGAGTTCTTCTGGTATAGTAGTAGGAAAGCTAGGCCAGAGAAGTGGGGTTTGCATTTTGCTCTTAGGGTAAAATTCACCCCTGTGTAGAGTAACAAAGATGTATGCATTATTAAAGTTCCACATAAGACATCAGAATAGGGCTTAAAAAGTGAATTGGAATTGTGCTGGTCCTCTGCGCTAGGGTGAATTTCACCCTGAGGGCAATGAGGTTTCCGGTCTTTCTGATACACTTCCAGAAGTGAGTTCCACATTGCCTTCAGGGTGCAATTCACTCCAGTGGGCCAGTTGCCAATAAAGTTCTATCTCCTACACTCTCTCCTTAGGTTATTTTGACCTGAACTGATTTCCTCATTTGAATGACAAAATTCAAATTTTTCTGTGACAGAAAAATCTAATCAGAGATTACTTAGGATCTGTCTTGGATTAAAAATGTTGCTAATGAATTGCTGCTAGTGAATTAATAGCTAATGTAGATTGGGCCATATTCACTACTCTAGTTTTATGATGACATAACAATAGAGTGAAACTGGAATAATGCTGTGATGAATCAAGCCCTATGTTCATTAACACATTTTACCTTTTTTCACACAGATGATGCAGGATTTCCATGTTCTTGCCAAAGAAACAGAAATGTAATGAAACTAGGAACCTGAGATAGAAGAAAAGTTTGATAAAGAGAACCGTGCATGATAACAGACTTCAAGTATGTATAAGGTTATTAAAAAGAGGAAGGGTGATATATTGTTTTCCTAACCATTGAAGACAGGACAAGAAGTAATGGGCTTAAATTGCAGCAAGGGAGATTTAGGTTAGACATTAGGAAAAATTTCCTGACTGTAAGGGTAGCTAAACACTGGAACAAATTATGTAGGGAGGTTGGGGAATCTCTGTCATTGGAGGTTTTTAAGAACAGGTTAGACAAACACCTATCAGCGATGGTCTACAGAACAATGAGTCATGCCTCGGTGCAGAGGACTGGACTAGGTGACTTATCAAGGTCTCTTTCCAGTCCTACATTTCTGTCATTTTTATGAGAGACTATGAAATACAATAAGCTACACAAGACGATGAAGAGAAAAATCAAAGAAGACATCAGAAAAAATAATGTCATGAGTAAAGATAGTTTTAAGGTAACAAGGTATTGGGAAATACAGCTAGTGATGGGGCAATAGGAAATATTCTCTCTCAAAGCCAATGGTGGAAAATTATAGAAAAAGGTAGAAACCTGGAGCAATCAGAAGAATTTTATCAGCAGCTTGGTGAAGGGAACACTAGCATGACAAGTATCATATCCTCCTTCATTTCATATAGTGGCGTTTCTGCTAAGATAGTGAAAGATACACTCACTATAACAGTATTTTAGCAGTGATAACAAGCAGACTTTCATTTATTTCTCTCTACAATAGACTACCTCGGTGTGATAATAAATGAACTTTTGGAGCAGATGAACAAATATACACTATTGTAGCCTAGACTATATATGTCTATGAAAAAAAGTCTGTGGGAAAGGATTGGGCAGACAGCAAACTCCTCATCTGCAGAGAATCGTTGGTGTATAAGGCCCTGTACACTGGCATGAAAAATATGCGGTTGTCCTTGTACATATTCATGGAGCTTACATGGCAGAAAGGCAATCCATATTCACCAGTAAAAGTCCTCCTCAGATATCGCTCTGAACAGTCAGTTAAAATCAGCATGAGGGAATATCAGTATATCTGAAGGGAACACTGGGAAGGATTGGAATTTCTTATGAGACAGTCCTGTACATTGGGGAGGATGGGAATCTTAGCTTGAATGATGAGCAGAGGGAGAACATTTTTAATTTCAAATAAAATGGAGGTTGGGGAGGGGGGACTCTTGGGAAGATATAAAAAGAGGTTTTTTTGTTTGTTTGTTTTTACACTACTAAATGTATTATGTAGATATGCTCAATAATGTATAATGTGCCCTTAGCTGTTGCAGAAAGTACATGAAGAAAGAAAAAGGGAGCTAGTAAAAGTACATGAGGAGTAGGTCATAGTGGGACCTGGTCATAGTGCTAGGACAGGAAGGCTGTTGAGTGTTCACTGGATTGAAGAAGCAAGAGTCAAGAAGACTGAAAAGGAGACAGTCCAGTGGAGAAAGAACCATGGTTCAACTAGTGTCATGGAAATGGAGACATGGTGAAAGGGGTGGATTTTAGAAATGGTTTAGAGGGAAATATGACAAGATTTGACAAGAGCCTGGGTATTTTGAGATACACAAAGGATGAAGTCACATGATATCCCGAGGTTGCAAGCTCCCTGCCTGGTGGAATTGTCAATGGCACTGAAGAAGTTTGGGAGAAGGGAGGGCTTGAGAGAGAGTGAAAAATAACTTTTTATTCTATGTTTAGTTTATGAATGTGATAGGACATCCTTATCCAAAACAGGAAATGATGAGAACTTGCGCAGAGGGGAAAAGGTTATAGAATCATTAAACAATGACCGCACTGAGGAAGAATACCCAAGCTATGCTTGAGTTCATTCAGGAATATGAAAGACTTCTCTACAAGAGTCTGGAATCACTCAATCACTCAAGCTTGGAGGAGGTGCAAGTACTTTGGAGGACAGGATTAGAATTCAAAATGATCTTGACGAATTTGAGAATTTGTCTAAATTCACCAAGATGAAATTCAGTAAAGATAAGTAGAAAGTATTTGGCTTAGGAAGGAAAAATTAAATGTGCAAATACAAAATGGGGAATAACTGGCAAGGTGGTAGTACCGCTGAAAAGGAACTGGGGTGTATTGTGAATCACAAATTAAATATGAGTCTACAATGTGATGGTGATTATGAAAAAGGCTAATATTCTGGGGTGTATTAACTGGTCTAATGTATGTGAGACATAGGAGGTAATTGTCCCGCTCTACTCAGCACTGGTGAGGCCTCAGCTGGAGTACTGTGTACAATTCAGGGTGCCACATTTTAGGAAAGATGTGGACAAATGGGAAAGAGTCCAGAGGAGAGCTACAAAAATGATAAAATGTTTAGAAAACATGACCTATCAGGAAAGGTTAAAAAAGCTGGGCAAGTTGAGTCTGGAGAAAATAAGACTTAGGGTGGAGAGGTTGATAATCTTCAAATATGTTAAGGGGGTGGTGATCAATTGTTCTTCATGACCACTGAAGGTAGGACAAGAAGTAACTGGCTTAATCTGCAGTAAGGGAGATATAGATATTAGGAAAAACTTTGTAACTATAAGGATAGGTAAGCTCTGGAATTGGCTTCCAAGAGAGCTTGTAGAATTCCCACCATTGGATGTTCTTAAGAAGAGGTTGGACAAATACCAGTCAGGGATGGTCTAGGTTTACTTGGTCCTGCCTCAGCACAGGGTCTTGGACTTGATTACTTCTTGAGGTCCCTTCCAGCCCCACATATCAATGATTCTATGAATCCCTTAATGGCATATGGTTAGAAATTTGTCCTAGCACCTTTTCACTGAAAAGTTTTAGCAATTCTACCATTGCTAGTCTAGCACCAGTGCTAACAATAATAGAAGTGTTAATGGAGGTTTATTAATGAGTTTGTCTTCTAGACTTGCTCTAAGCCGGTTTAGGATACTGCAAAAACAAAACAAAACAAAAACAAAAACACCCATCACAATGAGTCTCAGAGCCTGGGTCAACTGACTTGGGCTTGTGGGGCTCGACCTATGGGACTAAAATTAGAAATATAGACATTCCCACTCAGGCTGGAGCCCAGGTTCTGAGACCCATCCCCTCACCAAGTTTCAGAGTACCTTTGTTAGTACTGGTGCTAGAGCACCAGTGAGATGATTTCTGAGAATCCTGAGTGTAGACACAATCAAACAGAATTTGGCAACTCCGGTTTGTAACTAACCTGAGAAGTGAGAGCACAAAATGCCATTTTTTTTCTTGATGACAAACAAAATAAATTGGATAAATCAATAACATATGTAATAAACACCAGTGAGATATCAAGAGAAACAAATGATGGTGAGTATGTGGTTACTAGGAGGAATAGTGAAAGTGAAATAGATGTATATAAAATGCCCAGGTGGGGAAATTACATAATCAATTACAAACCAGGCAGCATGAATGGAGAGCCCTGCAGAGAAGTGGAATCTGGATAATAAGAATTCCAATTTTTTCCTCAGCAGTGAACTGACAGAATCTGACAATGATAAAGATGATAATGGAACAAATTTAGATAAATTTATACAGTTGATAAAGGTGGTTGATCTTCTAAATTTACTGTGAGACAAGACCTATGAATTTTTAGAAGCTCTTTATTGTTGCTACCATCCTGCATGCGTTTTTGATTTGTCGCACCCCTGTGGAACACATGAATATTTTCTGGTTAATTTAAAAATCTGTCAATACAGAACAGTTCTCATTTGTTCTAAAAATATGACTTAGCTTTAACAATAATTAGAGCACATTAAATTGTATCACACCCAAATCAAAGTAATATTTTCTTGCAAAACTCCCTAAGTAATAAATGAAACAAAATTGCATCTTTTGTAAGATATTTCAATGTAGGCTTGTGTAGGAAATGATTACAGATCCTTAGGTATTTTACTGCATCTGAAGACTGATTACTTTGGCAAAAGTTTAAAATCTTTAAAACACTTTCCTAAAGTCTGCAGTAGTAATATAAATAGACTTGGGAATCTCTGATCCTTTTAGAAAACTCAGTTCAGGATACACCACAAGTGGGTCTGTATTTGGTCATGCCCTCTAGCTTTTAGTTTGAGGCCCATGAAATTATGCAAAAAAATTTATTGCTACCTACAGAAATTACATACAGATCTAATAAATGTCTTAAATTTAAAATTTAGCAGTTCAAAAAGAAAAAAGGTCTAGTGTCTGAGATTAATGTTCCTATTTGATCTGTGGAAAACATTTCACATAAAAAGCAGAACTGATGGAATTTCACTTCTTGAGTTTGAACCAATTTGAAGAAAAAAAAAACATCAAGAAAAACATCACTTTTACCCACAATAAGCAAGTTGTTTATTTCTTCAGCAAAATTACTTTGTGCTTTGTGCCATTTAAACATGCAAAATGTGAAGATGAAGGTTAAAGAACACATTGTACTTGTTGAGACACATTTTCATGAGCGGCCCTTTACTCATGTAACCAGCACAATACTTGGAGTTGCCAGGATGTTCCCTGTAAAAGAAGGGAACTTGCATAGATCCCTTGGAATTTGAGAAAAGAAAAGCTATAGAAATATAGACACAATCTATTTAGTCATAGAATCATAAAGTTTAAGGCCATTTGGGACCACTAGGTCAACTAGTCTGACTTGTACATCACAGGCCACCAACACCCAGATGCTAAACCCAACAGCTGAAATGAGACCGAAGTATTATAACCCACACAAAAATCCACAATTAGGAGGCTTCCACCATTCTAAGCTGCAACAATCACAATGCAAAAAAGGAAAGCATACACTCATGTACACCAGCATGACCAAAACTTTCAGTTTGTTCTCAGTACACAGGCATCAGCACTGCTGTTAAATATCTGCTAGCTGAAATAAACATTCTGGGTATTCTACTGAAGCACATAAAGAAACATACATCATGCTGGATTCTTCATCACTGGCAATTTTAAAATCAAGATTGGATTTAAAAAAAAGATATATTCTAGTTCAGATGAATTAATTCAGGGAAGTTCTATGACATGTGTTATGCAGGAGGTCAGACTAGATGACCGCAGTGGTCCCTTCTGGCTTTATATCTATTAATCTAGTAATCTCATTACGGTACTCATGCTAAATGCTGGAATTCTGAAGATTTAAGAGGTTTGCGTATGCATTTTATATGCTGAGCTCTCCTCTAGCTTTCCTTTTTTGTGTGTGTGGGGGTTGGTTTTTTCCCTGATTTTATGTATTTGGGAAGTTGAATGAAGAAAGAACAGGGATCGAGGAGGATATACTGGCAAAGCAGTCGTGGGGGACAGAGATGGAAGGAATTAACCTGGAGTTTCCACTATCTGTTGGAAGAAAGCCCAACAGAGGTGTTCAGGCCACTTATATAGCAAAGCATTTAAGCAGATATTTAAAGTTAAATATCTGCTTAAGTGCTTTGCTGAAATAGGGCTTGGAAGCTGAAAGTTTACCAGAGTGGGGAGGTAGTAGCTGTGAAAAGCTGCTGAATCTTTAGCCAGGATTGCTCTGGAAGGGAATATTGCCACAGAAGCTGGGGACCACTTATCGGAAAATCCTATAGCATGTAATAGGATGAAACAATAAGGGTCTACCAAAATGTAATAGGCTTCTATGAAAATCTCTCTAAAAACTAAAGAGGTTTTAATACAGTTGCATAATTGTGTCTCAACAAAAAATATTGGCCCAGTGAGCTAGCTATAGCTTTTCTCACTATATTGCATTTATGTATTTGGCAAGAAAATACTTTTTATATTTTATTGAACAAAGGAATGTTTGTGAATTGATAGTAAAAATAGTAAAACACCTTTTAGTGCAGTGCTCTTGCATGATTAGAGGTGATAGAATATAACTATATGGATGCTCTGAAACCCCTGTGAAACCGTGTGTGTGTGTGTGTGTGTGTGTGTGTGTGTGTGTGTATGTAGTGGTCAGTGGATCTACACAATCTTAGATCCAATGGCCACACTCTGCCACACTCACATCCCAAATCCTCCTCTGTGCACCTCTGAATCACTAAGTGGGATGGGATCCCTTATACGGGGTATTTGCAAGGCCTCCCCTCCACACACAAAAATATACAGTGGAATTTCACCATGACCAAGACTTTCTGTTAGAGGTGACTACCGAATCTTCGCTCTTCAACATGTCATGTACTCATTCAAGCAAAAGTAAACAAAGACGATTTAACAACACTACATCAAATGGGAACAACTAATACAGAGGAAGTGCACCATCAGGTCACTGTCCAGATGGAACTAGGAGTTATTGTAGCTATTGATAATGACATTTGTCATGACATGCAAGCCTACTGGTTCACCTTCACCATGTTACCATTAAGTATTTGAAAACTGCTGTGCATGCTTAGAGCTGTCCTTTGGAAGAGCTGTAGAATCAGCACAGATTGTTTAGGACCTTGGTAGAGTGCCTGTGGGACCTGCCTGGGCTGAGTAATGAATCTAAAGTTGCTTTTAGAGTTTCATCTGACTTAGTCAGTGTGACAATGATGAAAAGAAATTGGGCCAGAATATTTCCTTGCAACACCCCACTAGTCACTTTGAATTATCCAGATTGGAATCCATCAAAGAACACAGTGCTTTTAGAGGTACTATAGAGGACTTTTATAACCTTATCTACCTTTGGAGAAATTCCATCTTAGTGGAGGAGGAAAACATAATTTCCCTGTTAAATATGTCAGATGCTTTCTTGGAGTCAACTAAAGTCACAAAGGCATAGGCATTGTTCATATAAAACATCCATAAATTAACAAAGGACATAGGTTTGACTAATGTTTTAAGGTGCATGAATAATGCTTTGCAATTATTAAGCAAATGCTAATGTATGACCTTATGAGCTCCCTTTGTAAAATTGAGCAGCGCTGTAGACAAATAATGCCTACAGGTATTTATACGAGGTTGTTATTACTCTCTTTTGGCAGATGGATATTTAATTAAACACAGATTAGAAGAATAAGAATTACATGGATGATGGTCTGGCACTTTTGAATAATGAAATAATGAACACATTTCCATATGCCTTCCCAAAGACCTAATGCTATGCCAATAATTTATTATTACTACGATATCACTAGTATTAGGGCCAGATTTTCAGAACTAATATATTTTGGACTTTGTATTTTAAGGGGGTGGGGAGAATGAGTACTGATACAATATGAAGCTTGGCTCTTGAAATGAGATCCATGCAGGCAGATCCTTATGGCTGTGCCCGGGTCCAGTCATGTGGACCTTATTGCAGGAGCACAGCCGAAATCAGTGATGCCCAACCTAAGGCCAGCAGGCCATACACAGGCCACCAGAGCATTTCATAAGGCTGACAGCTGATTCTTTAGCATTTTGACATCATGTTTACATCATTTTAGTTTACATAGTATGTAAATAGACAATACTGTACATAGAAACAAACTATCTAAGTACATATGAAACAACCTGAACTTAAAATATAAATCAATACAGGTGACTTTAAATCTTCTTAAACTATGTAAAATCTGTTTGGACCACACAAGGTTGTGCTTAGGTTTATGTGGCCCTCCTGTGTAATAAGGTTGGACACCGTGGCAGTCTGTACCTCAGAGTCGCACCCGGGAACCCCCATATTCACCACTGTTATATAATTATGATATAGTTTGTACAAAATATGCCTTGTGAGGTATCATTTTAAAAGGCTTGATCTGATGAACATTAATATCCTGTTGGAGTTTATGTTCTATTGTTGTATGTGAAGTTATGAAGTTTTGCTATGTATATGTTACTGAAATATGTTGTGAGGTTGGAAACACCCACAGCCAGCCTTTCAGGTTCAACAATGGAGTAGCTAAACATGCTGATGACCCACTAAAGCGAATCCACTCCCCCAACGGCCATCACAGAAGACTTCTCAGAGAGAACACATAGACAATAGAGACTGATTGACCAATGGAGGCAAATCCCCATGTCACAAGTATAGATCTTTCCAGCAAGCTGGAAGAAACTATAAAAGAGGGCAAGTGGCATCATCATTTGGCCTCACTCCCCCCACAACTCAACACCTGGAAACATTCTGGAGGACAAAGACTTTGAATTGCAGGAGGGTGGTCCCAGGCTGAAAGGGTCATCAGGGTCATCAGGGTCATCCGCTGGTGGGCTGTGACACATTTTGTTTACATTGACCATCCACAGGCATGGCTGCCCACAGCTCCCAGTGGCCGTGGTTCACTGATCCCAGCCAATGGAAACTGTGGGAAGCGGCAGCCGGCACGTCCCTGCAGCCTGCGCCACTTCCTGCAAGCTTCCATTGGCCAGGAATGGCGAACTGCTGCCACTGGGAGCTGTGGGGGGCCGTGCCTGAGGACGGTCAATGTAAACAAAATGTCTCGCGGCCCGCCAGCAGATTACCTTGATGGGCCACATGCCGAAGGTTGCCGACCCCTGCCATAGACACTCAACTTTGAAAATTTTGATTTTGATATATTTTCTGTTGATACTATTAGATCCCTACAAAACCTAGAAGTATCAGTATTTGTATTTTTGTAAAGGCAGTTCCAGCCTGGGCATTGAGGATCTGTGACTTGTTTGTACCATCTTTCAGGATGACACACTGCTTGATTCAAATCCTGTTTAGTTTGTAGAACTCAGACTGCGAATTTATTTCTGTTTCTGAAGTAACCAACTCTGATTTCTTTGCCTGCTACTTATAATCACTTAAACTCTATCTTTCTGTAGTTAATAAATGTGTCTTATATTTTTTACCTAAAACAGTGTGTTTTGTTTGAAGTGCTTGTGAAATCTCAGCTCAGGTTACAAAGGCTAGTGTGTGTCCTCTCCACTAAAAAATTTATACTGGCCAGGCTTCTTACCAGTGCAAGATAGTTCAGTTCTGGGGTGCAAGACTGGGAAGCTAGGGGGAATTGGCTGGAGCCTCCCTATTGATGGTTCATGAGTGGCTGGGAGATCATTCATGTAACTCAGTGGGTGTGTCCCTGCCTGTGGATGTCTGTGTAAGTGCAATACCTGCCAGAGATTTGTGGCTTAACATAGCATCACAGTGCGAGAGGGATACCACAAAATGGTGAGGCAGAGGGTTCAGCGGTCCCACAATCCAGGTTGCACCTTGGGAACCCCATAAAAGATACCACTGGCCTAAATCATTTGAGATATGTATTTCGGTTCATAAATCTGGTACGTAAACTTGTAAAGACCTTAACTGTAGGAGCAAATCACAGACAGAGAGAGAGAGAGAGCTGTGCAAATAATAGATTTTTTTCTGTTTGCTGGCAATATGGAAAAATTGAAAAAAATAAAATAATTTTGAATCAAATCAAAACCAAATATTTTCAGTGAATGAAAAGTTGAAAAATGTTTTGTTTTGACAAAATCGAAACATTTAATTTAGCTTTTTATAACATTTTTGATTGTTTTAAAAGAAAATAAAGGAAATTTGGAAATAAATATTTTTTTTCAAACCAAAAAAATTTGAATGTTTCATTTAAAAAATATCATTTTTTTTCAATTTCTTTAAAGATTTCAATTTTTTCTAATTTTCTTAATAAGAAATTCAATGAAATGACACAATCTCATTAAACCTTTTGGTGTTGCGGAATATACATTTGTCACTGAAAAAGTTTTGGGCAAAAATTTTGCCCAGCTTTATTGTGTGAGTGAGAGAGACATAGAGTGGGACTGCAATTATTTGCACACACACAAAGTCAGAGGAGCAAAAATGGATGCCTGGTATAATCCAGACTGAAAAAATAACACTGGATATATTACAATTTAAAACAATGTATATATATCTCCTTTGAGAATTTTCGGTTTCTAAAACAAAACACTCAATAACTGATATTAGATGGATGCGTTACCGAGCATTTATCAAAAGAAGGATGCAACTCAAAACTTCCCACAGGCATACACAACTATTAATATAAATAAAAATATCAAGTGTGAATTTAACAGGATTACAGTACGTTATGGTTCTAATGAATGCCTGTGACTGATATAAAATGATCAGAAAGGTCTGGCCATTAATTGTATTATAATATTTTATAATACTGCCAGAAGAAAAAACATTTTCTGAAACCTTTTATTATTGTAATAGTGTTAGTATAAATCAGGAGCACATGCAGACATCATATGGTAATAAAATACATTACTATTATTTAAGAGCCCAACTTTTAAAGGAGCTCTTAATAAAAGTTGAATGTATTGTTTTAGCGCTCTCTCCATAAATGCAAGGTCTAACACTGCTGCATTCTCACTTAATTTCATCTGCTTCTCATTGCTTTGCTTATATTATCTGTTATTTTACTCAGCTCCATACAGAAA
This sequence comes from Emys orbicularis, assembly GCF_028017835.1. NCBI lineage: Eukaryota > Metazoa > Chordata > Testudines > Emydidae > Emys > Emys orbicularis. Next base: position 28,296,025 of record NC_088684.1, read on the forward strand.
ACATCTTCAAAAAAGCACAAAATGAAAAAAGGAACATGCATAAAAAGAAACAACACCCAATGTGACTGTTCCATATGTTCTTGTATTGTTGAATTTAATGCTGAACTACAGCCTTTGCCATGGGGATAACACTTTTTTATGGTGCATATGCTTGTACAGTTAAACTAGGGTGACCAGACAGCAAGTTTGAATAATCGGAACAGGGGATGGGGGGTGATAGGTGCCTATATAAGACAAAGCCCCACATATTAGGACTGTCCCTATAAAATTGGGACATCTGGTCACCATAAATTAAACACTTAGGGAGACTTCTCTTAAGATACATACACCCATAACTCTCTGTGACTTGAATGGGGATTATATTTATACCTAGTGAAGAGAACTTGCACTACGGATTCACACCATGGTTCTGGGTAAAAAGTGTAGTTAGAAATCAAACCAAAGTGATAGATGGTTGGTGCAAGGGAGGCAAATGCACTACGATCACAGTTGCCAACTTTCACACTGTAAATAAGCACCCCGACTTTCACAATAAGCCAAAAATCAAGCTAATCCCATTTCAAATCAAGGCCAAAACAAGCCAGTCCCTAATAACCCCAACATTCTGTGACTAGATCCCCCTGCCGTGCAGTCTGGGACTATGGTGGGCTCGCTGTGCACCCCTGATTCTCTCCCCCACCTTTGCCCCTTGCCCTTGCTTGCCAGAAGCTGATAAAAAAAAAAAAAAAAAAAGAAGCAACAAGCTACAAGCCAAACAAGCAACAAGCTACAAGCCAAAAACTAACCAACAAGCAACTCACAAGCCAATTAAGCCCAAAACAAGCCCAATTTCTGTGTTGTTGTTTTTTCCGCGGGTTTGGCATGTCTGGTATCCTTGGAGTGTCCTTGTTTTATAGTAGCCAGAACCCTTCTGATAATAGGAAGGATTTGCTTCTCAATTCCTAGGTCAAAAATCTCTTTGAATCAGACTGAGTAATGATTTGGCTTCAGTATTAATGATGATGCATCATTAAGGCAAAACTTATCCTGTGCCATCAGTTGCTCATCTTTAAAGCTAAAACTTCCACCCAGGCTCTCATCATCTCGTGTCTTGATTACTGCAACATCCTTTTCTCTGTCATTGACAAATACATTCTTGTCTCTCTCATATCTATTCAGAAGTCTGCTGTAAAGATCATGTCACCCCTCTTTCCATCCCTTCACTTGCTTCCTTTTCTCTAGCGTATCAAACATAAGCTTTCAAGGCCCTTCCCAGTCTAACTCCACCTTGCCTCTTATCTCTCATTCAGTATCAAAAGGTCAGCTTGAGCCTCTGATCAGCTTATGATGCCCAGCCTCCATCGCCCACCTGGTAAACTTTTAAACAAACATCATTATGCTTTCTCCCATGTTGCCCCTCACACTTAGTTTTGTGAATGATTACAGGGAGCTTCTCACAACTCATTCTCCTCCTTCAAATTCATCCTTAAAACTCTCCTTTGCTGTGAGGTCTATAAAAAACTTGATCATTGCCTATAATTCTGACCAATATTGTCTCATTGTTTCCTTGTACTCCCCTATCAATCTGTCTGTATCCATCTGTTGTCTATTGTCTTATACTTAGGGTACGTCTATACTTACCTTCGGGTTCGGCGGTAAGCAGTCGATCTTCTGGGATCGATTTATCGTGTCTTGTCTAGACGCGATAAATCGATCCCGGAAGTGCTCGCCGTCAACGCCGGTACTCCTGCTCCTCGAGAGGAGTACGCGGAGTCGACGGGGGAGCCTGCCTGCCACGTGTGGACCCGCGGTAAGTACCTTGTAGTTCGAACTAAGGTACTTCGACTTCAGCTACGTTATTCACGTAGCTGAAGTTGTGTATCTTAGTTCGAACTGGGGAGGGGTGTGGACCAGCCCTTAGATTATAAACTCTTTGGGCAGGGACTGTCTTTTTGTTCTCTATTTGTACAGTGCCTAGCACAATGGGGTCCTGGTCTCTGGCTGGGGCTCCTAAGCACTATGATAATGTAAATAAATAATAACAACAATAATGTATGGACCCAACCCTGCTCCCGTTGGAGAGCTTAGTCATTCAGTGGGAACAAGATCAGGACTTAATATCCAAAAGTGATTAGTCATTTTAGGCGCCAAATTTGAGACATCTTATTGAAGATCTAAAGTTCTGAGAGTGGGTCCTCAGCACTTTCTGAAAAATCAGGACCCATTAAGGCATCTCAAGCTGGGAAATGCAAAACGGAGACATCCAAAGTCACAAGCCACTTTTAAACATTTTGGTCCGAGTTCTACTTGATGTACACACCATGCGACCATATTGGGTAAAATTGTGCTTCGGTGTCACTGGTGTACATCAATTATTGAGTTACTCTAGATTTACACCATTGTGAGCCCATAATCTGTCCCTGTGTGTTTATACTGAATAACATATTTAGTCTTGTAGATGACTGACCTACAACCCAAAGAAAGAAGTCTTGAAACACTCACCTGCTTACATTTCTGCTCCTTTTCATCATTCATACAATCAAGAAATAAATAGATATACTGATCATAAACAAGTGCTGACATTTTAAAAGTTTTGGAGGACATATTCACCTTTGGTGTATCACTGAAATTCCTAAGGCCACATTCTTTGCTGGTGTAACATCATTGAAGTTAATGTTGCTACACCCATAAGGAATTTGGCCCAGTGTGACCACATTCACCAGTTAATTTGCCTAAGGTGATCTGAGACAAGCCAATTAAGTTCACAACTATTCATTTGGTCACGGTAGCAATCCAAACCCACAATCACAGAAAAGAAGGATGGGCTTATGGTTAAAGCACTAGACTGAGGGCTGGTCCACACTGGGGCGGGGGATCGATATAGGAAACGCAACTTCAGCTACGAGAATAGCGTAGCTGAAGTCGACGTTTCCTATATCGAACTAAAAGTACTTACTTCGGGTCCACGCGGCGCAGGCAGGCTCCCCCGTCGACAGCGCTTCCTCCTCTCGGCGAGCAGGAGTTCTGCAGTCGACGGGGGAGCGCTTCTGGGATCGATCTATCGCGTCCAGATGAGACGCGATAAATCGATCCCAGAAGATCGATCTCTACCCACCGAATTAGGCGGGTAGTGTGGACCAGCCCTTAGACTCTGGAGTTTGGAGTTTTATTGTTGGTTTTGTTACAGACTAACAGTGTGACCTAACATAGAGAAGCCTCAATCTCTCTTAGGGCTTCTAGACATTCCTGGAATATAAATAAATAAATAAATAGATAGATAGTCTTCCTTTTCCTCTCTGACATACACCTCTACCCAGATATAACACTGTCCTCAGGAGCCCAAAAATCTTACCGCGCTATAGGTGAAATCGCGTTATATTGAACTTGCTTTGATCCGCTGGAGTGTGTAGCCCCGCCCCCCCGGAGCACTGCTTTACCGCATTATATCCGAATTTGTGTTATATCGGGTCGCGTTATATCGGGGTAGAGGTGTATTTCCATCTCTTTCTTTATGCTGCAGCAGTGACGTATGTTTGAACAGTAGTTCAAATGGCCAGTGATGTAACAATTCCATTTTAGTTTCTGTGATACCCTAAGTAATAAACCTTGTTGCCAGATAATAAACAATGAACCAAACAACTAATACACATTTTTGTGCATAATTCATGGACAGGTTTTGCTCACAGAGTGCAAGTATTTTGGAAATGAGTAGGAAGCAGTTTCAGTCTCTATTTTAAAACACATTAAGCATTCCTTTGAATAATTTTACAGGCTATGTATCGAAGTTCAAAAGCTGAAACTAAAAATAATGAGATTCTGGGTCTGGGTTCTCAAACTCCAAGAGATTTTACATTAAATAATGCCCAGGAACAGATTTTTAGCAACTCTGTAAGTAGGTGTTGTACATTATTCATAAGAAGTCTTTAATGCTGTTTAAGAACCTCAATTCAATTTATAAACGCAGTTTATAAACCTACATTGTTTTATCCTCAGCAGGCAGAGGGGAAAAAAATGATGTGAAGGAGCTGATCTAACACCACTGAAGTGAAAGACACCCATGGACTTGAGGGCATTGGATTAGCCACACTGTTTTTTCCTACAATGAGGCTTATTTTCCACGGACTTGGACCTGGTGTAGCAACCAAAGCTCTCACTGACTTTAGTGTCTAAAGTTTTAGTGACCCAGAAATTGATGCAATGAAAATCAGTGGCTACTTTCGAAAATGTTGGCTTTAGCACTTAGCCACAGTACTCCTCAACTTGTTGATAAACAATGTGAATTTTAGTCATCTGCAGATCAAACCTGGCAGATCTTCACACACACATCCGTTGAGCCACAAGAAACAGTTCAGGGTCCTATAAAAACTTGCAGCCAATATATTCCTGAATAGCAAATGAAACTGAGTCCTAAGTTTCCTAAACACTGAACACCTTCACATCCAAAATAATTTAACTGACAGCAGTACTGGCCCATCCAACAAGAACCAGTGCCGACATTTTCAAACTTTCAACCCTACAGAGCTAATAGCTGCAGGTTCTCAGCACCACTGAAAATTAAGCCATATGGTTAGGTATTTAGGTGGATACCATAGGCCAGGGGTCGGCAACCTTTGGCATGCGGCCCATCAGGGTCATCCGCTGGTGGGCTGTGAGACATTTTGTTTACATTGACCATCCACAGGCATGAATGCCCGCAGCTCCCACTGGCCGCGGTTCACTGATCCCAGCCAATGGCAACTGTGGGAAGCGGCGGCCGGCACGTCCCTGCAGCCTGTGCCACTTCCCACAAGCTTCCATTGGCCAGGAATGGCAAACTGCTGCCACTGGAAGCTGTGGGGGGCCGTGCCTGAGGACGGTCAACATAAACAAAATGTCTCGCGGCTCGCCAGCAGATTACCTTGATGGGCCACATGCCGAAGGTTGCCGACCCCTGCCATAGACACTCAACTTTGAAAATTTTGATTTTGATATATTTTCTGTTGATACTATTAGATCCCTACAAAACCTAGAAGTATCAGTATTTGTATTTTTGTAATGCTCAAAGATCCAATCCAAATTAGAGCCAAATTTGTGCTAAGCGCTATACAAACACTCATATACACATGCTGCCTTGGCCAGAGAGCCTGCAATCTAATTTAGCAGTGGGTGGGAGCCAGGGCCGGCTCTAACTTTTTTGCTGCCCCAAGCAGCAAAAAAAAGCCCCGCCCCCCGAGCCCCCCCCCCGCTGAGCGCCGCGCTGCCGGAACCCCCCCCGAGCGCCGCGCCCCTTGCCGCCCCCCCCGCCGAGCGCTGCGCCGCGCCGCCAGAGCCCGCCCCCCCCGCCGAGCGCCGTGCCGCACCGCCGGAACCCCCCCCCCGAGTGCCACGCCCCGTGCCACCCCCCCGCCGAGCGCCGCGCCGCCGGAGCGCCCCCCCCGCGGAATGCCGGGCCGCGCCGCGCTGCCCCCCGCCACCCCAAGATTGGCCGCCCCTTACCAGGTGCTGCCCCAAGCATGTGCTTGGTTGCCTGGTGCCTGGAGCCGACCCTGGTGGGAGCTAGTCAAAAGGTGAGGGAGAAAGATGGAGCTAGATGTCAGATGTGGTTTCCCAAAAGCTGTGTCAGAAAGAGGCTCTGAGATTTAAATTTCATAGGATAAAATCCTAACTGCTGAAGTCAATGGAGTTTTGTCACTGAGTTCAATGGGACCAGGACTTCATCTACAGATGTTAAGGACAGAAAGGACAATAACAGTCATCTAGTCTGAACACCTGTACAATACAGGCCACAAAATTTCACTCTGTAATCGATGCACTGTGCTCTATAACTTGTGGTTTGAAACATGCTGAAAGCATTTTCTTGTTCCTGCAATGGAGTAAATTGCACTTTTTCTCACAGGAAATTAAAGTCCATCTCAACAGTAGAAGTACATGTTAAGAGAGGAAGGAACAGGATAGAATAGAATAGTGATTTTGAAAATGTTCCTGTAGACCTAGTGTTAAATTCTGTCATTAGCCAATGAAGATAAAAAGGCATAATGGAGGACAGAATTTGGTCCCCTATTTTTCACTCTGCTGGTATACTATTTTTCCTCCCATACAACTGCTTCTGGAGCTCATTGGACTTCAGGCTGTAGTTTCAGAAACAAACATCGGAAATTCTCCTTCTGCCAGTATTTAAAGGTTTTCTTGGCATTTCCTGGGCATGAATCCCATTCCTTCTGTACCACATGTTCTTTCATTCACTAACTCAATTCTCCTTAACAGCAAGCACTGGGACAGAAAGCATAAACAAATTGTATCTATACAGGCTCCTGCTCCTGCTAGACATAAGTAGTCTAAAAACCAAACAAAAAAATCACAGTGCATTTGATTTATGCTGCAGACTATTTTAGTATTCTTCAGGTCTCCAAAGAAGTGTACTTTCTGACAAATATATTTGTTTTGCCATAATTAAAACTAGATTATGCAAATAATTTAAAATAATAATATGAACTCTTTTTACTTGCTGTATATTTCTGAGGGCAATATCTGTTTTACAAATTTGTACCTTAAACTTTTAAATATTGTAATTTTTGCCTTTTCTTTTTTTCCAAATTATCTATTATTTATTTGCACTTTAGTAGCATCCAGAGACCCTACTCATGGATCAAGGTCCCATTGTTCTAGACACTGTATAGACATTGAGTAAATAAACAGTCTTATTCATCATTATACATAGTAGCTTTCCCTACGTTAAAAAACAGCATTTATTTGGGATTAAACTAATATTGATATGCACTTATAATTAGGTGTTATCCTGCAGCCTTTGTATCCCAAACTCCCATTAACTCCACTGGGAGCTTTGAATGTGCAAAGAATGTAAGATCAAGCACTCTGTTCTATGTAGCAGCAACTCAAATCTGCATTGGGGGGAAAAACTCACAGTGGGCCACATAGTCCCTCTGAGATCCATGTGCAAGGGTCCCCTCTTACATAGATTTCACTTTGCCCATGCAGTAGTAAGTCTCTGCCTGAGTCTCTCTGTACACCCTAGATATACGCATGGGAGGAGCCAGAAGTCGTGCCATGGAGAAACATATGCTCCCACCATCCTGTCACTGTGGTGAATCCGCAGAAAAGTAAATGCAGCTTGAGCCATGTGGCCCTGCAGCCAACATGGAGGCACAGGCCCTCCAATGGGACTCACATATACACAGATCTTAGACCCCGGTGGCTTCTGAAGGCCTGTGAGTTTTCTGTGGGAGGACAATCCGTCCTTACAGTTCCTTGCTGGAAAATAATGTAGCAATTTCCTTTTCTTTTGGAGCATTTTCAATAAAGTGCAGCAAACAATTTTTCAAAGAAAGAAACATGCATTAGTGCTACTCTATAAAATAATTGTACATTTACTAATTTGGCAGAATTCTTTGAAATGAGCCTTTTCACAGATTAGCCTTTCCCTGTAGTTTTACAGTACAGAGACACTGAAATGCCTCTGATCATATAAACCCATTTAGTTTCAGATACTTTTTTTTTAAAACACAATGGAAAGTGTTAGAATAAGTGTCTCTCTTATTAAATGTGTTGCAGAGGCTGGATATCTTGATTTGATCTTGAAAGGTTAAATCATTCCCCTTAGAGTATTCTAATTTTCCTATAAATTACATTACTGTGGGCATTAACCCTATCTTCATAGATCTTGGAGACCCCATTACCTGAATTAGTTGATAATCTAGTAGTGTCTCAAAGTAGCCTAAGGAACAAATGTCAGTGTTTCTTGAGGTAAGTGTTGGCTGAATTTCAATGTTAGCAGAGAATCACAAATGACAGCGTCATTAGGGATAAGGTATATCAACGTATCTTTGTTAAGGTTAATGAGTACAAAAGTCTGTGTCATATAATGCTGAGCTGCTGCTTTTAAGATTTGTTATAAATGAATGAATATCCTTTACTGCGGTGGATGCTTCATCAGGGTGGCATGGCTGAAGCAAATGAATTCCAGATTTTCTGGCATTATGATTAGTAAAAACCTCAACAAATATTTGCTTATGAATAATAAAATAAAATTTGTAGGATATATTGCTGCATGATAAGGCATATACATTCTTGAACTTTAAATATAACTATTATTTGTTTTGATGTTATTGCTTACAAGTCATAAACAGTGCTTTAAGCCTCATTATACTAGCCACTGTACAGTCACTATCTCAAAGAGTTTACAGTTTTAACCCATATTCAAGATTCAACAGAATAGAGGTGGAAGAAATCTGCATTTGGAAAGAAAATTGCAAAAGTATTATTTATATAAACAGTTCTGTGAGGCTGGAAGAGAAACCGAACACCCTGTACTCTGAACATGTTTACTAATCCCAATTGCTAAACCAAAGGAAATGTATCACAGGCATTCAGTCAGACTGTGATGGGTTATTAACCCCTTTCTCTACAAAACCTTATGCAGTGCACAGTGGGAAGCCCAATGTGGAAACAGAAAAAGAACTGTCAGAAAAGAACTGCAATGCATGACAGTTTGTTAGCAAGAGTCAGGCTAACTGTAACCCTAATAACGCGAGATTTGTAGAAGCGAGGATTGTGTGAGGCGGGTGGGAAAGAACTGTGTGAGAAGTTGTTGCGACCTTGTGTAGATAAGGTATAGAAAAATATTGTATGTAGGCTAGAGTCAAAACAAGTGAGAAAAATAAGATATCAAGATGGCCTATGTATAAACAAAATGCAGCTGTCCTCGTTATTATCTGTAATGAAAGGTATAAATGCTTGCTGTAATTGGTTACCTGGGAGAGAGACCTGCTTAGCTCTCTCCCTCTGCACAATTGTGAGAGTTAATAAAGCTTCTGACTTGCTGTACCCAAACAAAAGAGTGAGAACTCAGTTTTTCTCCGACACCAAGGTCATTGCAATCTTTTGGAGATCTGAAAGGAGGCAACTGGTGAGTACAGCTAAGGTTAAGCACTGGCTATAGTCCTCCACATTGTGTAAAGTAATTCTAGTTCTTTCAGGCACCCAAATCTTTACTCTCAAGGGTCTGGGATATAAAAAAGTCAAACAATAGTTTGCTTGTCTGAAGAGTCAAGGTCTTAAGTGTGATTCCCCAGCCTGCAAAGCTATCTATTTTGAACAGTGTATCATTGTAGTATCTAAATATAATGGGTTAGGAGGATGCTGAGGCAACATTATGTACCATTCTGTGACACTCCCCTCCTTCCTGCAGCTCAGCATAACTCTTTGCTGAAGCACAGACTACAGTTCTGTCTTTGCAGGACTTTTTGGAAAGCATTACATCTACAGAGTGTGACTGTCAGGGCTATTGTATGTAAACACCCTGATAAGTAGGTGTAAATAGTTCCAAGTCAACTTTAAAGACAGGGTAACATTTAGTTTCTTAGTAAGCAAACAATTGATGCAAAGACAATATTCAGAGTGGTAGCCGTGTTAGTCTGTATCAGCAAAAACAACGAGGAGTCCTTGTGGCACCTTAGAGACTAACAAATTTATTTGGGATAAGCTTTCGTGGGCTAAAACCCACTTCATCAGATGCATGGAGTGGAAAATACAGTAGACAGATATAAATAGACAGCACACGAAAAGATGGAAGTTGCCTTACTAAGTGAGGGGTCAGTGCTAACGAGCCAATTCAATTAAGGTGGAAGTGGCCTATTCTCAACAGTTGACAAGAAGGGGTGAATACCAAGGGAGGGAAAAATCACTTTTGTAGTGCTAATGAGACCAATGCAATCAAGGTGTCCCATTTTAAACAGTTGACAAGAAGGTGTGAATATCAGCAGAGGGAAATTACTTTTTGTAGTGACCCATCCACTTCCAGTCTTTATTCAGGCCTAATTTGATGGTGTCCAGTTTGCAAATTAATTCCAGTTCTGCTGTTTCTCGTTGGGGTCTGTTCTTGAAGTTACGAACTCTGTCCACATATTTATTCAAGGGACACCATCATAGGACCTAACCACATCAGCCACACCATCAGGGGCTTGTTCACCTGCATATCTACCAATGTGCTATATGCCATCATGTGCCAGCAATGCCCCTCTGCCATGTACATTGGCCAAACTGGACAGTCTCTATGAAAAGAATAAATGGACACAAATCAGACATTAAGAATTATAACATTCAAAAACCAGTAGGAGAAAACTTCAATCTCCCTGGACACTCAATAACCGACTTAAAAGTGGCAATTCTTCAACAAATTCTTCATTTCACTTAGGGCCACATTTTGCTCTTGGATTTGCATAAACAGAATGTGTTCTCTTAGGGCCTAATCCAAATCCCATTAAAATCAGTGATGTCTTTATATGGACTTTCAAGATAGTTGAATTGTGCCCATAAGAAGTGATGCAGAATTAAGACACATTTGAGTTTTTGTTGGAGAATCCCATTAACTTCCCTGCCCCTACCAAGAAAATTTAAAATCTTGTCTATACCAGAAAGTTTTACTGCTTTAATTATACCAGTAAATTAAAGTGGCAACCCTTCTGCTCCCAAATAGTGTGGATGCAATTATATCAGTATCAAACTGCTTATAGCTATATGGCTTATTTTGGTTAGGGAAGCAAAATAGACTATAGCTGTACTAACAACCCCTCCTAGTGTAGATGCAGCTTCAACCAGCATGCTCATGCTTCTTCTAGCATAGCTTACATCAGTTATCTAAGAGATATAAGCTATATTTGCAAAAGCACTTTTATTTTGGTATGAGTACATCTATACTAGGGCTTATACTGACATTGCTATGTCACAGGGGGGAAATGACACCCCTAACCACTATAGCTATGGCACTATAAGTTTCAGGTGTAGACAAGGCCAGAGCCATAGGGTATATGGTATCTTTATAGGGGTATAGCTTCATTCACAGTAGAGCTTATAGCAGTATAACTACATTGGTTTTAAAAAAAAAAAAGACAACCCCCTACCTGACAATTATACTGGTCTAACTTTTCTAGCAAACATATTTTGGGAAGTTAGTTCTAAACAGCTACTCAGAATATTTTATTGGTTGAAAAATTAGGGACAGACTAGTAGCTGATCTCTTTTATCTGTATTATTTAAATTTGCTAGAACAGCTAGTTAAATTAATACAGCTAGATTCACACAGCTGAGTGAAGCCATCTTCTCACTACAAAGCAAAGGATTTGCTGAAATGTTTAAGTCAATGGAAAGCAACAGCTGCCTCCTCATACTCACATCACTTATCTGATTGTTGTGGAAGATTATATACATTTTTCTTTTTGATTTAGAAGTCAGAGGGTGGTTGAATTATCACTGCAAGAATTCTGTAAAGCATTTCAAATATTCTGCAGCACCAATATTTAACCCATGGTCCTTGAGCCATATACAGGTCTTCATAGCCCTGCATTTGAGGCAGGTATAATGTGAAGATTTGATGTCAATGCGGTGATTGCCACAGGAACACCTGACAATTAAAATAAACAGACACACCTCACAGATACACCTGGGCAGTAATAACACTGATAGAACCAGACCTTTTGGAACTGGTGCCACAGCTCTGTTTCACTTCTCCAATTGCAAGCATGTTGTAAAAAACTGCTTTTCTGGATGTATTAGGTAATGCTTTATTTTAAAAAAGTAAAATTTTGTTTTTTTACTCCATAGCTTTGCTGAATGGGCCTGCAAAACATTTTCACCTTCCCTTCCCTAAAGCATATGACCCCTCTGTCCTAACTGTGATAATAGAAATATACAGTAACAACCTTGGCCTGGTCTACACTACGACTTTAATTCGGATTTAGCTGCTTTAATTCGAATTAACGCTTGACCCGTCCACACAACGAAGCCATTTAATTCGAATTAAAGAGCCCTTTAATTCGATTTCAGTACTCCTCCTCGACGAGAGGAGTAGCGTCAAAATCGGTATTGTTAATCCGAATTAAGGTTAGTGTGGCCGCAATTCGATGTTATTGGCAATTAGATGTTATTGGCTACCCACAATGCAACGCTCTGGAAATCGATGCTACTACGGTAGCTTGGACGCACACCACCGAATTAATGGTGCCTAGTGTGGCCGAATACATTCGAATTTATAAAATCGGTTTCCTAAATTCGAATTATATAAATTCGGATTAATCCTGTAGTGTAGACATACCCCTTTACTGAAAAAAGCAACAGAGAGTCCTGTGGCACCTTTAAGACTAACATGTATTGGAGCATAAACTTTCGTGGGTGAATACCCACTTTGTCAGACACATGCATCTGACGAAGTGGGCATTCACCCACGAAAGCTTATGCTCCAATACATCTGTTAGTCTTAAAGGTGCCACAGGATTCTCTGTTGCTTTTTACAGATCCAGACTAACACGGCTACCCCTCTGAACCTTTACTGACTATTTTATAATGGCATAATGGCAGACCCCTCATGACATAATCATCCAGCACTGCAGGAATAGAAGTCTTCACTTGCTTATCCCATGCTCAATGAAGAGTTGCTAACATTTAGAGGGGGAAAATAAAAGTTAATTTCTATAAATTAGTTGTGGCCAGGAAGGAAGATTGATAGTTCCCAATCCATTTGGGGATAATGGGATTCTGCCTCCTGCTGCAGCAGTTCATAGTGGCTATAAATGCCTGCATTGTAGGAATTTTCCTGCAGCTGTAGAGCAGCTGAAGTTGTCCTCTGAAGCCAACAAACTACAGAATATGGGTTAAGTCATGAGTGGCAGTAGTTCTGGACAAGCCATTATCAATAGGTGGTAAGTAAGGAGTCACTGTAAGTTAGGCTACCCAAGTTACACTGGGTGATTGTTTTTTCTTGCAGAGCAAGAAGTAGCTGAAAGCCATTTTTGCCCTTTCTATCCTTAGGCTGCAAGTTTTGAGCTATGCCTTCCACCTTTTTGAGTCTCCTGATGAATTTTAGCACCTTTAGTATTTTATAAACATTAACTATGTGATCATCACAATCCACTTGTAAGGCATTGAGTACTGGTCACATTTTACAGATGGGCACACAGAAGCAAAGATATTTAAAGGTGATGTACAAAGGATTTTACAACAATAGTTTGTGCCTTCTTTGTTCCTGGTATAGAAAGAATGCCTAACCCTTCTGTTTGTTTATTTTTAATAGAAATATGGATTTGTGTGGGTTTTTTTTCCCTTGGAATTTAAGGAGTGATAAGTGGTCTCCTCTGGCTTTCCTGGAGGTCTCAGAGAGGTGTATTCAGACAGGGTAAGGAGAGCCTGACTCTTTAATAAAGGCAACCATTCTCATAAATGGTAATTAATGTGGTTGTGACCAGGGTCCTAGTGGGGAGCTAGCTATTGCCACTCAATTAGGGTGAACTGCAAAGAATGGGGAAGACAATCCCCATAAAGCTGGTGGATATTCCAATAATTAGATTTACCAAGTCATCATAAAACAGCTTCTTTATTACCTTACTGGTTACTCAGGAGTCCAAACAACACAGTTCCCTTAAAGTGATTCAGCCTCAGGCATCCATGCAGGTACACACATCAAATATGATGAAAAATTCTGTAAATCTTATTTCATCATATAAAAGAAAAGGCTCTACCAATCCCAAAGGATCGGACACATTACCTCCCAGGTTAATGAATGTTTTAGATCTTACCCAATACAAGCTACAGCCAATTCTTTTTAAATAAACTAAAATCTATTAAAAAACAAAAGAAAGAGTATGGTTAAAAGATCAATATACACACAGACATGTGTTCAATTCACTGAGGTGCAGATTCATAGCAGAGATGATGAGCTTTGAAGTTGCAAAGAGTTCTTTCAGAAATAGTTCATAGTTTATAGTCCAATGTCCAAATATATTCAGATCATACCAGCATAACTGGGACCTCAGTCTTGCGACTCAAACTTCCCCTGATGAAGCCTAAGCAGATCTGAGATCACAGAATCAGGACCCAAAGATCTTTTATACAATTTCATGTCTTTTGACAAGTTGGAGTTCCTCAGGGAACAAAAGGTAATTAGGATGACTTTGAAGGAGGTCTATCACCAGTACTTAGCTATACGAATTAACATAATTTTCTTGTTCCTCCGCCATTCACAGTACATTTCAAAGAGAGATGAATATCAATATATCCCGTGATTACAATTCATTTAAATTCTAGGATGTTCTTTTGATCTCTGAACTATCAGAATATAGCATAGAAAGGGACTGTTGATTACATCTCCCCACATGTCTTTTGAGGGTTATTTATTTTGCAGGATGTTTAACCCTTTCTAGCTATGCATCACAGTGGTTAGAACAAATTTTTATGCTGTTTGACCAAAAATACCTTCTCTCACAATTGCTCAAATTTTAGCCTTTCAACTCCAGTGATGTTACAATTTCACTAGTTGTAAAGTCACCGAGTCTTCCAGGCTAGGTCAGACCTGGATTTCTAGTGTAAATATCAAGCAGAAATAATACCCAACATACACTTCGGAGCTGCTACTTAAGCAGCAAAATGGCAAAATATCCTTTTTGATATTTAAGTGATTTTACAAAAGCCACAGAAGTAGTGTTAGGCTTGGAATCATTATTTATGTTGTGCCTAGGAGCCTAGACATGGGCCAGGACTCTATTGATCTAGGTGCTGTATGCATACAGAACAAGAAGCCAATCCCTGCCCCAAAGAGTTAAAAGTATTTATTGTCCCTGGTAGCATTCAAGGTATGCTATGTGCTTTACAAATAGAAATAAAAGTCAAAGAGTTAGTCAAAAGAGTTTGCAATATAAAGCAGTGGCTCTTGAGCTGTTAAACGTTGAATTACATCTCTATTCTACATTCACTTGAATATAGAAGTTATTTCAGTGGTGTTGCTTATAAGCCATTTGATAACCATATTTCTTCTAGAAACAACAAAGGTGAGTTGTTTTGTTTCACAGATGCTTCTTTGCTTTCCATTTAGGATTGTTTTGTTCATCTCTATTCTACCATAAGCTTTGAAAATATGAGCCTCTGAAGCTTTTATCATAATGCTAGTTAGTAATTGAAAGACTGTCAATTCTTTATTTTATTACTGTGCTTTTCTTGGTTACTTCTTAAATAGGCTATGATACTTGGCTTCTGATCTCCTCCTGGGCACCAGTTTTTAGTTCTGAGGACACAGTGCAGTACTTGGAAACATGCAGAGCCTCACAGTTCGTCATGTACTCATTTTTATTTATTGTAACTTGGGTTGGACCAGCATCTGCCATCTCTTATGCTCTTTTACAGTGTAACGAATAGACTTTATCTAAGGTTTCAGAGTAGCAGTTTAGTCCTTTTGGTATGATGTCCATCTGCTTGCATTTGGAAAGGAAGATGATGTCTGTCTGTATCTGTACGAGTTTTTTCATGAAGTTGATGGATTTCCACTCCATACGGCTAAATGCAGTGCCTTGCATAATGACAGGATGAATTTTCTCACCACAGTGTTGAAGAATCACAGAGGAATTAGCCACCCATTAAACCTATTTTTCTTACCTTATATCTACTCATAGCTATGTGTCTCTCCATAGACTGCATGAGAAATAATTTCACAATTTTTACCTTTAAAAATATCGGCATTGTGAAGCACTCTGCAGCTCCTGACCATCTCTTCTCTTACTGCAATTGATGCTTTACCTGGTCAATCAGAGTAATGTTGAAATAGTAGTAGTAGGTGAGAAAGAGGAAAGGAACAACAGAATATTCATGGAGAGCCTCATCCAAAGGTCACTGAAGTTACAGAGGGTATGTCTACACTGCAATTAAACCCCTCTGGCTGTCCCACGTCAACTGACATGGCGTTTGGGCTATGGGGCTGTAAAGTTGCTGTGTAGATGTTCAGGCTCAGGTTGGAGCCCAAGATGGGAAGGCTCCCAGAGCCTGAACTCCAGCCTGAGCTCTACACTGCTATTTTATAGCCCTGTGGCCTGAGCTCCACAAACCTGAGTCAGTGTTTAATTGCAGTGTAGACATACCCTCAGAGCCTTTACATTTAATTCAGAGAGCTTTGGATCAGGTCACGAACCAGATCTTATTGTGGACAGCACACAGGCCATCAACTAGTGATAGTTGCATTACAGGACATGTCTAGACCATACTCATGATTGTAATTTGAGCTGACGTACTCAAAGCTTGCTTTAATCTAGCTAACTCAGGACTTGGAACAGGGAAGTTGCAGCAGAACCTGCCTGAAACCCTGGGTAATTGTGCATGGGCAGGTCCACACTGAAGCGTGCACTGTTGTTGCTTCAATACTCGGGACCCAAACTATCTAGATTAAAGCTACCTCAGGTATGTTAGCAATGACACCCCCTGAGTGAGTGGCAGAGTTAAAGGCCAGAAGGGACCACTATATCCTCTAGTCTGACCTCCTGTATGTCACAGGCCACCAACAGCACCAGCACACAACACAAACAAGCTGGCAATACAACTGAATTCAAACTTGTCCAGCTCTCCTAGAACTAATTCAGTTATTTGCCCCCACAACTCCTTTTGGGAGACTTTTCCAGAACCTCAGCCCATTGAGCATTAGAAACCGTCTTCTAATTTCCAGCCTGAATGTATTCATGACCAGTTTATACCCATTTGTTCTTGCATCAACATTATCCTTACTTAAATAGGTCTACACCCTCATACCCCCAATGTATAAATAGAGAGTGATCATGTCCCCTCTCAACCCTCTTATTAGATGGAAGAAGCAGAACTCTTTAAGTATCCTCTCCTAAGATAGGCCATCTATCCCCATGATCATCCTAGTAGCTCTTCTCTGCACCTGTTCGAGTGTAAATTTACCTTTCTTGAATATGGGTGACCAGAATTGCAAAGAGTATTCCATGGGAGGTCTTACCAGTGCAATGTACAATGGCATGAATACTTCTCTAGCTCTACAGGAAATGCTTAACTAATACATCCTAGGATCACATGTGCCTTTTTCACAGGCATATTCCATTAGTGGCTCAGTCATCTTGTGATTAACCCACACCTCCTCTCCTCCTCCTCTGTCACTTCCAACTGATGAGCCCCCAGCTTGTAGAAGAAGTTATGGGACCCTAAGTGCATGACATGGCACTGTGTACTAATGGATTTCATCCTATTTCGCTCACCTTGGGTGGATCCGCGTGAGTGGCAACATGTCCCTGCTGCTCCTACATGGAGGCGCGGCTAGGAGGCTCTGTGCGCAACCCCTGCCCGCAGGCGCCACCCCTGCAGCTCCCATTGACCACGGTTCCCGGCTAATGGGAGCTGTGGAGCCAGTGCTTAGGGCGGGAGCAGCGTGCAGAGCCGCCTAGCCACACCTCCGTGTAGCAGCAGCAGGTACATGTCTCCGCTTGTGGGGAGCCACCCGAGGTGAGCGCCGCCCAGATCTGGCACCCCGCACCCCCTCCCATGCCCCAACCCCCTGCCCCGAGCCCCCTTCTGCACCCAAACTCCCTCCCAAAGCACACACCCTGCACCCACTCCCACATCCTCACCCCCAGCCTCCTCCCACATCCAAATTCTCTTCCTCTTAGTTAACCAGAATTTTTTACTTATTGCCCCCCCTCCCCATTTTCCCCAACATGCCAGATACCAAAGGTTTTACTCTATTTGCTATCTAAAATGAAATGCAGGTTCATAAGTATGTCAAAAAGAAAAACCTCCTTTTGGACAACGTTATAGCTTCTTCAGAAGTGTGGCCTCTCTCTTGAAGATTCAAACATCCTTATTGGCACTTGATTGACATTTTGGACATCTTCATAAAACAACAATATACTATTGAAAATTCATGTTTAAACTTTTCAACTGAGCTAGCTTTATATCTTCTCTTGAATTTATTTTTGATACACCAAGTACAAAAATATGAAAATCAAGAATTATGAAGGAGTGTGGTTTTGTGGCTACAGTGGATGGGGAACCAGTACAGCTCTGCCACTGACTTATTGTGCAGACTGGGCTAAATTATTTAGGCACAGGTTTTCAAGTTAGCCTCTAGTTTTGGTTGCCCAACTTTACACAGCTTGACACTGCTTTTCAGAGGTACTGAGTACCTCCATCTTCTCCCATTCTCTTGTCTGGACCATTTCTGAGAATACTTAAAACCATACTATCACTTATCAGGGAAGTTTTTAACTGCAGATATTTGTTAGCTAGCAAATAGAACCACAAATCTTCATGAAGTTATATAGGAGACAAACGTATGAGCCAAACCTTAAAAAAAAAGGGATAAATCATACAGGACTGGACACCAAAAAGATACTAATTCAGAATACTAAAAAAAATGGAGGCTTGTAAATAGGGACCTATGAGCTTCTTGAATATAGCATAGGAAGGAACATGTATTACAAGCAGATATTTCTGCTTCAAGAAAGAAAATTTTGAATAAGTGAAGAAATCTAGGAGTATCTCCTTAGTCTTAGCTCAAATTTTACACAACTTGACTTCAGGAGCTTTCCTAAATAAAGACTGAGTAAAAGCTGATGAAGGAAATTAGGAGCTGGTACCAAGTGAGCACATCCCAGGGAGAGAAACTATGGAAATCAACCAGTATTGGTAGTGACAGGAGGTTCGTGAAAGAGAAGGTAAAGGGGTAACTTGATCACAGTCTAGAAATAGCTAAACAGGGAACTGAAGTTTGATAGAGGCTTCTTCAATCTAGCAGACAATTGTATTACAAATTCCAATGACTAGAGATTAAAGCTCGACAAATTCATACTAAAAATAAGGTGCAAAATTTTTTTAGTAGTGAGTGTAATTAGCCATTAGAAGAATTAGCCAATGGTTGTGGTGGATTATCCATCACAGGCAATTTTAAAATCAAGAAATTAAAAAAAAATCTGCTCTAGTTCAAAGAGGAGATAATTCAGGGAAGTCCTGTGGCCTGTGTTAGAGGTCAGACTAGATGAGCGCTGTACTACTTTCTGGCTTTATAATCTATTTCATAATTATACTCTGACATTTAAAGATACCTGCATTGCAAGTGGGAAAAAGAGTAGTAACTGAAGCTTTGCAAATATAGCAGGAAAGTGTTCACACAAGTATCCCTGTGAATAAAAACCACAGATTCACTTTGCTGGTATTTGGGAACCTTTTTATTCATTTCTTGTCAAGTATTCAGGTAAGCATAAGAATGTTTAGAGAAAGGAAAAGTATCTTTCTTTCTAGCACCTATATTACAAGAAGTGATCCTCTGGCCATGTTGAAACCCTCTCTTAATTATTCTTGCACATATTAAGTATCACTAAACTTCCAGTGGTTAAAACAATCATGAACAATAAAACAGCATTTTTTAAAGAAACAGATCTTCCCAGATAAGTTTGATTGCTTTTTATTTTTCAGACTTACACAATGAGTGGGTAAAGAGAGAGAGATTTGGTGCTTTCTGAAATCATACAAAAAATAATTCAGGTTCCCCTAGACAGAAGGATTGTCACAGATTGAAAACAGAAAAAGGTAGTAAGTAGTAAAATGTAGTGTGGCAGGGATAGATGGCCAGTAGGGTACCACTGCAGTGTCCTGTTTTGGGGTATCTTCATTAGTGACTTAGAGGAAGCAGCACATCACTGAAATCACTAGCTATACAAAATTGAAAGAAGTTGCAAAACAAAACAATGAAACAAAGGGACCTAGATGGATTAGAAACATTAGCAGAAAATAGTAACTAAGTGAGATACAGCTTTATTAGATAGTTAACTCTTCAGGACAGGACTGTGTTTTCCTGTGTCTTTGTGCAATGTCCAACACAATGAGTCCACAATCATGACTGAGTCTATAAGTGACAACTATAATGGAAATAAAAAAATAAGAATGGTCCACTTAGAAAAATGCAGGGTAGTAAATCAGAACTAACACAAGGAGAGTTACTCTGGGCTAGGTTGCGAGTTGACCTGTTTGTCTGTGTAGGAGAGTAGGAAGGAGTAAGATTGCCCCTCTACTCGGGCAACATGGATCTTTAGTACATAATACATGCTGGTCAGGATCCCCAACAAGTGAAGTGAGGGCCAAGGGTCAGAGGAAGAACAAACCTGAGTCTAGGAATAGCAGCGGAATTGACAGTCAGATTCCAGGCCATGGCCAATACCATGGTCAGAGAGTCTGAGTCAGGCAGCCAAGTCCAAATCAAGCCATGGTCAAAGCCAGGAATTCAGGAACGATCATAGCAGCTACAGGAAATCCACACTGTTGCCTACACACTTCCTGGAACACCACTTGGGTATATATAGGGCAGAGAGCCAATCAGGAGTCATGAGACTGCTATCTGTCAAACCCTTGAGGCAGAGCATCCCATGGTCTGTGTCCATAGCCAGTCATGGAAGTGGAGCACAAGCTAGTTATAGTTGCTGCTGGGTGGCACCCTGGAGCTGCCAGCTGCCTAGTAGCTCTCCAAGCCTCAGTTCTAGACCAATGGGGCCTTACAATGTCTGCCTACTGCATTCCCAAAGGGAAGGGGTGGCACTTTGGCTCCCTATCCTCAACTTGCTGTGTAGTACAGTAATTAGTAACTTACTATGCTTGGGGAGCAAAGGGGAAATTAGGGGAGGAACTGTAACTCAGAGTGTCACAATACTGCCTGGGTTGATGCAGCTTTCCTGATGCCTTGCTTAGCACTGTGCCTATAATCATAGTTTAGCCACTGTGACCAAATGCACCCCTTCATTCAGACCCTACAAACTACTGTAATAACCCTTGTCAAAAATATGTCTTGGGAGGTATTGTGAAAACTAAAAACTCACTGGTTAATATTATCACGGTGAAATGTAGCAACAGTATGTATAAAATTATGAAATCGTGCCTGTCTGATGTTAAAGGGACTTATTCAAACTCACATAGCTCCAATTAGGTAGAACTGGTCAAGCAGGCCTGTCTTAAACAAAGGTGTGTGCATTTACCTCAAACTGCATATAAGCTGTAAATTGAGTTCTCAGTCAGCGAGATGGTGAAGAAAGATGACAAAGAAAATCTGCATTTAAGCCTGAAGCCTCCTTCTTCCACCAGACTCCATGTTTCCTTGCTCTCAGCCAGAAATACCTTTAACTAGGGGGTCACACTCAGGAAAATCCTTTTCAAAGGCTGACTGAACTACAAAACTGAGGGGCAAAAATGCTGCCAGTTCTCTCTCCCTACCCATCTCTCTCTTTGCACCTAAGAAGAAAAGAGAAACAACTGTTGGACTTTGGGAGCAGATCCTGGCCTTACAATTTGGTCAGTAATGTACTGAAAACATGTGGTCGGAATTTCATCTTGAGCTGAGTCTAATTTTTTAAGTTTAGTACTAGGAAATATTTTATTTTTATTTTTCTTGTAACCATTTCTGACTGTAATGAAATAATACCCGTACACACTTAAACCTATTTCCTTGTATTTAAATAAGCTTGTTTTATTCTTTAATCAAAACTAACCCAGTGTTGTGAACTGTGTGTGTAACTCCATTTAAGGTGGCAATCTGCTGTATCTCGATCCCCATAGGCAATGGACCTAACATATCTGGACTATCCAGGTGATAGCCAGACAGTGCAGAACACACATTTTTGGGAAAAAATATGGGACAGGGAGTATGATGGGGTAACCCTGCATGTAGTAATCAAGGCTGATGGAAGCCAGAGCATGGCTGGAGTTTGCTGACTTCAAGGTTAAGAATTGCTGTGGCTGTCCAAAGACATTCTGGGTGTGACCTGCATACTGGCAGGCTGATTAGGAGCAGACCAAATTGGAAGCTATAACAGCAAAGCATTGTAAGGTGTGCAAGGTTGTAAGGCAGGAGTGACATCAACCCTCACTTGTCTGGATTGCACCCGCTTCTTTTGTAAATAGTTTCCCGAAAGTTGCCTGTCCCTGACCACCTGTGTTACAGTAAAATTTGTTCACGTGATTTTACCTCCTTCTTTTTAAACCACTAGTATATTTCTATATACCATATCTCTATATCTTTATCTATTCAATGCCTTTCTCAAGAACCAGTGCAGCAGAAAGTTATT
This sequence comes from Emys orbicularis, assembly GCF_028017835.1. NCBI lineage: Eukaryota > Metazoa > Chordata > Testudines > Emydidae > Emys > Emys orbicularis. Next base: position 28,317,870 of record NC_088684.1, read on the forward strand.
TGCAGCCTTCAAGTGAAGGAGCTCAAAGGCAGCCTTAGCTCTTAGACTTTGCTTTTAGTGGTAACAAAGAAGCTTAGTGTGCAGTTATAAGATTAATTGAAATAATGTCTGATACTCACAACAATAAGAATGTGTGTGGGTTCAGTTGTCACTGACCTATGTTAAAATTACCCTTTTCCCCCTTAAAGTTTGTGAGCAGTTAATATACAGTGACTTAATTAAAATAAAAGAGGAAAAAGTAGATTAATTTGGTGGGGCCATTAAGTGAATGACATTAGACACTTGTCTCATTTGAGTAGCCCATAACAATACTACTAAGGAGACATTGTACACATGGCCCAGTTAGCAGGACTGTCATGCTGTTGGTATTCTTATTAATGATAATCACACTAATATTATCCAGAGTATCTTATTTACACCAAAATTTACGATCAAATCTCGGTAGGCTTGGTTCTAAATGAGCATCTCCCAGCACTGGTTGGTAGAGGTAAAATAGTGTTCTGTTAGTCTTGTTAAAATTACACACAACAAACTTCTTAAAAGATTAGGAAATGCCAGAATTAAGGCTCCCTGTGCAACTTTAATTTGCCCCCTTATGTGACTTCATTGTGAGAGAGTCTTGTCCAGCATCATAGAAAGTCAGTGACAGAGCCAAGAGTAAAACGCAGCTCACCTGGTTTCCAGTTCAGTGTCTTAACCATAAGAGAACAACCTTCACTGTAGAAGCTTCTGCCTCATTCACTGTCTATCCTGTGCACTGAATGAAGCAGAAGATAAGTAGAAAAAATAGTGATTATATAATATATTTTATCATAATACAGACACATAAGTGTCAGATTAAAGTTGCACATGCTTGTGCAGAGCAGATGGAAGGTCAGTGGATCTGGGAGCATGCTCAGCATAATGATATATTCAGAAATTTTAGGATCAAGTCTTTTTATATGGAGCATGTGCACATGGTGATATTCAGAAGCTTCTTATTTGGTCATATCTAAGTAGATTTTCATGGCAACACAAAACCCCAGCTTATTCTCTCCCAAAATTTCCAAAACCTTGTCCAAATCATTGCTGTGCTCCAGCACCATCTTAAAACCCTCACAACAATTAGACATTTGTTAAAAAGTCAACAAAACTACTTACATTATTTTTCCCTAACCTCATTCTTGAAAACAGCTGATCCATTTATGCTGAAACTTAAACATAAAAGTCAACCTGGGACAAAGACAAAGCATGGAAAAATTCAACCCAAAAACTTATAAAGCAACTGTAAACAATGGCTTAATATGGAAAATGTTAAGCAAACTTAATTATAACTGCAGCTGGTAGTGATATGTATAATGTAACATTTGGTCACAGTTTCAAGGTTATTTACTATATAGACCAGTGGTTCTCAAACTTTTTTTTTCATGGACCACTTGAAAATTGCTGAGGCTCTTGGCAGACCACTTAATGATCTTTCCAAATGTTGTTTGTACCATTAGCTAACTATTGTTAAGCGCTTTGGATAAAAGGGCTATATAAAAAAACTTTAATAATTAAGGTTTTTTGTTCTACAAATAAAAGCACACAACTCATATTTTAATATCAGTATTCTTACCTTTCTAATGTGATGGATGTGCCCTCTCTTCCCCACCGCAGCAGCCCCCGAGCTGGGGCTGGGAAGGAGGGCCATCTCTCCCCGGCAGCCGCAGCCCTGGAGCTGAGGAGAGTCACCTCTTTCTCTGGTTGCCACAGCCCTGCACATCCCAAATTCCTCTCACCCCCTCTTCTCACCCCACTTGCCCCTACCTCCTATTCCTCCCAAGGCCACCACTTCACCTTACATGTGCGTCTTCTCCAGGGTCCAGGCACCTAATTAGTGAAGCCACGCCTGCGCGACTCCACTAATTAGGTGGGTCGCCCTTCATTCTCTTGTGTGCGGCTACCCAGGCGTGCACCTTAGAGGGAACTATCTGAGGACCACCTGAATGGAGCTCGCAGACCACTGGTAATCCACGGACCACAGTTTGAGAACCTCTGCTATAGACTAATGTATTGCTTAAACTATAGTTTAACAATGATTTGGGTTTAGTTATCTCAGTCTGCTTAAGAGTTTCAGTAACTTAAATGTAAATGAACCGGAGAGCATTTTCGGTACACTTGGATGGTGGAAGCAACATTGGAAAACTAGGGAGAGAGCTAGAAAAAAAAACCTGAGCTGTTTGGCAGACATTCAGAACCATAATACAAATGTCCCCTCATTTGCAGGATTCTCAGAAATGAATGTTCGGGAATTATGGAATTAAAGGATTCTAGACAGAGACAGATGGCTTCAGCTGTAAAGATATTTGCTGAAATTCTTAAGCAGACCACTGGAACAACAGGAATTGCATTGTGTCCTGAGTTTAATTCAGACTATTTAGAACAGGTCCTTTTCTAAGTCTCAGTGAAATGAAATTGTAAGCATGATAGGAAGAAGCCTGCTATCGCTATATTCTAAACTGAAGAATTTGTTAAATCTATACAAAAATTGGTGTACAACAAGTATAGCCCACTCTCCTGAAATATGTTGGTCTTTATGAAGATGGCATCTGTATTACTTAAGATATAAACATTTCCAGTGTTTTCATCTTCAGAAACATTTGCCAGTCTGAAGCACAGCTCTGGTCTAGGTCTTTAACAAAACTGAATAACAATGGCGCCAGAATCAATCCTTAAGGAATCAAAGTATTGAATTCTCCATACTGTGACCCATGCCACTTACAATGACCTTTTACTTATGCTTATTTACACAATTTTCTATTCAGTTTATATACCTGCATTCGACACATCATTTTGAATGTTCTTCTTAGCCATCTGCTCTCAATACACAAAGACAACTTCATAAAAACAAACCCCTATAAACCTCTTGTGTCTTAATGGATTTCTTGAATCTTCCAGCCTTTCAGCTGAAATCATCTTAATTGCTTCCTCTGGAAAGCCCTCCTTTGTTACTGAAATAGCAACATTGATTCTAAAAGAATATGTTCCATGCTCCTTTACTTGATCAGATTAGAAGAGTGACAGTATAATCTAATCTGCATGCCTCTGGTCAGATCCACTTTTAATTTCATGATGGCTATAATATGTGGTAGGAACATGACTGGTTTAATCCTGCCATCTTTGACTTCAGCGGGAGTAGGATTGTCCCCACTGTGTATAGTGTATATTAACAGTATGAGATGTCTATTGGTAGAGTTTCTTGTGGGAGTGCAGTCACATGTGCAGTTTGCTGCATCCTGCTTTCTTGATAGTCATCTGAGGATATGTATCCTTATCCCTTTGATGGCTGCTAGTTTGAAGTAGCTGATAGAGAACATTGTCAGTGGTTGGGAATATTGCAGAATGTCCTAGCTGGGGAGGAAAGCCGTAGAGGCCAATGTGAAATCTTTGTCAGATGGCCATATAGTTAGAACCTTGCTTATGCTGAAGTTAGTGGCTTGAGTGAAAATTGAGTAAGGACCTCTGGATATGACGCACATAAAGGAAGGGTTGATACAGCAGTAAGAGCAGCCATGACTTGGATTGTAAAGATTATTGGCAGTTGGAAAGCTCAACTGCCTCCACAGATGGAAACTGTGGTTTTCTTTAGTTATAGGTTGCTTAATGCTAGGACAATAGGGGGCTATTGTGTTCAAGTCAACCATTCATGAAGAAGCTTCTTTTGAATTTATTATTGAAACCTGGCTAAATGCTGCAACATGGCCAATACCCACATTTCTCTCAGATGGAGGCTTCACAGTCCAGGCCATTGTAACAGGCAGGCTGGACTACTATAATATGCACCTCATCAGGCTTTCCTTTAAATGTATGCAAAGGCCACACTAATTACAGAGTAAATCTGCTCACTTCCTTCTTAGGATAGGAACAAGGAGCTGGGTATTGTCCCACCTCCAAGTCTGTAGTATACTGTATGCTGTGTCTTTAAAATGACCTATATAAGAGCATTGGGGTGTTGCCCAGTGGCAGAAGCCCTGGTGTAGGGAGACACAAAGAAAGCACTTGAATGCAACTGGACAACAGTGCACATGTTTGTTTCTGACCATAAAGATTTATAATTTAAAATTTTGTGTTTAAATATGTTAGCCACTTTAAATTCTTTAGTATTCCCTGAGCTCTGGTGACTGCAGTACATGCACAGATAGCAGCCCACAACTACCTTGTAACATGACTAACCCGATGATAAGCACACTGTAATGGTGGTAGCTTTAATTCTGTTAGCTCTGTGTTACATCTTTACATTTAAGAAGTGTGCCTGCCCATCTGCTACAGGGCAGAGCTGTAAGGGGATCCAAGGAGGGGGATCTCACAGAGTGAGCAATATGCTCAGCTTTCTATAGTCATCACCTCCCATCTCTTCTTGTTTTCCTTTAATCTAACAAAATATTTCAGCGTAAAATCATGTTTCAGAAAATACAACATACACCAAATTCTAGGTGACAAAAAATGTTCACCCGTCCTATTTTAATGTAAAGCTAGCAAAAGCAGAACCAATTTTTCAATTCTTATGGTCCATGTTTTCTGATTATTCAGTATTTCTGAATGTGTGAGGCACTTCACAGGAGATAAGAAAACTCCTTCCCTGCCAGGAACACTTTACTGTCTAAATATAAGGCAAGATGCAGCAACCTGATAGGGAAAAAGGAGAACAAGCAAGACTAATATAGGTTTATCCAGTTATGGACTATTCAATGTCCATTGCTGTCAATGGAAGGCCTCCTGTTGGTTTCACTAGGTATTGGATTGGGTCTTTACTTAGGTATGTTGTGTGGGTATCTTGAAATTACAGTGCAATGATCTATATGTATCCATATACTCTTTTAGAAGGGATGGAAATGGGATGAGAGAAGGAAGGAAGGAGGGGGTATGAGAAGGGAAAGAAGCAAGAGTTTTACACACACACACACACACAGACACACACACACCCCACCCTAGAGAGAGAGAGAGAAAAAAAATACTAAAATAATTTTCATGCCTCCAGTGTCAGTAACCTGAAACTGGATATGTGACAGAAATCAGCAATTTTAATAGAGAACTTCTGAAAAAGGTCTGCCCTTACGGAATATATTAAATATCTAGCATTTTAACACCAGCACCATTGAATCATCTCAGAAATGGCTTCAGATTCGCTATCTCCTTAGTAATAGCCTGAACCATTCCCGAATTGTGAGACCAAAAATATAACCTTTAGCAGAGCACCTTTGTTGACCTAAATTCACAATCCCATTCCTATTTAGCTAAAGGTCAAAAAAAGTCTTGAGTAGTTTATTTTTTTGGTCATAATTCTTCCTCTCTCCTGCACTTTAATAATGTCTTATCACTGGAGCTGCGTGAAACTTTCAAAACAAAATCCAAGCCACAGGAATTGGGTAAGTTTAGACTGTGCAGCATGTGTTTATTCTGTTCAGAGCAGGTTGAGAAATCCATCTGCTTAAAGAGACTTTGAGCTCAAGCAGTAATATGCCATTTTACTTTGTACATGAAATCAAATTCACGTTTGCCTTAAAAACAGTTCTATATACATTTCAACATTTGAGGTGGCTCATTTAATAAGGAATCATTTAAATTAGGTTGTAATTTTATACCCAATTTTCCAAGATCACCCACTATAAAAATATCACAAAAATCAAGCAAGAACACAGTGTGAGGACACATATATAACTAAATCAATTCCATTTGCTTATTCAATATTAAGTAGGTGAAAACAAACACAGGTAAACCAGCAATATATTATAAACACTCAATATCTACTTTTGCTATTAAACAGCCTAATTCACAGTTCGTATGGTCATCTATCTGATTTATAAACCATGGCACTGTGACCATTTGGAGAAATCTGTCTATATGATTCTATTTGAGATTGAGTTCTCTGTATACATCTTTACCAGACTCCATTTTGAATGTGCTGCACTTTTGTCTCTATTGTCTACTTGCCTCCATGTTAGGCCTTGTCTCCACTGCAGGGAAATTCGATCTAAGCTACACAATTTGAGTTACGTGAATAGCATAACTCAAATCAACATAGCTTAGACCTACTTACCGTGGGGGTCCACACTATGCGATGTCGACAGGAGATGCTCTCCCATCGACTCCCCTATGCTTCTTGATCCGGTGGAGTATAGGACTCAACGGGAGAGCGATCTGCGGTCGATTCTCTAGACCACTAAATTGATCGCTGCTCGTTGATCCCCCGGTAAGTGTAGACAAGCCCTTAGACTGGAATTCCAAAGGTGGCAGCAAAGGACTAACAAAAGTGCATGAACATGGATTTGTCATCACTCCACACGAAAGGCCATCCCCTGTCTAGAGGAACTAGTTTAGCCAGAGAAAGGTAACCTATCAAGGAAGTCGCCAGGTAGGACTCTTTGGTCCCCTGTTGAGGCTGGAAGGTAATAAAAGGGAAGAAGCTGCTTTACTTTCTCTTTCTTTGTCCATTTTTCACCAGTTTAAGATGATGGAAGCTGCCGAAGGAGCTAAACAGTGGGAGACTGTGGCTACATGAGCAAAGATTGTCCTCCAGGGACTCCCAAAGGAAGGGTGAGCTGGAAAGGGAGTAATGCATGTAGGGTGTGTTATTTTGTAAGGATCTGTTCATTTCTTGCACGATTAAGTAAAGAGCAACAGTGGAAAGTATCTGTATCCCTCATTTGGAGTTTGCCAGTTCCTGGAACTCTGGACTGAGCCGATGGAGTGGAGGGGTCCTACCCTATGGATTACAACAGTAATGGCTACCAATACCTAGCAGAGTGCTCAGCTTTCTTGAAGTCAGGGGTGGAACAGAATGGACTAGAAAACCCTGGTAAGGCCAGTAGTGAGACTTCTGCAGGGGATAACATGGACAGGCAGTTTGCTGGGCCAGTGATGAACCAGGGCTGCTCAGCCCCTCAGTGGGAGGGAACAGCCTGACTGAGACACAAAGAGATTAGTTTTCATTTCAGTTTTGAGCTTTGAATTTGGGAGCAGACAGAGAATCAGAACAGCTCAGGGACTCTCCTCTGATTAACTCCCTCTCCCCACAAAGGGAGTCTTTGAACTGCTGTGGGATCTAGTGCATGGTTCCAGCCTGGCAGAGACTGGCCTCCGGAGTGCCAGAGATCCAACCCGGTGCCAGCTGAGACCTTCACAGGAGATACTGTAAGAGGGCTCCTTTTTCTTTAAGCTGGCTGATGTTCACGGCACTGCAACACTCATCTCCGGACTCATCCTCAGTGTAGCACCTGCCTGGGAAACTGCCAGGGAGGGAGCTGGGGCCTGCGAAGAGTTGAGTTTTAGGAGGTGGGGGATTAGTTCATGTATTGATATTTTAGTACTTATTAGTTAACCTTAACCCTATTCTTCCCTGGATCCTATTTTACTGCTCCCCCTTTGTTATATTGTTATTTTGGGGTGTGTCATTTCTTTGCTGGGGTTTGTGTTGATGTACTTTATTATTTCTTGTGTATTGGATTTGGCGCTTCCTGCCAGCAGTGGTAGCATTATTCATTTTCCGAAGGGACAGCACCCCTGGTGTCTCAGGCACAGTGACGAATCATCTTGGGTGAAGATATCAGGCATCACAAAAAGGAACCCAGGAACCAACCCAGGTGAGGAGAAGGAGGAAGCTACTCCAAGTAGTAAACACCAGGAAGGAGGTTTGAGCCACACTTTGGGGGAGGGACTACATGTCTATCTGTGTTATATTCTACATCTACCATGTGTCCCCTGAACAAGTTAACCTGTAACCCAGAAGGCTCACAGTGGGATTCTGGGAGCAGGAGTGTTTAAATTACTGGGGTATCTTGGGGCTCAGCGCTGGGGATTAAAGCAGATGGGTTGAAGCACTCCATTTCTGTGAAGGGATAGCACACCGAAAGTCAGAGCCAAGGAAAGTTTCCAGAGACCAAAGGAGGACACAGTTTTGTCACATGCTGAGGCCCAGGGAGGCTTAAAACACCCAATTCTCCAAAGTCTGTATCTTCTTCACAGTAATTTGGTGTGTCACCAACAGGAGCAGACCAAATTAGATCTATGAGACACAGTAGGCATTATTGTTCCTTTAAATTACAGCCCAGAATTTGTTACAATGCATAGGCAGTTTTGCTCTCTCTTGCTATATTTTGTGTTTTACTTAAAGCCCCAGATCCCAGAGTATTGTGAATACATAAAGATATCAACTTTCATTTTAAAAGAGTTTTAAGTCTTTTTGGTTTGGGAAAAAAACTTGAAAATATTATTAGAGTGCACTCTAAAGGCTCAGAAACCAGAAGACAAAGAACCCTTACATTGTGGGGCTGTTTTAATATCATGATTTATAACGCAATCTCATGATTACTTTAGAATGCTTGAGGTGGGAATCCCAACATAGGAAGAGCATGGCCATTGCACCACTCTTATAGGTTTCAGTACAAGTTCTTCCCTACATCTAACCATCCCTGCATGGCACTACCTTCTTCCCCCCATCATCCCCTTTTACAGAGTCTGGTGTTGCTATGGTTGCTAACATAAAGCCATCCTTGCTATTGAGGAAGGACAAGGACTGCAGTTGCTTCTGCCTGAGACTCCTTGTTCCCTTCCTCAACTCTTGCACACAAATCTGGCATTAAGCATTTATTCCAGTATACTCACCTCATTAATGAGACACAAGCTGTATCAATCTGACCTTCTTAACTTGTTGATGTGCTACACACATCTTCTGAATGATCTGTATCCAAATAATCATGGTTTAATGACAGTACTTTTGCCATCTTTATTTTTGTATTTTTATAGGGTAAAATTCACCCTCGTGCAGAGAGCCTATACAAGGTCTATCCTCCCACGTAAGTCCTTCTTAAACCCTATCTAGAGACCTTAAGTGGTATTTGAGGGGCATGTGGATGACTTTCAACCACACTGGCATGCATGTCATATGGGTGATCTGGTGATACTCCTGGGGCAGATCTTAAGCTGGTGTGAATTCTCATCAGTAGGTGTATGACTGTTACACCAACTGAGGATCTCATCTGACTTTTTGTCTCTTGGTTATGTTTCAAGTCTCATTCATGCAAACTGTGTGTCAAAGGTTATGTCCCAAAATCATCCCCTTGTTGTGAAGGCAGGTGCCTCCATGACATCATGCACAGAATCATAAAATTGTAGGACTGGAAGAGACCTCGACAGGTCATCTAGTCCAGTCCCCTTTACTCAAGGCAGGAGTAAGTATTATCTAGAGCATCTCTGATGGGTGTTTGTCTAACCTGCTCTTAAAAATCTTCATGGAGATTCCACAATGTCCCTAGGCAATTTATTCCAGTTCTTAACCTCCCTGATGGTTAGGAAGTTTTTCCTAATGTCCAACCTAAACCGCCCTTGCTGCAATTTAAGCCCATTGCTTCTTATCCTATCTTCAGAAGTTAAGGAGAACAATTTTTCTCCCTATTCTTTGTAACAAACTTTTATGTACTTGAAAATGGTTATCATGCCCTCTCTCAGTCTTCTCTTTTCCAGACTAAAAAACCCAATTTTTCCAATCTTCCCTCATAGGTCCTGTTTTCTAGGCCTTTAATCATTTTTGTTGCTCTCCTCTGGAGTCTCTCCAGTTTGTCCACATCTTTCCTGAAATGTGGCGCCCAGAACTGGACACAATGCTCCAGTTGAGGAGTAACAAGCACAGAGTAGAGCAAAGAAATTACTTCTTGTGTCTTGCTTACAACGCTCCTGCTTATACATCCCGGAATGATATTTGCTTTTTTTGCAACAGTGTTACACTGTTGACTCATATTTAGGTTGTGATCCATTATGACCCCCAAAATCCCTTTCCATGGTACTTCTTCCTAGGCAGTCATTTCCCATTTTGTATATGAGCAACTGATTGTCCCTTCCTAGGTGGAGTACTTTGCATTTTTCCTCATTGAATTTTATCCTATTTATTTCAGACCATTTCTCCAGTTTGTCCAGATCATTTTGAATTTTTATCCTGTCCTCCAAAGCACTTGCAACCCCTCTCAGCTTGGTATTGTCTGCAAACTTTATAAATGTACCCTCTATGCTATTATCTAAATCATTGATGAAGATATTGAACAGAACTGGACCTGGAACTGATCCCTGTGGGACCCCACTTGATATGCCCATCCAGCTTGACTGTGAACCACTGATAACTAATCTCTGGGAATGGTTTTCCAACCAATTATTCCAACTGCTCTACAGCCAAAATGCTTCTGAAATAAATGTAGTCAAACTTTACTAATTCTGGGTCACTGAGAACGAAAATGATGCTTAAAATTGTTGATTGGCTCTAGTTTTCAAGATATGCTATTGGGTCAGTATATACAACCCTTGACTTGGGAATGGCGGAGGATACGTGAGTTATAAAGGGAAGGGATCTCAATTTAAACCAGAAATGACTAAAATACATCTTTGACTGGATCTATGAATAAATCTATGACTGGGTTTGGACAGTACTTGCTTTTTAGGCAAAACCATGAATGATACAATCTGAAGCTGGTATTGCATCATACATGATATGAATTGCATCATGTTATTCCTAGAAGTCATGGATGATGCAATCATAACAAAGCTTACATCACTCTGCTGAACAAATTGCCCTATATCAGCTCTAGAAATCATACAGTGTCGTGCTCTCTTATTTGTCAGTGTTTGATTCTGCAAAGGGACACATTTCTGTTTAGCCAAAGTGAGCAGAGATGCCTCGTACTTGTGTGAACAGTGCAGATAACTTCTGCTATGTTTGTGGTGAAGTGACTTTTGCATCACAAAAGCGCAGTATGGTTAAGAAAGCCTATCACCTTTATTTTGGCTGCAAAATTGGAGATCAGGACAAGAGGTGGGCCCCACACATATGCTGCAACACTTGTGCAACAAATCTTCGCCAATGGTTGAACAGGAAAAGGAAATCTATGCCTTTTGCAGTGCCAATGATTTGGAGAGAGCCAACAGATCATACCAGCAATTGTTACTTCTGCATGGTGCCTCCAGTTGGGAAAGGTGTGTCAAAGAAGAAAAAGTGGACTGTGCATTATCCAAACATTCCATCAGCTATACGCCCAGTACCCCACGGAGAAGGACTGCTGGTTCCTGATGCACCAGAATCATTCTCACTTGATTCAGACGAGGAAGAGGAAGAGGATGAAACTTCTGGTCCTGAACCATCAATGTCATAGGACCCACATTTTCTCCCATCCTCCTCCTCTGAAGCACACCTCATAACACGAGGTGAACTGAATGACCCTGTCAGGGATTTGGAACTACCCAAGAGTAAGGCAGAGCTGTTGGGCTCCAGACTACAGCAGTGGAATCTCCTGGCAGGTGATGTTAGGGTTTCCATGTTCCGTGACCGTCAAAAGGATCTTGTCCCATTCTTCTTCATGGAAGGTGATCTTGTAGCCTGCAACAACATCGATGGTGTGATGGCAGCCCTCAACATCGTTCATGATCCAGATGAGTGGAGACTGTTCATTGATTCATCGAAGACGAGTCTTAAAGCTGTTTTACTGCATAATGGCAATGTTTTGCCATCAATTCCAGTTGGTCATGCAGTCCATATGAAGGAAACGTATGACAACATGAAACAACTTTTGAGGTGCATAAACTATGACCAACATCAGTGGCAGCTTTGTGGCGATTTGAAGGTTGTTGCTCTCTTGCTTGGTCTGCAGACTGGATACACAAAGTACTGCTGTTTTCTCTGCGAATGGGATAGTCGTGCAAGAGATTCCCACTACATCAAGAAAGATTGGCCACTCCGACAGTCATTGGAGCCTGGGAGGAAAAGTGTTCAGCATCCACCACTTGTTGAATCAAAGAAGATTTTGTTACCACCCTTACACATCAAGCTGGGTCTGATGAAGAACTTTGTCAAGGCCATTGACAAAACACAAGCAGCTTTCAAGTACCTCCGTGGAAAATTTCCAAGGTTAAGTGAAGCTAAGATAAAGGAAGGTGTCTTTGTTGGTCCTCAGATTCGTGAACTTCTTCGAGATGATGCATTTGACCATGCACTGCGTGGCAAGGAAAAGACGGCATGGAAAGCCTTCCAGTTAGTGGCAATAAATTTTCTCGGAAACAACAAGGCAGACAACTACAGGTTGTTGGTGGAAAACCTCCTCAAGGCATACAAAAGCCTTGGTTGCAACATGTCACTAAAGATACATTTTTGGCACTCTCATCTAGATTTTTTTGCACCGAACTGCGGAGCAGTGAGCGACGAGCATGGCGAGCGATTTCACCAGGACATTGCAACAGTGGAGAAACACTATCAGGGCAAATGGAGCCCATCAATGCTTGCAGACTATTGCTGGACAGTGACAAGAGATGCTCCATTTAATGAATACAAGAGACAAGCCAAGAAGCACCGAGTAGACACTGAATAGGACTAAACTATGTACAGAATAGTTTTTTGCCTTTTGTTTCATAATAAATTTTATTTATATAACCCTTTTGCTGATTTTTAAAGTGTTACATAAACAGGACAGGTGAAATATTATCATGTAAAGCAACCATAAACACATGAAAAGACCTAGGTTTACAATTTATGATTAAAACTCTACTATCTACACAATATACATAGACATAAAATGTAAAAACTTAAATATCTTAGAAACAGTAGCCAATCAGTTGTTTTAATTGTCATATTTGAATTCAGCACATCAAAATACATAATAAATAGCACATTTTATCTCTGAAGCAGACGACTTCTCAAAAATTGTAGACCAGTGTTATGCACCCATCTTATAGTGGTTCCTTCTAGGTTGTATTTCCCTAGTTTGTTTATGAAAAGGTCATGTGAGACAGTATCAAAAACCTTACTAAAGTCAAGATACACCACATCTACCACTTCCCCCTATCCACAAGGATTGTTACCCTTTCAAATAAAGCTTTAGGTTGGTTTGACATGATTTGTTATTGCCAAATCCCTGTTGACTGTTACTTAACACTTTATTATCTTCTAGATGTCTGCAAATTGATTTCTTACTTATTTGCTCCATTATCTTTCTGGGAACTGAAGTTAAGATGACGGTAATGTGGTCTGTAATTCCCTGGGTTGTCCTTATTTCCCTTTTTATAGAGTGGCACTATATTTGCTCTTTTCCAGTCCTCTGGAATCTCACCAAACTTCCATGACTTTTTGAAGATAATCACTAACTGCTGAGATATCTCCTCAGTCAGCATCATTCCCTGGGCAACAGCAGTTTTGCAGTGTGCAATATAGCCCTTCAGCTGTACCTCTTAGCAAGTCTTCCCTCTTCTGTGGGGATGGGGAGGTTAAAAACTGTCCAAACAAAAAAGGAAAATAGTTCCACAGTCCACAAGGGCCCAGGCCCCCTACTTTCAGGCTCTACAGGTGCCTCAGCTTGCACCTTCTTGTGTGGTTAAAGGCCAAGTGTTAGTCCTAGAGATTTCAACAAAAGAAACAAACCAACTCAACTTCTTCTTTCAGAGGGCTTGGTCTGCCAATACTCTTACTCCGTCTCAGCAAGTAACACTTGTTTCAACTGGATACCCCAAATAGGCTGAGTTCCTTTCTTTTAAGGGGCTGCCACCCCCCAGCTCCAACAAGCCACATAGGTGTAGTGGATTGAGGATGACTTTGACCACCCTTTCTTGACAGGAGTCATCTGACCCACCATACTGTATCTATGACAGAAAATACTTCATCATTAGTGGAATATTTTTACAGTTAGTTTTGTTATTGTGTAAGTACATATTTTCTTTTTAGTTGTCTTCTTTTGATGACTGAAACTGTTTTGGATTGCACAGCATCCTCTAGAGGACCATTTATGACAAAGGAAGAGTGATTTAATAAATGAAAGGACCCTGAATTTGCTCATTTTTTGTGAACTCTGCAGCTAGATTTTTTTTTAATTACGTCCTTTTTAAGTAATCCCCCTTAACATTTTACTGAAGCAGGTCCTGATCTAGGACATTTTGTTTTTTGTTTAAATTTTGTGTGCATTCAATGATCAACCAAAACATATTTAGATAGATGAGATTTGATAAACCCAATAATCTTGTTTCTCTGCACTTCACAGCTGCTGGTGCCAATATTCTTAAATAATTCATACTGTCACAAACAAACTCAGCATGGTAAAAACAAACAACCAGAACAAAAAAGCTTATGGTCAAGTAATACCTTTTACTCAAATGATAATAAATTGTTATCTGGAGTAATGGTTACTTAAAATGTATAATTAAACCAGAAATGAATGTCAGTATTAAAATATTCATTTAAAGATATTTTGAGCGAATATAGGAAAGTTGGGGGCATGTTCTCTGCCTGGTACAGACCCTTTGCACCATAAAGCAGTCACAAAGGGTGGGATCCATGAAGGGACTTAAGCATTGCAATGTTGAGCATCACAGTGGCTAGAAAATCACAGGAACAACACTACAATCCATAAATCTGAGACAGGCACCTAGGCTTCTATATAATGAATGGGGAGAGATAGGTGCCTTAGAGTGTGATCCACATGCTGTACAGAGAGCCACTTAAGGTAGCCAATAGGAGATGTTGATGACTGAGGTATGTCCTAAGCCCTGCCCCTATATGTGTCCAGGCTGCAGGGAGATGCCTGCTTGTGATCCACAAACTGGGTGAAAATTGAAATTTGGCTGCCTAAGTCACATGTGGGGCCTGAAGAAAAAAGCCAAGGAAGACGTGCCTCCCTTATAACCTGTAACCTAGTGGATGGGGACTCACCCTGGATGTGGAAGACCTCTGTCTGTTACAGCTTTCCCCCTATTCCATTTTGTTTCTTACAGCTGTCCCCTTACTCCATTTTGTTTTTGTTCTCCTCCTGTGGCCGCCCCTCCCTGGCTGTTAAGTTGTTTACCAGGGCCACTGCCCTTCTCAAAGGGAGGGCCCCTTAAGTTGTTTACCAAGAGCCATTGCCCTTCTCAAAGGGATGGCCACTTGTGCTGCGTGCTAAGTGGGACCACTGTCCTGTTCAAAGGGTTGGTCCTGTTATCACCTTGTTAAACCTGGGCTCGGTGTAGGGTAGGCAATGTCCAGAGCTGCAAGACCTAATGTGTTTTTGAGATCCTGGGTATGTCATAGGCCTCATGTGCTTTTGAGTCCTGAGGTGGGAACTCACGCCTATGGTCCAGGACTCTGCCCAGGCACGTCTCTATGCTCACCTGCAGTTTTTCCCTGTATCTCCTCCCCTGTGACAGAAGGAGCCTATCAGGATTACTGGTGGGGAAACTGCCTGAGATTGCCTTTAAGAACAGGCATTTTTGAAACAAACATCAGAAAGGTTCCTGCATTGCTACCTGGTCTGATCAGCCAGGAGTTCTGGGGGGGTCCTTTCTCCGATCTCGTTTTATTTGTGAGCGTGCCCCCGTTTTTAACACCCCCCCCACGAAGAACGAATTGCTGCCTGAGAGACCTCCTGATTATCAAGACCGTACCGAGCCCTCCTTGCTTCTTCTGATGTTGTTGCTGCTTCTGCCTTTGCTGCTGCCTTGGGGACTGGTAAGAATCTCTCTGTGAAACTTTCTATAATTTTATTACTTTAGCTGCTGGCTCTGTTTCCCCAGCACACAGACTCAAGCTAAACCTTGGTCTGTGTCTTAAAACCTCTCTTAAACTCCTTGGTCTGTATCTGTAATCTGTTTCTTGCTTTGCAGCGCCTTTGCTGCTAGAAATAAGCCTGTGCCTTCCTGGACTGTATCCTGGGCTGCCACCTTGCAGCCCCCCTCCCCCCCCCCCGCTTGCAGCCACCACTAGTTAAATCCCCCTCCCCCCTTGGAGCTGTATCCTGGGCACACACCACTCTGCCCTCTGGAACTACCCCTAGTATAAGGTGCACCCATTAGGTTAGATTTTGTCTTTTAGTCTAGATAACTTGTAATTTCATTTTGCATAGCTGTAGTTAAGTTAGGTTTAGGAAATTGCTTGCATTGTACCCTGTAAGTTAGGCTTAAAGAATTGTTGCATTGTGTTTTGTTACTTGCTAATTTGTGTAGTTTTGGTTAAGTTAAATCATAGATAAGATTTTGCTGTGTTTTGTATAATTGTCTCTCTGCTGTTTAAACTTGCAGCCTGTCGGTTCTGTGTCTCCCTGAGTTTAAATCTCCCTCCACCAAGTGCTCCTCTTCCCCCATCCCCCAACCTCACTTCTCTACCACTTTCTTTCTCTCTCTCTCTCTTCCTCTCTGCTGTTTAAACTTACAGCCTGTCTGCTCTCTCTCTTTCTAGCATAAAACCCCATTGGTTACCCCTTTTCTCTCTAACACACCTCACATTTTACATTTACACCACTGTGACACATTTTTACCTAAAGTTGTTGGTTATTTAACCCATTTTACCCATACTGTTAGTTGGTTATATGCTGCTGTGACACACCCTTTACATAGAAATTGTTAGCTACCTGTGTGGTAATTGCTCCCCAAGATCCCATATACCTGCTGGCAGGGACAACCTCTAGTTCAAGTCCCCCCTCCTGAGGATTTAAACAGGCATTTGCAACCTCAGAGGTGAATGCCCTAATTACTAGGCTATAGAGCAGTTACGTTGACCGTCCGCAGGCACAGCCCCCCACAGCTCCCAGTGGCTGCGGTTCACTGTTCCCAGCCTAAAAAAGCTTGACAACAGCTAGGCTGCTGGTGTGCTGAGACTACAGCCTGTCATACTGACTGATATTATCTCATTGTTTCCTTATAATCCCCCATTTGGACTGTCTGTATCTGTCTGTTGTCTCTTGTCTTATACTTAGGTTGCAAGCTTGATGAGGCAGGGATTGTCTCTTTTGCTCTGTGTTTGTACAGCACCTAGCACAATGGGGTCCTAGTCTATGACTGGGGCTGCTAGGCACTATAATAAAATAATAACAATGATCAATAACAACAACACATTAAGTGTGTAGCAGATCCTGGAATTAACTACAATGCCTTAATGCTGGCTGCCTTAACTACACGATCAGTTTTCATCCTAAATCCCATTTTACAGGTTAGGAAATGAAGCAGAGAGGTCTAGGCCATAGAAGGAATAAGTGTCAGGGTTGGGATTACACCTCCAGACTTCTGAATTCCTAGTTTTGTATTGAAACCACTTGAATCCCACCTTTCTCCAGTCTCTTCATAACATTCAAATTGCCTTTGCTAAGAAAACATATTTATGTCATCTTATCCTAACTCAACCATCTGTAGAAAAAAAGAAACTGGAAGTAGGGAAAACACTGGCCCAGCATGGCTGTAATATGAGGAAGAGGAGGTGGGTGCCAGGATCCTTTGTGTCTGTATACAGTGGCAAGCCACACCATGACTGGGAATAGGAGCTTCTACTCCACACTGTTGGTGGTGCAAGCATGCCCTAAAGGGGAGATGGAGGGACACTAGACATAGAGCTTGCCAGGTGCAGAGGAAGTTAGAGTACCCACTTGGCTTCAGATTTTCTGAAGTGTGAAGTACCTTGACTTCATTTGAGCAGTTCTAACAATCAGCATCTTAGAGGGAGCAGTCAGCAGCCTCCAGAATCAAATCCACCGAGGGGTCCTGCTGCAACCCAGCACTCTGCATGCAGCTCAATTAAGGCATATTCTAGTCCTAATTAAGGGAACCTCTGAATTTAACCAGGATCACACTGATCTAGCTGGCAATTTGTTCTGTGACCCCAAGGTGCCAGTTTCAGGCAATACAAAGAGTAGATAGTAGCTGACCATTTAAACTCTGACCTTCATAATAGCTATTGCCCAGTTGATATCTGTGTTGGTAGTAATCAGGGCTGGCTCCAGGGTTTTGGCCGCCCTATGCAGCCAAAAAAAAAAAAAAAAAAAGCCGCGATCGCCATCTGCGGCGGCAATTCGGCAGGAGGTCCTTCGCTCCGAGCGGGAGTGAGGGACTGTCCGCCGAATTGCCGCCGAATAGCTGGATGTGCCACCCCTCTCCGGAGGGGCTGCCCCAAGCACCTGCTTGCCAAGCTGGTGCCTGGAGCCGGCCCTGGTAGTAATGAAGGCTTTATGCAATTATTAATTCATGACGCAAAGGCATTGACTCTTTCAAAGGACCATCTTTGTCCTATGGTAGCTACATTAGCCCAGTTATAGCATCCCATCCACCAATGTGTTATCCCAGCCCTGACTTTTCACTGAAAGTTCAAACAGTTTTTATTTCTGTTGAAGGAAATGTGTCTGTTCGCACATTCTGGAAGCATTATTTATCTATAAAACCACATGACAGCAAATAAGAACAATGGCAAAAAGATTCCCCTCTAAAACTCTTTCACTGCCAATATCTGTGGCTAGGGCCACTGGATATTTTGGCGTCGTTCCCAGAATCTGTTCTGAAAGCAACTTCAGCTCGCCAGGACGCTTGGCCAGTCACAAGAACAGAAAAAGAATGAATCCTGAAAATGAATGAACAAAAGGAATAGAATGGGGAAAGTCACTTTTTGTAAGGCAAATTGCAAAATCTATTGAACAAGACTGGCCAAAAGCAGAAAGGATGCTGGTTGCTCTGTGTGTATGGGTGTAGTAGCAGGCAAAGTCCTCCTGTACATAAGGGAAGTCAAGGAGGAAGTCTGAGGTAGAATATCTCCTCGGTGCTTCCTTTTGTACAACGTGGCTCTGCAGTGCCCCAATCCAGGTGCCAAAGAGATACAGTTTGGCCCCTTATAAAGCCATATGTATAGACCATCAAGCAGCAGGAAGTGGCAACACTGGCTCAGGGTTTTGATTTTGCTTGGCAGTTCAGCTTTAGAGTGAGTTTGTGGAGAGAAAAAATACTAAATATGTAACCATCTTACTATACAGAACTGCTTCGGACAGTTTTTGTAATACCTGCTAACCTTGCAACAACAACAACAACAAAAAGGCTTTATTATGTTTTACTCCTATTAGCAGTCCAGAGCAGACAAAACTATGGAGTGTTGGGTTTAGATGTCAAGCAATCATACTCCACTGGAATTTATTAATCAAAGATTATTAATCAAAGCAGCACAAAACAGAAAGGAAGTTTATACACACCAAACCAGTCTGGGGAGCAGTGTTGGTCAGTTCCAACTAGCTCCCAGAACTACACCCTTTTGTATAATATGCATGTTTACAAAATACAGACAAAGAAAAGACCTACGGACCTGTTGAGCTCTTTTCATGGTATCTGGTTTACATAATGGATAAGCTAAAGACAACTGTTAGATAATTCATTATTTTATCAATCACAAAAGATATCTCTAACCAAGTCCGTATGACAGAAAACATGCTAGAGTAGTTCCTGATAAGCTAAAAACATCTCTGGATAGATCAATATTTAATCAATTACAGAACACAGCTGCCTCTCATCAATCACAAGTAGTCCCTTTATGGCCACGTAGATGCATTTCCTAAGAGTCAATGGGTCAGAATAAAAAACACACACGATCCATCATTGGTAACATAGTAAGATTCAGCTAAAATTTAGCTTATTGGTAACACATTAGGGTTAGCTAAGGTTCAGCTTAAAGAATTAATAACATAATGTGACTTTGGGTCACCTATAAAGAATCAATAGGTTATTGTAGTTTGGTTCATTTATTAACAGGAGAAATGAGCTGGATGCTCATGCATCACTAACATAAATGTTAACTACAGGATCAAATAGACCTTTAAGCTCCCATGTCGAAAGTGGCAGGATCCCAGGGAAAGCATTAGTTGGTATTCTCTCCACTTCTGGGTGGACAGGGGCAGCATCATTTGTAGGGGGCACAGCTTCCCTGATCTCCAGTCCTGCCTGTGGTTTGGTACAGAAGGCAAATCTGCAGGGCTGATAGTAAGAAGGAACATTTAAAATAATAGTTCTGATATGGAAACCAACAAGAACCAAAAGCATGAAATCCCCTTTTGTCATTATTGCAAACTTACAAAGCCCCTTTCAAAAGACAATTCAAGGCCACTTGATTGGTCACATTGGTGAATCCTAAAGGGACTGGATATAAGGTGTAGCTATATGCACACATTAAAGTGACAGAAGAGAGTAGTGTGGAAAGAACAGCAGCCTTTTAGAGTAGGATGAGAATCATATCTTTGCCCCTATGTAGTGCAAGTGTTTTGCTTTATATAAAATATTAGAAGCATCTGTACTTTCAGATGAGTATCTGGATTGCTGCACCTCTGAACTTTGTGGCTTCTCCATTACTAAATTGCTTGTGCAAATACAGACACTTGATTATGAAAATATAAATGGTAAAGGCTCTGACAGATTCTTCATTACACTATGTTCAGTCATGTACACCTGTGCAAAGTGGGTATAAATGGCTGCCAGATCAGAATGGGACCACTTGAAACTCAGTTTGCCCATGCAAACTGCGAAGAGCTACAAAAGGATCTCACAAAACTGGGTGACTGGGCAACAAAATGGCAGATGAAATTCAATGTTGATAAATGCAAAGTAATGCACATTAGAAAACATCATCCCAACTATACATATAAAATGATGGGATCTAAATTAGCTGTTACTACTTAAGAAAGAGATCTTGGAGTCATTGTGGATAGTTCTCTAAAAACATCCACTCAATGTGCAGCGGCAGTCAAAAAAAGCTAACAGTGTTGGGAATCATTAAGAGAGGGATAGATAATAAGACAGAAAATATTATATTGCCTCTATATAAATCCATGGTACTCCCACATCTTGAATACTGTGTGCAGATGTAGTCGTCCTGTCTCAAAAAAGATATGTGGGAATTGGAAAAGGTTCAGAAAAAGGAAACAAAAATGATTAGGGGGATGGAGTGGCTTCTGTATGAGGAGAGATTAATAAGACTCGGACTTTTCATCTTGGAAAAGAGACAACTAAGGGGGGATTATGATAGAGGTCTATAAAATCATGACTGATGATTTTGACCGACTGAGAAAGTAAATAAGGAAGTGTTATTTACTCCTTGTCATAACACAAGAACTAGGGGTCACCAAATGAAACTAATAGGCAGCAGGTTTAAAACAAACACACTGAAGTATTTCTTCACACAATGCACAGTCAACCTCTTGAACTCTTTGCCAGAGGATTTTGTGAAGGCCAAGACTATAACAGGGTTCAAAAATGAACTAGATAAGTTCATGGAAGATAGATCCATCAATGGCTATTAGCCAGGATGGGCAGGGCTGGTGTTCCTAGCCTCTGTTTGCCAGAAGCTGGGAATGGGCAACAGGGGATGGATCACTTGATGATTACGTGTTCCGTTCATTCCCTCTGGGGCACCTGGTGCTGGCCACTGTTAGAAGACAGGATACTGGGCTAGATGGACCTTTGGTCTGACCCAGTATGGCCGTTCTTATGTTCTTATATAAAGCACTACACAACAGGCACAGCAGCAAAAAAATCAGGCACAATCTGTCTGTGTGTAAAACATAAATGAACTTTTATTTGAGTACATTTAAAAAAAAAAGCAATGTATATTTTGACCCTTGGCTGCAGTGAAGTCATTAATAACGAAAATCCTTTAAAAAGCCCACTACTTAGCTTGTGCTAACCAAATGCAAACAGTTGTTATCCGAAGTGGTAGTAAGAGGAAAATAAACTATATGTTTCTCTGATCCCTGCTGTTTTATGATTTTTATAGCTTCACTAGTGCATAAACATTTCAGTGAATTGCTTTAATTGTGTGACTAGTAACCAATGAGCAGTCCCTATTGATAAAACATTCTCATTGCATTCTAGTCAGTATTTAACAACAAAAAAGACATTGCCAGTAATGACTGCACAGTCACAAGTCTCTTTGTTTTAAAATGGTTTGCCTTGAATACAAACAACCTTTTAGTTTCACTCTCTAGTTAAAATTAAAAAAAAATCTCTGCTCCCCCCAACACATTTTTCTGCTTTGTAATCCTAATAATGCTCCTCATCTATATAGCACCTTTTATCTTACGATCTCAAAGTGTTCCAAGAACTTTTCTCCAGTTTACACAAGGCCCCTAATGAAGTAGGTAAGTACAAGGGTTCTCTGCAGCTAGAGAGCTCATGGGAGTTCATTCACCTTTACAGACTATGCAGCTACAGAAGCTGTCCTGTGATCTAAGAGTACGTCCTACTCAGAGCTACAGTGTAACAACCCCGATGGAAGAGTCTGATTCCTTGCCACATGGTAACAATCGAGGCAAGCATCCTCTGTCTATCCAAACTCCTAATGATGGACAGCTTCTTCCCAGCTATCTAGTAAGTAGTTAGGGAAGGGTTTATAGAGGGCTATGTAGACCAAATAACTAAAGATCATTGACAAAAGGACCTAAAGAGGTCCTGACAATATCTTACATACCTTTTCTCTCAAGCTACCTTAGACCTATTTACACCCACTTGCCAATATGAAAGACAGCCTAAGTTGATAGAAAAAGGTGTAAAATGTTAGATGAAGGTGTGGATGGCCCTCTTTAATGTACATCTTCTTGCAACCTCCTCTTCACTGCTTTTTTAGCTACTCTCTTCTTGCTCTGGGGGTTATCAGTTTAGGCCCTGAACCTGCAAACACATAAGTAAAGTTAAGCATGTGCACAAGGGTTTGCAAGATTGGGCTCTTAAGCTCAGTGACATTACAGAAAGAGACTAAAAGGTGATAGTTTTGGAAAATTATAAATCTGTAAACAGGGAGTTAGAATAAAATATAGAGGATTCTGCAACTAATGTTTTAAATAGCTTTATTCTTAAAGAAACTTTAAGATTGCTAAAGGAACAGCCATCATAATATGGCTATTTAGTGTTTCACAGTTTGTTCTGTTTCATTAGTTCCTATGCACTATGTTGAACTTCAGAAGGGAGCCTAAGTGAAATTCCTAGCGGGTATATAGCAGTGCAGGCAGTCCTAGAAGAAAGGTACAGAGAGTTTGATGGGTTCCCTGCATGTAATCTGACATATATGAGAGAATAGCCTGAATCCTCAACTAACATTAGCTCTTATGCTCAGCTCTTAGGAAATTGGACGAATAGGTTATATATAATTTTGAACTCCATAAGCACTTTTCCGATACTCCAGTACCATATTCAATCACAATGCAACTGGAAACGATTATTCTGGCTGTACAGACTGAAGACTCAGAGCGCCATGTGTCAAGAGCCAGTGAACAAAACTAAAAGCAGCAGCTAACAACAGCCCCTTGTGTTTCTGTTCCTGGATGCACTCCAAAGGTCATGCTGGGGAGGGCATCAGCAATGTAACATTCAATATTCTTAAAAACAGACTTGCCTCCAGACTCTGAGGAAAGTTTAACATTTAACTTCCTTGAAATTTAGAGCCATTCACTAGCTTTAAAATCTTCCACTGCTGCCTTTTAAATCAGGGGTTCTCAACCTTTTTCTTTCTGAAGCCACCCTCCCACCATGCTATAAAAACTCCATTGCCCACCTGTGCCAAATCTGGTTTGCTGCATATCAAAGCCAGGGGTGGCGTTAGGGCGTAGCAACCAGGGCAATTGCCTGGGGCCTCATGCCACACGGGGGCCCGCAAAGCTAATTTGCTCTGGCTTCAACTTCAGCCCCGGGTGAGAGGGCTCACAGCCCCAGGCTTCAGTACCTCATGGCGTAGCTTTGGCTTTCTGTCTTGGGCCCCAGTGAGTCTAACGCTGGCCCTGCTTGGAGGACCCCCTTAAAACTGTTCATGCCCCCCCCGGGGGGCCCCAGACCCCTGGTTGAGAACTGCTGTTTTAAATTATCAGAATTTTGTTCTTCACATAGCCATTGTACTGCAATGAAATCATCATACTGACATGTTGACAATTCACATATTTCCAAGCACTAGACTATGATGTCATAAACAGTGTTATGATGACTTCATTGAAGGAATGAAGGATAAGCTCATTGAAGTGGTGAAGGAGAGAGGCTCTTATTCAAACCAAAGTGTCAACAATACTAGTAAGAGAAAAACAGAATGTTTCTGACAAAGTTAATTGCTTTCAGTATAAATATCTTCTCTTTTTCTCTCTTTTCGTCCTTTCATATAATAATAACAGAAGATAGTTCAGCCTCACCTTCCTCCACATGCAGTTACTTCCTCCCCATTTGATATTATTTCATTGATAATGAGTCACCTTGATAATAAATCTGTTATATTTGTTCCAATAATTTATTTGGTCACAGAACCATCAGGATGTAACACTCCCTGCATAAAATCCAGGACCAATCAGTAAACCTATTCCTTTTCCTCTATTTTTCTGATATAAAAGGTCCACCGCTTCTGTGAAGACAGAGAATCACAAAGGATCTTTCCCTCACAACCCTTATACCAATTTGTTAATACTCAAAAATATTGTGTAGATGTTTTGATTTCGCAAAAGGTGAATTGGGGGTAATTGAATAAACAAGGCAGAGAAGCTAGATTTCTAAGTATTTATGTCTTCTGTCTTTGTTTTCTAGTTTTTTTCTTTGACAGGTCAGTTTTTTCATAACTACTGCTTCTCAGATCTTATGATATCATATCAGATGTATTTTCCGCACCTTCTAGTTATTTGCTATTAGGATTGTGGTTGCCACCAAATTATGGATTATCACAATATAACACTAACTATATTCAACTCTATTTAATGCCAGTCCAAGTAAATTCACTGAGGCCCTGAACCAAAAGTCAATAGTAATCTGTCAATTGACTTCAATGGACTTTGAATGAGCCCCGAGAGGATCTGTGAGTAGCATGCAGTTTGTCATCTGTTTAATTGATTCTCTAATTTTAAGCCAATATCCTTGAACACCTGGGCTTTTCCACAAAATAGAGCTACCTTTCTCCCACATGCATTCCAGCAGGTATCAGTAGGGGTATTAATATTCTAAAGATTTTTAGAATAGAATAACAACAAATAGAATTTGCTGTGCCCTATAATAACTTTTTTTGTCATTTCTCAAGATCTATCTCTTTTTGTATCTTTCTCTTAATTTTTTCCCCATAAACGTACACTTGCATGCAGCTTCTGCTGTTTCTAAAACTGTATTTATATTTGAAATCATCTTATTTGATATGTGTTCACCATAACTGCATGTTCAAGTTTTGTGCGTTTTCTTTTTAGCACTCTGAATTAGGTAGTGGCTAATGTACAAATACTAAATGCTGCTGAAATGGTAGGTGAGGATTCACAGATTTATTTTTAATCTCTATAGATTTAAAAGCTATGACCCTTTATAAAGACCTATATTCTGCCATATCTTCAACTCACCTAATTTTGAGTTCAAAATCCCCACTATGTACATCAGAGATGTTTATTTTAGATCAGAGTCCTTTGGCTCATTCAATTTAAATAAATCTAATCTGGGATTCTTTGTGAATAATCAATTTTAATTTTAAAATGATATGACAGTAGGTCTTTATGTACCCCAGTCATTTTATCTCAATGGCCTTGTGGCTTTTACACTCTGATGTCATATGCAGTTTATTTTTCTGTTATGTATTTCTTATAACTTTTTATCTGAGATTAATATTTAGCAGTGTGAAAAAGAAATCATGATCCCAGGAGAATATCTGGTGTGTGTCTGTTACAGCTTTCCCCCTATTCCATTTTGTTTCTTACAGCTGTCCCCTTACTCCATTTTGTTTTTGTTCTCCTCCTGTGGCCGCCCCTCCCTGGCTGTTAAGTTGTTTACCAGGGCCACTGCCCTTCTCAAAGGGAGGGCCCCTTAAGTTGTTTACCAAGAGCCATTGCCCTTCTCAAAGGGATGGCCACTTGTGCTACGTGCTAAGTGGGACTACTGCCCTGTTCAAAGGGTTGGTCCTGTTATCACCTTGTTAAACCTGGGCTCGGTGTAGGGTAGGCAATGTCCAGAGCTGCAGATCCTGGGCATGAGTCATAGGCCTCATGTGCTTTTGAGTCCTGAGGTGGGAACTCACGCCTATGGTCCAGGACTCTGCCCAGGCATGTCTCTATGCTCACCTGCAGTTTTTCCCTGTATCTCCTCCCCTGTGACAGAAGGAGCCTATCAGGATCACTGGTGGGGAAACTGCCTGAGATTGCCTTTAAGAACAGGCATTTTTGAAACAAACATCAGAAAGGTTCCTGCATTGCTACCTGGTCTGATCAGCCAGGGGTTCTGGGGGGTCCTTTCTCCGCTCTCGTTTTATTTTTGAGCGTACCCCCGTTTTTAACACCCCCCTCACGAAGAACGAATTGCTGCCTGAGAGATCTCCTGATTATCAAGACCGTACCGAGCCCTCCTTGCTTCTTCTGATGTTGTTGCTGCTTCTGCCTTTGCTGCTGCCTTGGGGACTGGTAAGAATCCCTCTGTGAAACTTTCTATACTTTTATTACTTTAGCTGCTGGCTCTGTTTCCCCAGCACACAGACTAAAGCTAAACCTTGGTCTGTGTCTTAAAACCTCTCTTAAACTCCTTGGTCTGTATCTGTAATCTGTTTCTTGCTTTGCAGCGCCTTTGCTGCTAGAAATAAGCCTGTGCCTTCCTGGGCTGTATCCTGGGCTGCCAGCTTGCAGCCACCACTAGTTAAATCCCCCTCCCCCCTTGGAGCTGTATCCTGGGCACACACCACTCTGCCCTCTGGAACTACCCCTAGTATAAGGTGCACCCATTAGGTTAGATTTTGTCCTTTAGTCTAGATAAGTTGTAATTTCATTTTGCATAGCTGTAGTTAAGTTAGGTTTAGAAAATTGCTTGCATTGTACCCTGTAAGTTAGGCTTAAAGAACTGTTGCATTGTGTTTTGTTACTTGCTAATTTGTGTAGTTTTGGTTAAGTTAAATCATAGATAAGATTTTGCTGTGTTTTGTATAATTGTCTCTCTGCTGTTTAAACTTGCAGCCTGTCTGCTCTCTGTGTCTCCCTGAGTTTAAATCTCCCTCTGCCTTTGGCCTCTTCTCCACCACGTGCTCCTCTTCCCCCATCCCCCAACCTCACTTCTCTACCACTTTCTTTCTCTCTCTCTCTTTCTCTCTGCTGTTTAAACTTGCAGCCTGTCTGCTCTCTCTCTTTCTAGCATAAAACCCCATTGGTCACCCCTTTTCTCTCTAATACACCTCACATTTTACATTTACACCACTGTGACACATTTTTTACCTAAAGTTGTTGGTTATTTAACACATTTTACCCATACTGTTAGTTGGTTATATGCTGCTGTGACACACTCTTTACATAGAAATTGTTAGCTACCTGTTACATTTATACTTCAGTGTTAATTGGTTACCAACTGTATTGTACCCCACTGTATTGTACCCCACTATTGAAACCCCCTATCACATTTACTAGAAGAACCCCCCCATCATTGTCTATTGTAAACACCCTATACACCCCATCCCATCCTATTTCATTGTTAAATTCCCACCACTTCCTTTTTCCTTTAATAAAGAAATTAATTGGCACCCCACCTGTGTGGTAATTGCTCCCCAAGATCCCATATACCTGCTGGCAGGGACAGTGTGATGATAGCTAATGGGCCCAAGAAGGACATCATGTATTTTTTCCCAGTTTTCTAAGTCTTTCTTTAAAATCTGATTTTATTAATAGCGTCATCTTAAAGCCATATAGTAGTTCTAGATTATTTGGTATTGGTACCCCATAATTGTCAATGGAAGTTGTGGTTACTTAGCACCTCTCAAGGTCAAGCCCTTAGAAGCTCATTCCTACTTTTGTATTTCAGCAGCCACATCAGACTGGTTGCGAGAACTGACTGATTCCCCTGAGAGTGTAAATGCTGCCCTTTTCCAGGTCACACAGGAGTTGCTTGTGAATGACTGAGATCCTTCATTGTGTGGGAGAAGTACCATCACAGAACAAAATCTCTTGGACAGCCTCCCTCTGTGCCACTAATTGAAATAGCAGTCTGGGCCAGGGAAAAGCACTTTTGTTTGAATTGAGGTCTTAATGAAAAATTACAATTAAGAGGATAGGTGAGGTATTAGTTTGTAGAGAGTATTTAAAATATTTCCCAGGTGTATCTCTGTCTAGCTTAACCCCATTACCATGCCAACAACTTGGATATGTAACAATACATCCGAGCTGTTGACTTCAAAATGGGGTGAAGATGGATGAGAAATAATCCCAAGAAATGTTTAATTTTTTGTCTTTGTTACACAGAGTGTCTGAATAAGAGTCAAAATGGGATTTTGAAGCTATCTCCTAGCTTCAAAGCCTCTTAATGTCTTTTGGATTGAATCCCAGAATGGCTCTACCTTATAGCACTTAAAAACATGCTGTAAGACACCATCTCTCAACTGAATTTCTATCTTACTGTACAGCTCAGGTTAAAACTGTCAGCCTTTCCTGTAAAGTTTCCTTTGAGTTAGTTGAATCTACATTTAATATATACAACTGAAATCCATCTAGCTTCATGCCATACACTGAATATTCTATCAATGTTTACAACAAGGACTTGGAAAAACTGCACATATCCCTTTTATAGTGTCTAGCTGATGACTACAACTCCACTAAGTGATGTGCCAACAAACATGGGTAGTTGTTGAAGCTTTCACAAAGTGAATATAAAACCTGTCACTCAGATTGCCATACAACGTCAACAGCTTTTGAATGAAAGTTTAGAACTTAGAGACCATTTCTTTTGTCTGCAAGAAACTTGAGGCAAGAGCAGTCCATGTTACTCATGAAGATTTTGCAAGGGCAGCCAGCCAGTGGGTTAAGAACCCAATGGGTTATATTGAGCTAAAAAAAAAATTGATCAAGTTTTATATGTGTACTCCTCTGCTACAAGGGAATGATACATACTGATGGTCCTGTGACCAAATAAAAAACAATAAATCATTATATGAACCAATTTGTTGCATTACTGGAATGTTAAAATCACTGTTTGTAACTTTTATAAGAAGGCTTCTGTGGGTAAAAGAGGTGGGGTGGCAACAAGACACCATCACTTTTTTAGAGGTATGGGGCTAGAAGGTGTGGTTGCTTAGTGACCAGTGATTATGGCCTGATTACATTCAGCATTGTCAGAGGACAATCCCAACTAGTACTATATATATTTAATGCTTCAAAAGGGCCAATGTGTCAAAGATGAGGAAAATTATGAGCAAAATTAATTCAGAAGAAACAGACAAAGAAAAATGTGAATGAAAATTGGGAGTTCTTTAAGAAAAAGTATGTTAACTGGCCAAAAACCTGAGTCCACAATCAAGAAAGAAGAAAAGTTTGGCTAAAAGCCGATCCTGGTTCAGTGGCAAAGTGAAGACAGCAACTAAATTTTTTTTAAAAATCAATATATAATAAATGGAAAAAGGGGGAAATAGATAGCGCTCAATATAAATTACAGGTTATGAAGTACAGAAAATTGATAAGGGATGCTGAAGACATCTGAGAACTTCCATGGCTGGGAGGACTAAGGACAGTAAGGATGAGTTTTTTTAAAAAAGTATATTATGAACAAAAGAAATATTGGTAATGGTCTAGGCCTATTACTAGATGGAGATGGTAAAAGTGTTAATAATGATGCAGAAAAAAGCAGAATTGTTCAGTAAGTATTTCTGTTCTGTTTGGAAAGAAACAGGATGATGTACTTGTATCATATGAGGATGATAAAGTACTTTCCAGTCCCTTATTAACTAAGGAGGATGCCAAAGAACATCTACTAAGGATAAAAAATTTAAAATCAGTCCACCCTTATATCTTGTACCCAAGAATCCTAAAAGAGTTGTCTGAAAAGATCTCTGGCCCACTGATTTTCATTTTTAATAAATCTTGCAATACTGGGGAAATTCCAGAAGACTGAAAGAGTGCTAATGTACCAATATTAAAAAAAGGCATGCAGAATGACCCAGGTAAGAATAGGTCCATTAGCCTGACATCAATTCAGGGCAAAATAATAAAAAAGCTAATAGAGGATAAATAATTAAAGGATAGGAATATAACCAATGCCAGTCAACATGATTTTATGGAAAATAGGTCTTGTTAAACAAACTCTCTTTTCATTATTTGATGAGATTACCAATTTGATTGATAAAAGTAATTGTATAGATGTAATATACTTAGATTTTTATAAGGCACTTGACTTAGTACCATGTGACATTTTGATTAAAAAAATAACACTATACAATATCAAAATAGCATGTGCTAAATGGATTAAGAGCCAGCTAACTGACAGATCTTTAAAAGTATTTGTCATTTGGTCATCATAGAATGTGTGTGTGTGTGGGGGGGGTGCCTTAAGGGGTTCCAAAGGAATCAGTAGTAGGCCCAATGTTATTCAACATGTTCATCAATGATTTAGAAGTAGATATAGAATCACTGCTGATAACAGTTGTGGCTGACAATGTGATGCTGGCAGACAAGGTGCCAGCTCATGCCAAGGTCCTGGGCCTCATTGAACACAGACAAATGCATAGGTGGAAACCAGTCTAGTTCACCTGTGTGTTACATTGTTAAAATAGATGTTAAGTTGATAAGAATGTGTTTATAGCGTCTAGACCTTGTGACTAACTTGCAGGATGCTGCATGTATTAGTCTCACTTATCTGTACCCCATGTTACAGAACCACAGCAAGTGTTTGCATTGTCAACTCTATAATTGTGTAACTCACCAAACAGGAAAGAAGCATTAATTAGTGAAAAGTACTGAGCCTGCAGATAAAAGGGTCCGTTAAAACCAAATGAGCCATTGTGTAACATCAAAAGGATAAAGGCTTTGTTGATTGCCCTCCCCACTCACATAAACAGGAGACAGCACCAATACTTCTTTTATCACTTTGAACTCTGGGGAAGGGGATAAAAATCCCTGAGACAAGGAGAAACGTGGTTCTTTTTGCTACTTAGACTCGTAAGGGTCAAGAATCACTAAGCATAAGCAAAGGACCCCCACTGTTTTAACTAGGTTAGCTCTAAAGGACTCATAGAGATTGCTTATTATAGAAGTTTCTATTATCTTCGGAACCCAAGATGGTATCTCCTTTGTGTGTGTATGCTACCTGTTTTAACCTTATAAATAACTCTTATTTCTTTTTCCAAGTATAAATGTTTAGTTAGTTCATTACAGGATTGGCTACAGGTGTTGTCTTTGGCTTGAGATCTGAGTACAATTGACCTGGGGTAAGTGACTGGACCTTTAGGACTGGGAATAACCTGAATATTGTGATTTTTGGTGTAAAGCAACCATCACATTGTTTTTTTAAAAAGTAGGTTTCTAGTTCTCATGATTGCAGATAAAAGTTTAAAAACATGATCGAATGTATCCTGAAGGCAACAAATGGAATGCACAGATATTTTTTTACTTTCATGGTTTTTAAGCCTGTCTCATAATTTTCATAGATTTATTTATAGGCTACATCTGCATTTAGAGCTTGGATTTTAATTCCGAGCTTGCATAGATGTATCTGTGCTAGTTCTGCTCGAGCTAATGCACTAAAAATGTCAGTGTAGCTGGGGTTGCACACATGGCAGTTTGGACTAGACACTCCTAATACATCCCCACCCAGACCTCCTGGATATGTATGTACTTGGGCAGCTAGCCCGAGCAGCTATCCTGGCTACAGTGCTAGCACGGGACTGTCTATGCGAGCTGGGAATCACACCCCACAGCTCAAAGTGCAGATGTAGCCACAGCTTTGATTTAGGGGGCCTCAGGCACGATTTTTGAACACTGCATCAGATAAGCAAAATGCCTCTAGTAGCTCTGTGGGACTACAACTATCAAATCATCCTTGGAGATGGTAGAGCATGGGGTCAATTCAACTGACTAGTGAAGGTAGGAAGTGTAAGACTCTGTCAGCTCTCTGCTAGGGAATCTAGCATCAGCACTGGCTGCCCTTTTCTAATAGCATCTTCACTTTCAAAGCTTTAATAGCCCATCCCACACTACCTGTCAGCACTCAGACACTGCTGAGATGTTGCTCCCACCTTCAATAAGCTCATGATGCAAGGCATCACTGCCCACTTGTAACATTTTCAAACAAGCACCTTTGTGCTTTCTCCCATGCTGCCCCGTGTCCTTGGGAGGAGCTCCCCGTAAACATCTGCAGAGCCACCGCATTATACTCCTTCAAATCCCTCCTTAAAACTCTTCTTTGCCATGAAAACTCTTCTTTGCCTATAAAAAACTTGACAATTAGGCTGCTGATGTACTGAGAACTAACCTATGTTGTTTCTCCTATACTGTAAGCTCTTTGAGGCAGCGGCCATATTACTACATGTTTGTCTTGTACATTTCACCCTATTACATCCCAGCCTTGGGTCCAAATAATCAGTTTGCAACTAGATAATCCATTTTTTGCTCATTAGCTTAATATTAGATCTGAACAAATAGAGTAACAATATTTTATAAACATTCATTCAAATTCTAAAGCCTACTCTGAATTGACCTTGTTTTGTCATGAGCTGTTCCTGTTTCTTTTCCATGACAAGTTGAGCATCATTAGCACAAATACCCATTTATAGCAAATATCAGGCTGCATGCTTGAATGTTTTCCAAAAGTCAAATGTTCATGCTGTTAATTAGTTGGTTACCCCATCATCCAATGGGGGCACAGAAACAGTACAATAATTTATACTTATTTAACTAATGAGCACAGTGTGAATTCCTGTGTTGGATTATCAAATATTCACAACAAGTCATTCTCGAGCTATGTTACAAAACTACATTTCAGGAAGAAATACACAAATACTTCTGAATAATGAATACATCTGAAAATGGTGTGTTCTGCTCACAGTTTCTGAACAGAAAAATTCAATGAATAAATTATTTGTTGAGAATTTTTTCCTCACTTCCACTAAAAACATTACATATGCCATTTATCTTAGTCCTCCATGTGGACACCTGGGCTCAACATGCCCACTGCCTTAGGAAATTCACAGATAAATCACTAGAGAGATCAGAGAAGAACATCAAAGGTAAGAAGAGCTAGAGAAAATATTTGTATTGTTTAAAACAAATTCTTTAGAAAAACAAAGCCACTGCCTTGTCTCACTCCCAAGAAACCCGAGACAGATAATTTCAACCCTTCATTTTTAATTTAAAGAGTTTATATGGAAGTTTTTACAGCTCACAGGTAAGCCATTCACACCAAATGTAAAAGCTGAAAGCAGTCATAAATAAACTTTAGTGTAAACCATTACTTCATCATGAAATATGACTTTTTAAAAAATGACATGAGTTTCCTGACTGTAGTGGTCTGTGGCCATCCCTCCCCGTCAGTCTAGGAAGGAGGCCATGCCCCCTCACTACATTGTGTCTAGAAGTACAATGCTCCACAAGGGAATTAGCAGTCTCAGGGCTCTGACCCTCAGGGTAGGGCAGAGCAACAAGCACTCTCAGGGCTCTGACCTTCTGGGCAGGGCAGAGCAGTAAGCAGTCTAAAGCTCTGACACTCATGGGGTGGAGAGTGGTTTCTCCCCATCAGTCTTGGAGAGAGGCCATACTGCCTCACTACATACATACATACATACATATGTATTTCATATTTACATATGTAACTGTGCCTTAGTGGTTCACAAATGAGGATGCCAAATTCAGGCTGAACTGCTGAGAAAGAAGGCAAACACAACCCAAAACTGGTGGTTATTCTTTTATAAGATATACCAAACCAGTCACAAAAGTAAACTCCTGTTTCATGACACTGGCTAACAAGAAAACATAAAGGCAGTTTCCTCAGGCATTCCAGTTCTTATATCACCACCAAAAAAACTGGATTCAGAGATGAGTGATTCTTTACAACCAGTCTCATAGAAAGAAAGAAAGAAAGAAAGAAAGAAAGAAAGAAAGAAAGAAAGAAAGAAAGAAAGAAAGAAAGAAAGAAAGGAAGAAAGGTGAGAGTTAAAATGGGTTAAAGGAATCTATTGGCATCAGGCTTGTAGCAGTGATGAAATAAACTGCTGGCTTAAGTCAAGTCTCTGGAGTACATCCACAGTTTGGATGGGTCATTCAGTCCTTTGTTCAGAGCTTCAGTTTGTAGCAAGATTCTTCCAGAGGTAGGATGCAGGATTGAAGACAAAGTGGAAGTGTTTTCAGGGCGTTTTATAGCTTCTGCCATGTGAAGGGCATCCCATTGTTCTTACTGTGGAAAATAACAGCAACAAGATGGAGTTTGGAGTCACATGGACAAGTCACCTGTTCATGCCCAATTTCCCTCAGTCATTGCACGAAGCCATTACTTACACTCCAGACAGCATGTTTACATGACAGTCCACTCAGTGTAGATGAGCGTCTCCCATGGTCCATTGTCAACCAAGCATTTCTTGATGAGCCACTTAATTTGAACAGTCCCTCCAAGACGTGCTGGGTGTTACCTTGTGAGCGTTACCCCAGGAGCAAACATTTGAAATCCAAGTATAGAGCCAATACTTAAACTTCACATACAAAAATGATACATGCATACAGATAGCATAATCATAACCAGCAAATCATAACCTTTTCGTAAACACCTCACTCGACAACCTTTGTACAATATTTGCTGCAAATATATAAAAGTGGTTGCAAAATGATCAACATGGTTATATTTTAATCAGATAATGTCACAACATATATATATATATAAAATTATTTTAAACAAAAGTTGTCCAACTAACAAAATACTAGAACTAACTGAAACAGGATTTCCAGTTCGCAAGAAATTTCACAATTTTGAAATTTCTCGCAAACCAGAAATTCTAAAAAAAAAAAAAAAAAAATTTGCTCCCCTGAACCTGCAGCTATGATTCTCTCCAGTAGGATAACTATGATATCTATCCGAACAATTCTATCCTGAAGAGTTCAATACATTATAACGTGGCCAGGGTAGAGCTGACTGCTTGATCACCCCAATGAGAGGGCTCATTTGTTCCAAAGACTATGTACTGGTTGCTGTGGTTGTTGACTAGAAAGACTGACTAACCAAAGCAAATTATTTTTGTGCTAGATTTGCAGCTGGACACCTGGCTACACCAATGCAGTGGAAAATGTGAATACAGGGTGTAAAATGCTCAATACCTTTGCTCCATTTAATACTTTTAAAAAATACTGCCTTTGCCAGTAGCCATTTGTCCAGCAGTGGGTTGAATTGACATTTCCAGAAGCATCCCAGGTTTCTGCTGTATGACTTGAACAAGCACTTGAAAAGGCCTCTCAAAAGTATAATTTTTGTGTTTCAGGGGAGTTATTTTTGTAGGCACATACTGACAGTCCCCTAGCCAGGTAATCAGTGCTCTATTTACAACCAAAATCTGTCAGGTGAAATTGCACCATCACTAGTACATTTCGATTGCATTGGATAATAAGGTGGTGTCATAACTATAAAGGGAAGGGTAACAGCTCTCCTGTGTACAGTACTATAAAATCCCTCCTGGCCAGAGACTCCAAAATCCTTTTACCTGTAAAGGGTTAAGAAGCTCGGGTAACCTGGCTGACACCTGACCCAAAGGACCAATAAGGGGACAAGATACTTTCAAATCTTTTGGGGGGGGGAAGGTTTTTGTTTGAGCTCTTTTTTTTGGTTGTTGTTCGCTCTTGGGACTGAGAGGGACCAGACATCAATCCAGGTTCTCCACATCTTTCTAAACAAGTCTCTCATATTTCAAACTTGTAAGTAAACAGCCAGGCAAGGCATGTTAGTTTTACTTTGTTTTCTCAACTTGTAAATGTACCTTTTACTACAGTGTTTATCTCTGTTTGCTGTACTTTGAACCTGAGGCTAGAGGGGAGTCCTCTGAGCTCTTTAAGTTTGATTACCCTGTAAAGTTATTTTCCATCCTAATTTTACAGAGATGATTTTTACCTTTTTCTTTAATTAAAAGCCTTCTTTTTAAGAACCTGATTGATTTTTCCTTGTTTTTAGATCCAAGGGGGTTGGATCTGTATTCACCAGGAGTTGGTGGTAGGAAAGAGGGGGGATGGTTAATTTCTCCTTGTTTTAAGATCCAAGGGGTTTGGATCTGTATTCACCAGGGAATTGGTGAAGGTCTCTCAAGGCTACCCAGGGAAGGGAATTAGCTTTGGGATGGTGGCAGCGGACCAGATCTAAGCTGGTAGTTAAGCTTAGAAGTTTTCATGCAGGCCCCCACATTTGTACCCTAAAGTTCAAAGTGGGGAAGCAGCCTTGACATGGTGGCACAGCGGTGGGAATCATTTTAAACCCAAAAGCCAGTAAGATTTTTTTTTCCTTATAGCTGCTTGGAAAGCAGAGCTGAAGGTAGATGCATATCTTATCTCTCCTTGCCTGAAGGCAGAGGTGTTAAGTTTTTTTTTAACAAGGGCCTTTGTTAAGAGAAGGGTTCAATCATTGAGCAAACAACTGGTAAAAGGAATTTACAAGCTGAATTGTTTTTTTTCTTTCTACCTTCTTGGAAATAGCTAGTTAGAAAGCCTCTGTTACCTCAGCAGCAGCCTGAGCTGAGTGCATCCCAGTTTCAGTGAACTGCAGAGGGGTGTGACCCAGCACAAGAAAACAGGAAAATGACTACAAAAGAAGAAAAAGCCAAAGAGGAGGCCCACAAGAGAGCTATGGAGCTGAAAGAAAAAGAGATGGAGCTGAGAGAAAGAGAAGAAAAAGCCAAAGAGGAGGCCCACAAGAGAGCTATGGAGCTGAAAGAAAGAGAAGAGAAAGCCAAAGAGGAGGCCCACAAGAGAGCTATGGAGCTGAGAGAAAAAGAAAGGGAGCATGAACTGGAATTAGCACGGGCTAGTCCGGGTACACCAGCCAATCCTAACAACCCCTCTCCAGGTACCACTTCCCACCCCAGAAAATTCCCCACCTACAAGGCAGGCGATGATACTGAGGCCTTCTTAGAACATTTTGAAAGGGCCTGCCTTGGATACAGCATCACTACAGACCAGTACATGGTAGAGTTGAGGCCGCAGCTCAGTGGACCCTTAGCAGAGGTGGCGGCTGAAATGCCTAAGGAACACATGAACAGTTATGAACTTTTGAAGGCCAGACTCAGAATGGGGCTAACACCCGAGCATGCCCGTCGGCGGTTCAGAGCCCTAAGGTGGAAACCAGACGTGTCATTTACCCGGCATGCCTACCACATTGACAAAAATTGTGATGCCTGGGTATCAGGAGCAAATGTTAAATCTCTGGAAGATCTGGTTTCCCTAGTAAAAATGGAGCAGTTTTTAGAGGGTGTTCCTGAGGAAATAGAAAGGTACATCCTAGATAGGAAGCCCAAAACTGTAACCGAGGCGGGGGAGATTGGAGCCAAATGGGTGGAGGTGGCAGAAAAGAAAAAAACTAGTAGCAGTTGGAGCGAATATCAGAAGGGGCAAGCCGAAACAAAACCTTACCACCGGGGACAACCCAAGGCCCCACCCGCATCCCAAGGGAAACCCCAGACACCTTCTCACCCCACCACAGCAGTCTCCACCAACCAACATCGCCCCGGTGATACCTTAGCAGGGCGATGTTTTAAATGTAATGAACTGGGACATATAAAGGCTCACTGCCCCAAGAACCCCAACCGATTACAGTTCATTACACCCCAATCACACCAAAGAACCCCAGACCCAGATGCCTCTCTCAGACCCTCGGAGCGAAGGGAAACCTTGAGAGTGGGCGGAAAGAAGGTTATCGCTTGGAGGGACACTGGGGCACAAGTGTCAACTATCCACCAATCCCTAGTGGACCCCAAACTCATCAACCCGGAGGCTCCAGTGACAATTCAACCCTTCGTGTCACAGTCTGTAACCTTTCCTACAGCCAAGTTGCATATCCAGTACAAGGGCTGGTCAGGAATGTGGACTTTTGCAGTCTATGACAATTATCCCATCCCCATGCTGCTGGGGGAAGACTTGGCCAACCATGTGAAGCTAGCCAAGAGGGTGGGAATAGTGACCCGCAGCCAGGCTAAGCAAGCTTTCACCCCCATCCCTGTTCCTGAGCTGTCCACCAGGGCCCCGTCTGTGTTACCAGAGACCCAAACAAAGGTGGTGGAACCGGATCCCCTGCCAACGACTGCAACAGCCGTAGTGGATCCAATCCCAGAGACCCAGCCAAAGCCAGTCCCAGAACCGGAACTGGCAACGCAACCAGCACCAGAACCATTGCCAGCACTGAGTCCAGCGCTTGCAAACCCGTCTACAACTCCAACGCCAGAGGGCACCAGCGAGCCTGGACTGGCGGAAGCAGCAGATAACCCTACCCAAGAGGCTCAGCCAGAGCCTGAGATACCACATAGTGCACCAGCGGACAGCGGTTCACTGTCAATGGAAACAGCCCCAGCACCTGCATCGCTTCCAGAGAGACCAAGCCCCAGTCCACGGTCCAAGGAGGAACTGATGTCTCCAGAATCAAGGGAACAGTTCCAGGCCGAGCAGGAAGCAGATGACAGCCTTCAGAAAGCTTGGGCGGCGGCACGGAGCACCCCACCGCCTCTCAGTTCTTCTAACCTATCCCCGTTTGTTGTAGAACAAGGACTTTTATACAAGGAGACTCTTTCTGGTGGGCACCAGGAAGACTGGCATCCTCAAAGACAGTTGGTAGTTCCCACTATGTATCGGGTAAAGCTCTTGAGCTTAGCCCATGATCATCCCAGTGGCCATTCTGGGGTGAACAGAACCAAAGACCGGTAGGGGAAGTCTTTCCACTGGGAGGGAATGGGCAAGGACGTTGCTAATTATGTCCGGTCTTGTGAGGTGTGCCAACGAGTGGGAAAGCCCCAAGACCAGGATAAAGCCCCTCTCCAGCCACTACCCATAATTGAAGTCCCATTTCAGCGAGTAGCTGTGGATATTCTGGGTCCTTTCCCAAAGAAGACACCCAGAGGAAAGCAGTACATACTGACTTTCATGGATTTTGCTACCCGATGGCCGGAAGCAGTACCCTTAAGCAACACCAGGGCTAAAAGTGTGTGCCAGGCATTAGCAGACATTTTTGCCAGGGTAGGGTGGCCCTCCGACATCCTTACAGATTCGGGAACTAATTTCCTGGCAGGGACCATGAAAAACCTGTGGGAAGCTCATGGGGTGAATCACTTGGTTGCCACCCCTTATCACCATCAAACCAATGGCCTGGTGGAGAGGTTTAATGGAACTTTGGGAGCCATGATACGTAAATTCGTAAATGAACACTCCAATGATTGGGACCTAGTGTTGCAGCAGTTGCTTTTTGCCTACAGGGCTGTACCACATCCCAGTTTAGGGTTTTCACCATTTGAACTTGTGTATGGCCGTGAGGTTAAGGGGCAATTACAGTTGGTGAAGCAGCAATGGGAGGGGTTTACGCCTTCTCCAGGAACTAACATTCTAGACTTTGTAAGCAACCTACAAAGCACCCTCCGACACTCTTTAGCCCTTGCTAAAGAAAACCTAAAGGATGCTCAGGAAGAGCAAAAGGCCTGGTATGATAAACATTCCAGAGAACGGTCCTTCAAAGTAGGAGACCAAGTCATGGTCTTAAAGGCGCTCCAGGCCCATAAAATGGAAGCGTCGTGGGAAGGACCATTCACGGTCCAGGAGCGCCTAGGAGCTGTTAACTATCTCATAGCCTCCCCCACCTCCAACATAAAGCCTAAGGTATACCATGTTAATTCTCTTAAGCCCTTTTATTCCAGAGAATTAAATGTTTGCCAGTTTACAGCCCAGGAAACAGATGACGCGGAGTGGCCTGAAGGTGTCTACTACGAAGGAAAAAAGGATGGTGGCGTGGAAGAGGTGAACCTCTCCACGACCCTTGGACGTCTGCAGCGACAGCAGATCAAGGAGCTGTGCACAAGCTTTGCACCAATTTTCTCAGCCACTCCAGGACGGACCGAACGGGCATACCACTCCATTGACACAGGTAATGCTCACCCAATTAGAACCCCACCCTACTGAGAGTCACCTCATGCCCAAACTGCTATACAAAGGGAGATCCAGGACATGCTACAGATGGGTATAATCCGCCCCTCTAACAGTGCATGGGCATCTCCAGTGGTTCTAGTTCCCAAACCAGATGGGGAAATACGCTTTTGCATGGACTACCGTAAGCTAAATGCTGTAACTCGTCCTGACAACTATCCAATGCCACGCACAGATGAGCTATTGGAGAAATTCGGACATGCCCAATTCATCTCTACTTTAGACTTAACCAAAGGGTACTGGCAAGTACCACTAGATGAACCCGCTAAGGAAAGGTCAGCCTTCGTCACCCAGGCAGGGGTGTATGAATTCAATGTACTCCCTTTCGGGTTGCGAAATGCACCCGCCAACTTCCAAAGACTTGTAGATGGTCTCCTAGCGGGATTGGGAGAATCTGCAGTTGCCTACCTCGATGATGTGGCCATTTTTTCTGATTCATGGACAGAACACCTGGAGCACCTGGAAAAAGTCTTCGAGCGCATCCGGCAGGCAGGACTAACTGTTAAGGTTAAAAAGTGTCAAATAGGCCAAAACAGAGTGACTTACCTGGGGCACCAGGTGGGTCAAGGGACTATAAATCCCCTACAGGCCAAAGTGGATGCTATCCAAAAGTGGCCGGTTCCAAAGTCAAAGAAACAGGTCCAATCCTTCTTAGGCTTGGCCAGATATTATAGGCGATTTGTACCACACTACAGCCAAATCGCCGCCCCGCTGACAGACCTAACCAGAAAGAAACAGCCAAATGCAGTTCAGTGGACTGATGAGTGTCAAAAGGCCTTTCACCAGCTTAAGGCGACGCTCATGTCCAACCCTGTGCTAAGGGCCCCAGAGTTTGACAAACCGTTCCTAGTAACCACAGATGCGTCCGAGCGGGGAGTAGGAGCAGTTTTAATGCAGGAAGGACCGGATCAAGAATTCCATCCTGTCGTGTTTCTCAGCAAGAAACTGTCTGAGAGGGAAAGCCACTGGTCAATCAGCGAAAAGGAATGCTACGCCATTGTGTATGTGCTGGAAAAGCTACGCCCATATGTTTGGGGACGGCGTTTCCAACTACAAACAGACCATGCTGCGCTACAGTGGCTTCATACCGCCAAGGGGAATAACAAAAAACTTCTTCGGTGGAGTTTAGCTCTCCAAGATTTTGATTTTGAAATACAACACATTTCAGGGGCTTCTAACAAAGTGGCTGATGCACTCTCCTGGGAAAGTTTTCCAGAATCAACTGGGTAAAAATTGTTCTTGGAATATGGAACATATTGTTAGTTTTTATATAATCAGTAGTATGTCTAAAGGTGCATGTGTCTTATTAACTCTGTTTTCTCCTAGAGCTCCAGGAAGAAATCACAGCCAGTGTGGAACCGGCTGTCCAACACTATCTGTGATTTGGGGGGCGTGTCATAACTATAAAGGGAAGGGTAACAGCTCTCCTGTGTACAGTACTATAAAATCCCTCCTGGCCAGAGACTCCAAAATCCTTTTACCTGTAAAGGGTTAAGAAGCTCGGGTAACCTGGCTGACACCTGACCCAAAGGACCAATAAGGGGACAAGATACTTTCAAATCTTTTGGGGGGGGGAAGGTTTTTGTTTGAGCTCTTTTTTTTGGTTGTTGTTCGCTCTTGGGACTGAGAGGGACCAGACATCAATCCAGGTTCTCCACATCTTTCTAAACAAGTCTCTCATATTTCAAACTTGTAAGTAAACAGCCAGGCAAGGCGTGTTAGTTTTACTTTGTTTTCTCAACTTGTAAATGTACCTTTTACTACAGTGTTTATCTCTGTTTGCTGTACTTTGAACCTGAGGCTAGAGGGGAGTCCTCTGAGCTCTTTAAGTTTGATTACCCTGTAAAGTTATTTTCCATCCTAATTTTACAGAGATGATTTTTACCTTTTTCTTTAATTAAAAGCCTTCTTTTTAAGAACCTGATTGATTTTTCCTTGTTTTTAGATCCAAGGGGGTTGGATCTGTATTCACCAGGAGTTGGTGGTAGGAAAGAGGGGGGATGGTTAATTTCTCCTTGTTTTAAGATCCAAGGGGTTTGGATCTGTATTCACCAGGGAATTGGTGAAGGTCTCTCAAGGCTACCCCGGGAAGGGAATTAGCTTTGGGATGGTGGCAGCGGACCAGATCTAAGCTGGTAGTTAAGCTTAGAAGTTTTCATGCAGGCCCCCACATTTGTACCCTAAAGTTCAAAGTGGGGAAGCAGCCTTGACAGGCGGCCAGGACCGTAGGCCGGCAGCTGGGACTGGGGCCAGCAGCAGAGCCAGGACCCTGGATGCGGGGCCGGCAGACGGGACCCCGGGCCGGCAGCTGGGATCGGGGACGGCTGCAAAAGCTGCACCCCTAGTTCCCGCACCTATGATTAGGTCAGTATTAGTTTAGTGTTAGTTAGTTGTTAGTAGAGAGTAATAGATACTACATATAAGTTGTGAGAGGATTTATTTTGTTCCTTTCCCTCCCCTTCCTCCAGAGACCCTTACTTTCCTGGCAGGCACGCCTGGCTCTCCAGGTTTCAAACACACCTTCTCTTTTCAGGAGGCTATCCCTATTAGTGACAGTCACTCCAAGTGTGTCCACTGCTTGGGAGAGTCCCATGTCACCCAAAGGTACAACTTCTGCTTGGCCCTCAAATCCAGAACAGGAAGAACTGGCAGATTAAATGGAGGCT
Source organism: Emys orbicularis (assembly GCF_028017835.1). Lineage (NCBI taxonomy): Eukaryota > Metazoa > Chordata > Testudines > Emydidae > Emys > Emys orbicularis. The sequence goes on from NC_088684.1 coordinate 28,360,156, forward strand.
GCTGCTGATTGAGCATTCCCTTCAAACTGCTTCAGAATCCAATCAAGAAACCTTGCCATACATCTGTTTCTGGGCAGATCAAGCACCCCTTTGACCTTGGTGCAGGTCTCTCCTCAGAAGGGGAAGACTATGGAGGCCTCAGAGAAGGCTTGAAAGAAGAGGAGCTTGGATTCTCATAATAAGGAACCAGCTCCCAAAATACCGCAGTGTCAGAAGCCTTGACCACCTGGCTCAATACTGTAGCGGCATATGATCGGGGTCCACCCCATGCAAGGCCTGAAGGGTTTAAGGTGGCTGTCTGGGCCAAAAAACCACTTAGGCTGCACCTGGATGAGGATCCAGGGAGTGATAAGGGTTAATTAAAGAGGAAACTCAGCTAGACAGGAACAGGCGGGACCTGTATAAAGCCCAGTAGCTGACAGTCGAAGGCAACTGCAGAGAGAGAAGTTGCATTCACTCTCAGGGTGAGAGAAGGCAAGGTTGGAAGTAGCCCAGGGATACAGCAGTAAGGTTTAGGGTTGTGCAGACTTTGACTGTTTGTTGTAGGGTCCCTAGGCTGGAACCCAGTGCATAGGGCAGACCTGGGTTCCCCTACCAACCACTGGGGAAGTGTCACCATTAAGGGACAACAAAAGGGAAGACTGCCTGGGACAGTATTTCCCAAGAGACTTTGATGCACGCGACCTCCCTAGAAGAGGAAAACCACAGTGACCTGGCCAGAGGGCCAATCTATGAAGCAGGAGCAGTTAAGTCCTAAGAAAGCAAGACAGAGAGAATGATGGAGTGCAACCACAGAAAGGGGTGTCAGACTGGCACAGCTAAACCAAAAATGAGGGCAGAAGGTGTGCCAGCGGTGAATAGAGCACCCCATGACAAGGCAAAAGACTTGGAAAGTCTTGGATCACTAAGTCTTGGAGCACTCTGACATGGCCCTGGTACTGTCTACAGGAGAGATGACGGGCAAGAATAAGCACTCCTCCAGACCGGTGCCATTGAGCAAAGCTCTGTCATCAGTACTTCCCCAGGGAGACCCTCATTACCATGCAGACTGAAGGACCAGACACCATCTGCACTTACTTCTGTATGCTCTAAATCGTCGGTACCATCAACTTTGACTACCACATGGGTACCAATCCTCCATTGGGTAACACAGGAATTCAGGTACTCAAAGGTCTTATAAGAACGGCCATACTGGGTCAGACCTAAGATCCATCAAGCCCAGTATCCTGTTCTCTGACAGTGGCCAATGGCAGGTGCGCCAAAGGGAATGAACAGACAGGTTATCATCAAGTGATCCATGCCGTCACCCAATCCCAGCTCCTGGCAAACAGAGGCTAGGGACACCATTCCTGCCCATCCTGGCTAATAGCCATTGATGGACCTATCTTCCATGAATCTATCTAGCTCCCTTTTAAACCCCGTTATAGTATTGGCCTTCACAACACCCTCTGGAAAGGAGTTCCAGAGGTTGACAGTGTGTTGCGTGAAAAAAACTTTCTTGTGTTTGTTTCAAACCTGCTCCCTATTAATTTAATTTAGTGCCCCTTGTACTTGTATTATGAGAAGGAGTAAATAAAACTTCCTTATTTACTTTGTCTACACGACTCATGATTTTATAGACCTCTATCATATTCCCCCTTTAGTCGCCTCTTATCAGTGGCAAATGAACCAGAGTATCCACTGCTCATGAGTACTGAGTGCCTCTCAGTACCGAGACCCTGATCTCTGGAGTACCAATTGTTCTCCAGTATTGCAGGGCTCTCCATCCTTTTCTGCTGGTGTCTGTCTCCATTGACGGATATTGAGGAGGATGAAGGAGACCTCCAGTCAGTCTCTTCCATCTCAGTTCAGGGTTCTCCTATCCATCCATATAGGAACCTGTTCTTTGACAGTAACAGGGAAGTTTCTTGTGCACAACAAGGGTGATGGGACTGACACTAGATGACACCCCTTCCCCCATATGGGGTCCCCAATGTCCATATTGGGATCCCTGGGCTGGTTGTTGGATGCAATTTACCAGACCACCAGTGCTATCACATCAGGAGGCTAGAGTTTTCCAATTCTCTCCTCCCCAACCAGCCCCCCAACATGAAGAGACATTTAAGGAACAGGAAACTAGGAAAGTTAAAGAGGCATCCCTCAAACTCCTCTGTCATCCTCATCTCCAGATGAGGCAGTCATGTCTCTACCACTATCCATGGCTGATGATTTCCAGCAATTCTAGGACCTTATAAAGAGGATAGCTGACACTCTTCAAATGCCACTTGAAGAGGTCAAGGATTCACCATACAAACTGCTGTACATTTTGCAATCAGCAACACCCACTAGAGTTGCCTAGCCACTGATGAAGTGCTCCTGGATCCAGGAAAGACTTTGTGGCAAACACCTGCTACCATTCCATCAACTTGCAAATGGGTGAATAAAAAATATTATGTTAGCCCCAAGAACTCCAAGTTTTTGTTCTTCCACCCCCCACCCCTGCACCTAATTCTTTGGTGGTGCTGTAAATGAGGGGGTAAACAACACTACTCCAAGTCTACCCTATATGAGAAGGACCAAATGAGATTAGACCTCTTTGGATGAAAGCTTTATTTGTCTGTGACCTTGCAATTTCAGATCACAAACTATCAGGTGATCATGGCCAAATATAATTTCGTGAACTATAATAAAATTGTGGCCTTTATTGAATATTGTTTGCAGGAACTAAGGGAACAATTTCAGACTATCTTCACAGGGGGTCAACTATTAGCCAGAACTTCTCTTTAAGTGCCCTTAGATACCACAGACACTGCTGCTAGATCCATCTTCATAGCAGTAGTGATGCTCAGGGCATCATGGCTACAACTCTCATGGTGTTGAGGACCTCCCCTTCGATGGTCAAAAGCTGTTCTCTGAAACCACAGACGAATCTCCACAAACACCAAAAGATTCCAGAGCCATATTACAATCACTGGGTATATATAATCCTACTAAAAAGAGAAGATTTAGTAGGTCATAAACTTCCCACAGACTACATCCTAGATTTCATAGATCCACTGAACCATCCAGGAAGAGACAGATTTCAGAGAAAGAAGGTTGGTCATCCTCCTTCCTCAAGTACCCAGTCATCATTGAAGCAACATTTTTGATGGGTTGATTGGAGGGTCAAATCCTTCCACACTTTTGAAGACAACTTGATGGCAGCTCACAACAGACAAGCAGGTCATAGAAGTCATAATGTCAGACTATACCATCCACTCTACGTCCCTCCCTCCCTTCCATCATCCTTCCCCTTCCCTCTTCAGGGACCCCTCTCATGAGCTTTTACTAAGGCAAGAAATAATACTCTCTCCTTTGATTAGGAGCAATAGAGTCAGTCCCAGTTTCTCACAAGGAGAAGGGGTTCTACTCAAGGTATTTCTTTGTGCCAGAGAAAGATGGAGGGTGAAGACCAATTTTGGATCTAAGACTACTGCACAAATTCGTAAAGTCTCAAAAGTTCAGGATAGTGACTGGCAGCTATAATGCCTTCACTGAAGAAAGGAGATTGTTTTTTGGCCCTCAACTTACAGGATGCCTATTTCCATATAATGACACACCCATCTCACAAAAAATACCTATGCTTTGCTATAAGCCAGGAACATTTTCAATACTGAATACTTCCCTTCAGCCTCTCATTGGCTCCAAAGGTGTTTTCAAAGGTCCTAACAGTAGTGGCTGCTTACCTTTGTCAGGAGGCAATTTTAGTCTTCCTGTACCTCAGCAACTGGCTATTCAAATACTTTTCTTATGAAGCCGTACTGTCATCCACTCAGAGAGCCCTTTTTCTTTTCTGAGAATTGGGTCTTCAGCTTAATATAAGGAAATCCATGTTAACCCCTGTACAGAGAATGCACTTCATAGGGCCATAAATTGATTTGTTGACAGTTAAGGTCTAGCTTCCCACAGACAGATTTATAACATTAGCAAATATAGTCAGGACCATTCAAGGGAATCCTCAAACCTCAGTATGGATCTGTCTAGAGCTCCTGGATCATATGGCACTTGCATCTTTGTGACCAGTCATGGAAGACTATGCCTCCACTACTGGGGGTGGCTCAGAATGACCTATTCACTGATCAGAGACAGTTTGGACAGCATGAAGAACTCCACATGAAGAACTCCCGAGACTGGTGGAACAAGTCAATTCAGCATCTGTGCAGGTATTCCTTTCATTCGCCCACCTCCAACAATAACTGTGACAACCGATGCATCCCTCTTGGGATGGGGAGATCACCTCATTACCCTCACAAATCAAGGCAGGTGATCATCTCAGGAAATCAGTGTCCACATCGATCTGATGGAACTCAGAGCAGTCAGGCATGCTTGCCTTCATTTCTTAGCTCTCATCAGAGGCAAATCAATCAGGATCATGACAGACAATGTGGTCTGAATGTTCTATATTACATTCTACATTCAAAGGGAGGAGCTAGATCCCACACCCTCTGTGCACCAAAGCAATACAATTGTGGAATTTGTGTATAGCCAATCAATTCCACATTTCAGCCAACACCTCCCCCTGGTGTTCAGAACAACACAGCCAATATTCTCAGCAGGCGTTTCTGTAAGGACAAGGAATGGGAGCTGGACTCTCAAATTCTTCAAAGTATACTCCTAACGTGGGGACTTCCAAAGGTGGATCTCTTGGCCACCTCCAGGAGCAAGATGTGCCCTCTATTCTGCTTAAGAGGAGCTCTAAGCCACTACTGTTTGAGAGATTCCTTTCTCATATTGCGGACAAAGGGACTATTCTGTGCTTTTCCTTCAACACTGCTAACACTAAGGGTGATGAACAAGATCAGACGGAACAAGACCAGGATTATCTTTTATAGTACTGACCTGGATGCGACAGGGTTAATATCCTGACCTGCTTCATCTCTGTTTCCAACCAACAATCAAGCTTCTGATCATTCCCCATCTCCTCTCCCAGGGTGCAGGTCATGTACTTCACCCCAGTACTTCCTCCACCTCAGGGATTGGTTCCTCAGTAGTTTGCAGGGTTAGAATCTACCTGCCTGGCAGAAGTGCAACAAGTGTTACTGAGCAGGGGAAGGGAGTCAACCCGAATAACTTACCTGTAGAAGTGAAAGAGATTCAACAATTGGTGTCAATTCCAACGACTTCTGCCTGAATCTTCTTTGTTCTCAGAAACTACCTGTTGGGCCTAAAGAAATCAGGGTTATCAATTATCTCGATTAATATTCACTTGGCTACAGAATTAGCCTTACATCCTCCAGTAGAGGGTTTTTGAATATTTGCTTGCTCTATGTCTTCAAGGTTTATTTAAAACTTTGGGGAACATGTACACCCAGATTAAGGACCCCACTCCAATCTGGAACCTCAGCCTGGTACTTAAATATCACATGAAACCTACATTTGAACCAATGGCAATCTGTTCCTTGCTTCACTCATCTATGAAGACAGCCTTCTTCATAACTATCACTTTGGCCCCCAGGGTTAGGGAAATTGGGCCCTTGATGGCTGACTTCTTCCCCCCCCACCCTTTATGGAGTTCTTCAAGGACAAGGTATCTTTATGCCCACACCCTAATGTCTTACCTAAGGTACTATTGGAACTTCATCTTAACCCATCCAGTTATCTACCCGTGTTTTTCCCAAAACTACATAAGTCTCAACAGGAGAGCTGTTTTCATACTCTAGATGTTAGACAGGCATTAGCCTTCTATCTAGATAGAACCAAACAATTTCAAAAGTCACCCAGACTGTACTCAATGAAGAAGAAGAGGGATGAGGATTTTGGGGACGAGGAAGATGAAGAGGTGGAGGAGGAGGAGGATAGTGCGCAGCACGCAAGCGGAGAAACCATTCTCCCAGACATCCAGGAACTGTTTATCACGCTGGAGCCAATACCTTCCCAACCCTCCCAAGGTGGGCTCATGGACCGTGAAGCCGGAGAAGGCACCTCTGGTGAGTGCACCTTTGTAAATATAATGCATGGTTTAAAAGCAAGCATGTTTAATGATTAATTTGCCCTGAAGACTTGGGATGCATTCATGGCCAGTACAGCTCCTCCTTTTAAATGGCCAACCCAACAGGTGCTTGGTATGGGAAAGGAGGGCGCTGCTGTTTGAAACCATTCCCACATGTTATGAAGGTTGAAGAAGCCGAAAGACTGTGGCTTACCATGGCTGCCTGCAAGCCGAATTCTGTTGCCCGGCCCTGCATGTGTGATCTCTCACACCAAACCGGCAGGCCCTCAATATAAGAGGCAAAATGTGACCTTGTACCGAAAGCACATGTGCTATGTAATGTTAACAGCTTGGTTCCCCATGAAAGAGTCTACCCATTGTTCTCTAAAATGTATCTTTTTAAATACTACTCTCCCTTTTATCCCTCCCGCAACTGCAAATGTTTCAACACTCCCCCTATCATCTCCGTCCCAGAGGCTAGCACAGATAAGAAGGCGAAAAAAATGCACTCGCGATGAAATGTTGTCTGAGCTCATGCAGTCCTCCCGCACTGAAAGAGCTCAGCAGAATGCTTGGAAGCAAACAATGTCAGAGTCCAGGAAAGCAGAAAATGAATGCGAGGACAGGAGGGATGAGCGAGATGAGAGGTGGCGAGAGCAAGATGAGAAGTGGCAGAAGCAAGATGATAGGTGGCGGCAGCGCAGTGAGAGGAGGCAGGATGCAATGCTGAGGCTACTGGGGGGATCAAACTGATATGCTCCAGCGTCTGGTGGAGCTGCAGGAAAGGCAGCAGGAGCACAGACTGCTGCTGCAGCCCCTGTGTAACCGCCAGCCTTCCTCCCCAAGTTCCAAGCCTCCTCACCCAGATGCCCAAGAAAGCGGGGGGGCTCTGGGCACCCAATCACTGCACCCCAGAGGACTGCCCAAGCAACAGAAGGCTGGCATTCAATAAGTTTTGAAGTGCAGTGTGGCCTTGTCCTTCCCTCCTCCCCTCATCCACCACCCCACCCGGTGCTTTCCTCCTCCTCCACCCTCCTGGGCTACCTTGGCAGTTATCCCCCTATTTGTGTGATGAATTAATAAAGAATGCATGATTTTGAAACAATAATGACTTTATTGCCTCTGCCATCAGTGATCGAAGGGGGGGGGCGATTTTCTTACAGGGAAGTAGAGTGAACCAAGGGAGCGGGTTTTCATCAAGGAGAAACAAACAGAACTGTCACACCGTAGCCTGGCCAGTCATGAAACTGGTTTTCAAAGCATCTCTGATGTGCAGTGCACCCTGCTGTGCTCTTCTAATCGCCCCGGTGTCTGGCTGCGCGTAATCAGTGGCCAGGCGATTTGCCTCAACCTCTCACTGCACCATAAAAGTCTCCCCCTTACTCTCACAGATATTGTGGAGCACACAGCAAGCAGCAATAACAATTTGAATATTGATTTCGCTGAGGTCTAACCGAGTCAATAAACTGCACCAGTGCGCTTTTAAATGTCCAAATCCACCATTCTGCATTTGCTCAGCCTACAGTTGAACAGCTCCTTACTACTGTCCAGGGTGCCTGTGTATGACTTCATGAGCCATGGCATTAAGCGGTAGGCTGGGTCCCCAAGGATAACTATAAGCATTTCAACATCCCCAACAGTTATTTTCTGGTCTGGGAAGTAAGTCCCTTCCTGCAGCTGTTCAAACAGACCAGAGTACCTGAAAAAAATAATAAAATAAAAAATATATGGAGATACACCTATCTCATAGAGCTGGAAGGGACCCTGAAAGGTCATCAAGTCCAGCCCCCTTACTTCACTAGCAGGACCAAGTACTGATTTTTGCCCCACATCCCTAAGTGGCCCCCTCAAGGATTGAACTCACAACCCTGGGTTTAGCAGGCCAATGCTCAAACCACTGAGCTATCCCTCCCCCAGATGTGAGTGTCATGTAACTTTCCCGGCCATCCCACGTTGATGTCGGTGAAACGTCCCTTGTGATCCACCAGTGCTTGCAGCACCATTGAAAAGTACCCCTGGCGGTTTATTTACTGGCTGCCAAGGTGATCTGGTCCCAAGATGGGGATATGCATTCCGTCTATTACCCCACCACAATTAGAGAATCCCATTGCAGCAAAGCCATCCATTATGACCTGCACATTTCCCAGAGTCACTACCCTTGATAGCAGCAGCTCAGTGATTGCGTTGGCTACTTGGATCAGAGCAGCCCCCACAGTAGATTTACCCACTCCAAATTGATTCCCGACTGACCGGTAGCTGTCTGGCATTGCAAGCTTCCAGAGGGCTATCGCCACTCGCTTCTCAACTGTGAGGCCTGCTCTCATCTTGGTATTCTTGTGCTTCAGGGCAGGGGAAAGCAAGTCACAAAGTTCCATGAAAGTGCCCTTACGCATGCGAAAGTTTTGCAGCCACTGGGAATCATCTCAACACTATGGGGTCCCACCAGTCTGTGCTTGTTTCCTGGGCCCAGAATCGGCGTTCCACGGCATGAACCTGCCCCATTACCACCATGATGTCCAAATTGCCAGGGCCCGTGCTTTGAGAGAAGTCTATGTCCATGTCCTCATCACTATCGTGGTCGCACTATCATCGCCTCCTCGCCTGCTTTTGCAGGTTCTGCACACACTGCAGGATAATGCATGAGGTGTTTACAATGCTCGCAACAGCAGCGGTGAGCTGAACGGGCTCCATGCTTGCCATGGTATGGCGTCTGCAGGAGAGCAGGAGAGCAGGGTTGCAGCGGAAGCGGTGGATGGCGACGGATGCCACAAGAATAGATATTTATACCGAATGACGAGAGGACCTGCGAGGTGGATTCATGGCACCAGGAGAGCAGAGTTGCAGTGGAAGCGGTGGATGACTGAGCTCATTTACTCTATTGAGCTCAGTCATCATTTACTCAATTGAGACTGAGCTCATTTACAACAGCAGGAGAGCAGAGTTGCAGCGGAAGCAGTGGATGACAATGGTTTGCAGACCTACTGCACCGTCCTCTGCCAGCAGCCCCCAGGACACAACAGCAGTGGTGATGGTGAGCTGAGCTGAGCAGGCTCCATGCTTGCCGTGGTATGGCGTCAGCATGGAAAAAAGGCGTGAAATGATTGTCTGCCGTTGCTTTCACGGAGGGAGGGGCGACTGACAACGTGTACCCAAAACCACCTGCAACAATGTTTTTGCCCCATCAGGCATTGGGAGCTTAACCCAGAATTCCAATGGGCGGTGGAGACTGGGGGAACTGTGGGGTAGCTACCCACAGTGCACCACTCCGTGAGTCGATGCTAGCCATGGTATTGAGGACGCACTCCACCAACCTACTGTGCTTAGTGAGGACATACATGACTGACTGTATAAAATCGCTTTCTAAAGATCGACTTCTATAAATTCGACCTAATTTCCTAGTGTAGACATACCCTGAGAGTGTTTTGCCAACTCAGCCCTATATACTCTCTGTGCATGGCACAAGACTGCACAGGATGCATGTATGGACCAAACAGACACTGCTAATGGAAAAACTCCAATAAAGGGCTCCAGAGGTGCATGCATACTTGAAGTTGAGCACCCATAGAGACACAAATCTTGAAGAACCAGTTATTGCACAAGGTGAGTAATCTCTTCTTCCTTCCCCTGGATATTGTGGGAGAGGGTTATATTGGTTTGCATATTTTCTATGTGCAGCCAGAAGAAATTCAGTGGTATCAGATTAGTTTTCTTTTATTTTTTTGTATTGTTCACACACAAAACTTCCAAAGAGAATTCTCTCCGTCTGTTCCTCCCAAAGAGGTTCACCATATTTCCTAGTAAACGTTGGACATTTCTTTTACAAATTATCTATCTAGGAGGATGCTCCCCAGGAAATTATACTCACAGTCTGAGTGTCCACCCTATGGACAATATGAACCAGCTGAACCAGCATTTGGTTGCTTCTGAACCTGAAATGGAATAATGATAATGCCAATGTAAGAAACTAAACACCAAGGGCCAAATTCTTAGCTAATGGAAAAGTGAACACTCTATTGTATACAATGGACCTTCCCCAATTTACAACAGTTGAGAATCTGGCCCCAGTTTTTTCTTTGAACAATATAAAGACAATGTGCATCTAACCAAATCCTTTTCAGTTAGAACAGTATGAAACTGTTCACATTTAACCATAAGGTGATATAAAGGCTATTATGAAACTCTCACAATGCTTTGTACATAAAGTTCCCAGAACCATCTTTGTACAAACCAAACTGTGACTGCTCTGTGCCCATAAATCTAAAAGTGCTCTGTACTTAAGTTGAAACTTAGTGGGTGACAAAATGATGGACTGTATGTAATCACTAATAGGATGTGTGTAATCTTTTACTCTGACCCCATTGACACATGGAGAATGTGCGCAGAGGTACAGGAAGGGGCCATTTGTGATTCATGAGGCTGTGAGGAGGCATTCCCTCACCCTAGGAGAGAGCTCACAAGCTCTTCTGGGCTCAGCCTGCATGACTTGCTCTGCCTGAAGAGAGGAAGCTTAAAAGGGGAAAGCCTACTTCAGACAGCTAGTGGTAGACTGCTGTGTCTCAGAAAGAGCTGTCTACAGGGAGAGATCAATGAAGAGGAAGCAGACCCTGGAGTGAACTTTGAAATGCTTTGTTAGTAACTATCCAAAGCACTGGGACTAGCTACTCCCACTTCTCCTGTTTGCCATAAGGGAGGTCCTGCAGGTCTCGATGGGGTTCTCTCCCTTCCAGTTACTTTATGGCCCCCAACCATGTATAATGTGGTTGTACCTCACGGCATTGCCCTTTAGTTTCAGGATGCAACACCAAGCAAGAAAGAACCAAGCTAATTCTGATTTTTTTTCATGGGAAATGGGAGATGGGGATGACTTGCACCAAGATCACCTTTCCAACTTGAGGGGTGAGGTATGTGAGGGGGCACACCCTCACCTGTTACCGCAAGAACAGATGCAGGGATCCCACTCCTGTTGCATACTTTCGGGTTCCCAAAGTGTTGACCTATTAATCTGTTCCTATAAGGTGAAAGGAGGGGGCCCGCCCTAGTAGAATTGCCAGGATTTCCCGAGGATTTCCCTATGCCCTTCAGGAAATTCCCTCAGAACAGACTAGATCTGTTCACCACTGGGAGGACACGGATAGAGCCCTCTGCTCAAAGGATTGACACCCAGGCAGTACTTTTGAAAACAAAGTATTTTCTTTATTTAGTGTAACCAATCTTTCCTAATACAATTAATCTAAACCTAAATTAAAAACATAAACATAAATCCCTTAGCACAGGTATACAAGCTAAAGTACCCAGTAGTGTAATGTTACACAGTTAGAATGACTTAAGTGTTTATGTTCTGCACATGGTGATCAGTCATATGCAATCTGATATCAATCTTAATAAACTCTAAACTTTATACATAATAACATAGATATGCACCCCAAAGACACTCATCTTTATTAACCCAGGCATACACATTCATTAACCCTATTTCTATCTATATTCTCTACTATAGCTAGCACGCTTACTCTCCATAGCCTTCTTTCCCTCTGCTCTGTCTAAGGAACCTTCTGCTCTGTCCCAGCAGCACTGCTGCTGCTGTCACCCTGCAGTTGCTTCTGCTGTGTCTTCTGGTTCCTTCTTCTGACTGCTCCTACTTCTCCTGCTCCTAACTTGACTGACTTTTGCCTGCTTGCTCTCTGTCTTTTATACCATTTTTGCCCTGCTCTGATTGGCTTGTTTCCCATTCCTAGTATTAGCATATCTATTATCCAATCACCTTTATATCCTCTCTGATTAGTCCATATTTATACACCAAACACAACTGCTAAATCTGGCTGTCAATTAAAGCTGTTACACAAGTTTTAGTATTATGAGATGTTTACTATCATGGTCTGGGGACTCTCACCTAGTTTTGGACTGAGCATGCCTGACTGACTCCTCGCTTCAGTTTTGGAGTGACCTTTACCTGACCTCAGTCTACATCTACCTACTAACACACCAGCCATAGGCTAAACTGCTTACAACTGCCAATTCACTGTGCTTGGCTGTGTGCCAACATTGCAGGCACACTTAAATTACCAAACTTTTAAACTATAAATAATTACCTTATTTCTTTAATATATACTTATTTGTTAACTTATGCATCTTAATGTGAAGGTTCATTGTTGCCATCCCATTTCTTACCAATTTAGTTAATTTTATTGCAGTTCTTCCCCTATTTTCAATAATGGTGGCAAAGCAATCTTTTCAGTACTGTGCTTAAGAAACAAAAAAAGAGCAGCTCAAAATCCTTTCGTACCACACCGTGTTAGATAGGAAGATAACGAGCTCATCTGGGCCCAGCCAATACTGACCACACACACCTGCAAGACTTGCTGTGCCTGGGAGGAGCAAGTTTAAAAGGGGAAAGCCTATCACAGGAAGGGGTGGTAACAAGGGGAAGACAGCTGTGCTTCTGAGATGTCTGGCTACAGAAATAGATCAGTGAAAAGGTAGTCAGTTGTGGAGCTGTACGGGGAGACTTTGGCAAACCAGTAAAGTACCTAAAACCACTATGGCTTATTGTTAAAAAGCAACCTAGTCAGCAGGCTGTAAAGTGGCCATGTAGCTTGACCAAGGCAGGAGGGGAGGGGGGTTTAGGGTGCCACAGAAAGGGCGGCTTGACCCCGCGTCCTTCCTGATAAGAATTGTGTTGAAGTTGCTGATATGCCCCAGGAATGTCCAACACCTTACTGGCGTGAAATCCCCAATGGCAACGAAGTGGAGAGGCCAGGGCTTATGTACTCAAAAACCATGAATGCTGCATAATGTTTTTGTTGAAAACTCTTTCAGTCTAATGTTCAGCCACAGTGGGTTCTACAGGAACAAAGGACTGGAAAAATCTGGCTAGAAATCTGGTATGCCATGAGAAGGCAGCAAACCACCAGAGAGCATTCCATAGGTGGAAAGAGCTTGAGCTGAGACTAAGGTTAAAGGCCACCATAGATGATCAGCATCAAGAGAAGATTGCATCAGAGTCTCTTTACTGGCAAAATGTTCTGAAAAGGCTCATTGCCATTGTGAGAATGCTTGCTACCCAAAACCTAGCACTGCATGGCACTTCAGATCAGCTGTATGTGCCAAACAATGGAATCTTCCTTAAAATTGTGGAGCTGATGGCTCAGTTTGATGCTGTACTCCAGGAGCACCAACCAAGAAATGTACACACACCACTATCTTGGAAAAACAATTCAAAATGAGATCATACAGTTACTGGCAACAAAAGTGAAACAGAAGATTGTGGCAGATCTGAAGTCAGCAAGATATTACTCTGTTATTCTGGACTGCACACCAGCCATACAGAACAAATGACTTTAATGGTGCATTTTCTAACAACAACAAAACCTAGTGAAAATGTCTCTGCAATGGTGATTGTCAGAGAACGTTTTCTAGAATGGTATTACAGGAGCTGGTATGACAAATGTGCTTCTTAAAAAGCTGGAAGATATGGGAATTGCGATAGCTGACATGAGAGGTCAGGGCTATGATAATGGTGCCAACATAAGAGGAAAGAACAGAGGAGTGCAGACACGGATCCGAGAATTAAACCCTCGAGCTTTTTTTGTCCCATGCAGTTCTCATTCATTGAACTTGGTGGTCAGTGATGCAGCTTCAACTTCGAGTGAGGCTGCTGAATTTTTTAATGTAATTCAAAGCATCTATGTATTTTTCTTTGCATCAACTCATTGATGGCAAATTTTGAAGCAACATCTGGGAACATCCTCTCTGACACTGAAACCACTGAGTGCCACACGATGGGACAGTCGAGTGGAGGCGATAAAGCCTATCAAATACCAAATTGGGAAGATAGATGATGCCATAGTTGCCATTATGAAGGATAATGTATGACAGGAACTGTTCATGGGAGAACAGTGGCAGAAGGAAATGGAATCACCAGAAACATACATAACTTCAAATTTCTGTGTGGCTTAGTGTTGTGGCATGACATACTGTTTGAAATAAGTGTTGTAAGCAAGAGACTCCAAGGTGTTGGCCTTGATATATCTGGAGCAATGGAACAACTGGACAAAGCAAAGCCATACCTACAGTCTTACCGGTCAGATGAGGGATTTCAAAATGTTCTGAAGAGTGCACAGATGTTGGCAGAGAAACTTCACACTGAAGCTATTTTTCCACCCATTCAAGAATACAAGAGTCACTGAAGAAGACATTTTGATTACGAGGCACGGGATAATCCCATAAGAGACCCCAAACAACAATTCAAAGTTGAATTATTTAACCAGGTACTAGATTGTGCAATACAGTCAGTTGAAGAATGTTTCATGCAGCTCAAGGGACACAGCAGTATATTTGGGATGTTGTATGATATTCCAAAACTCCTCACTATACCTGAAGAAGACCTACACCAGCAATGCAGGGCACTAGAGATAGTGTTGACACATGATGACATGTGCGATATTGATGTGAGTGATTTAGGTGATGAACTGAAAGCCCTTTCAAGATACATTTCAGCAGGATCAACTCCAAAGGCTGTTCTGGAATATATGTGCACAAATAAGATGACCACCCTCTTTCCAAATGCTTTTGTTGCTCTGCGCATATTTCTAACACTTCCTGTAACAGTTGCCAGTGAAGAACGCAGCTTCCCCAAGCTGAAGTTAATAAAAACACATCTACACTCCACAATGACACAGAAGAGGCTGGTTGGCCTTGCAATCATCTTAATAGAGCATGAGCTGACCCAGACTGTGGACCTTCAGGAAGCAGTTCAAATCTTTGCAACCAAGAAGGCACGGAAAGCACCACTTTGATTATTCAAACAGATAAAAATGCCAGTGTTTACTATGCAGACAAGAAAAGTTACATTTGCTGTTCAGGCGTTTGAAAGTCAAGTGCATGTACCATGAGAGGAGTAGAACAGGAAGAAGGCAGAATTGAGACCTTTCAAAGTTTTAGCCCAAGTGTGGGGGCATGGGGGTGTCATTTGAGCTCCCAACCTCAGGTGCCAAAATGTTGTGGGCCAGCCCTGGCTATTGACAGTGTGTACTTTGTTTCTATAGCTGTACAGCTTTTAGGCACTAAGTACTTTTGATGAAGCTTACACACAGCCTGTATTCTCTAATTGCAAACAGGCTCAAGACAAATTTGAGAGGCATCAAACTACATTGTATTACCATGAAGCAGTTGATATGTCAAGAGACTGCAAAGAATGTGGGTGACATGCTAAGTTTTCAGTATTCTCAGTACAGTATTCAATTGTTTCATTTTCAGGCAGAATATTATCCTAATATTTCAAATTAACTGAAAAAGAGTGAAAAGAAACACACAAGTCCAGTTATTCAAAATGAATTAATGGAAATTGTGGTTCCTAAAATCATGAGAGAGATTTCTGAGAAAATTTCTGGAGAGTGGTATATATGACAAATGAAACAATAGACTTCTCCAACAAAAAGCAACTGGTTTTATACCTGTGATATGTGGTTGATGACATGAATATTCATGAAGATTTCACTGGATTATGCAATATAGCCTATACATCAGGAGAGATAATTTTATCTGTAATTAAAGATATATTATGTCTAAATCGGAGATTCAGTAACTGTGGTGGACAATTCTATGATATGTGCCATTAATATAGTAGGTTTAATAGGTGTAGAAACAAGCTTATCCTAGGAGGAACCACTAGCTATATTTACTCATTGCTTTGGCATGCTTTGAATTTGGCATGCCAGGACACTATTCAAAATAATACTATCCTAAGAGATACTCTTGAAACTGTTTACAATATTACAAAATTCATTTAAAAATTTCCCTGAGAAGTTGTATATCAGGATATAAAATATGAAGGTGTCAGGTACATCACCAAGCATCTGTGTCCTCTGTTCGACAAGGACACTCTGAGCAGAAGCATTTACTTCAGTTTCAAGAACTGTCTTGCACTGTGTATAGCTTGGGAAGTTGTGTAGATTGCATCAAAATACCCTGTAATGAGAGTTGAACTGGTGGTACAGCAGCTCAAATGGGGGGAAAAATGACTTCCTCTTTGGTATTGAATTAGATCAAAAAGTCTTAAACATGATAGAAAATCTGTCTAATACTCTGCAAGGGTCAGATGTTTTAGCAACAGAAGGCTATTCTCTGATGAAAATGAAACTTAATTCACTTCAGTCCATTCTATCAGAATAAAGCTACAACTTATACTAGAAACAAATAAATCAGAAAAGTTAAAGGTTGGAGATAGTCAGGATGCCTGAGGTTCCAAGGAAGAGAAAAATTCTCAAGAAAATGCAGATAGGGACAGGTGAGCCAAGCTATCCAAATTCAGTGAATAAATTTTAAAAGTGTATCCACTTTGAAGTAACTGATTTTACAATGTCCAGTACTAAACAGAGAAGCTACAAAATTATTCAAAATCATGAAAATCTCATAACAACCCCAAACATAACAAACACAAGTTCAAGACATGCTTCAGATGTATGGTTCCGATTTCAACCACGATCGACTGATTACTCAGCTTCACGCCAACTGTCAGCTTAGAGAAACATCAATGAAGTCAGTTTAAAAATCTCAGTTCACTCAGCCAAATGGAAGTCAGCTCTTTTCCAAAGAAGTGAAGTTGAGAACAATGCTGTAAGCGAGCATAGCTTCAGTGTTCTACATTGTATTAAAACATGGCTTCGATCAACAAAGGAACAATCACAGCTCAACTGGTATATGATTTTACATATAAACAGGGACAAAATAGATGACTCACCCTGAAAGGTGGTGCTGCAGAACTGATTTCAATAAATCCAGGATGAAGATAATTGTTTGTAACTTTTTCAGATTTCTAGGTCTTTTTTTTTTTACTAAGGTTTTAAAAAGGTAATGCTTTTATGAGTAGGTTTGTAATGACTAAATTTGTCTACTTTGAATAAAGTGAGATTAACAAGCTTCTGTTCTAAACTCAGTTCTTCCTTTATTAATAAATCCCTATATTTGGGGGTGGGGTTTTAAAGCTCCCCCTCAAGCCCAGTTGTCTCCATTCATGAGTCTAAAAAAACAGGCATAACAGGCTGGTCTACGGGGAAGATAAAAGGATACATGGCAACAAAAATAATAGCATGTAGGCAATTTTTAACTAATCACCCAGCCAATTATTCATCAGTAATAACAGCTTTACAAAGATACACATTTATCATCTAATAAATCAGTAGACATAATTTCAACCTGAATACCATCATGCAGTAACTTATCACAGAGAACAATTATAGAACAAGGACTGGAGTTGCATATGTTGAAAATAAACTATTGGTGGAAGCTATAAAGGGGTCTGGAAATCACTGAAACTTTGCAATACAGTTGTAAGTATTCATATATGCGATGGATGTGTAAGTGATCTCCATATGCAGAGTCATATGAACAATTTATTTCACATGCATTCTTGTTTTGCCTGCTAAAACACAATCTTGTTTAAACAATTGAGCAAAAAACTCTTTATTCTTCTACCATCTGTGTTAAAAAAAAACCATAATCACAGTATATAACATCATTAATAAAATGAAGTCCTAAAGATGACATACATTAACAAGTATGCATTACACATAGATCGTGGGTCTTCTGATTCATGAGCAGCCTTGAAAATGTATTAGTTATAGAAACCCTTTTATTTGGGATTAAGTGCCCCATCCTGTTTTGCCTCCTCTACCTCTGCCCTCCCGACTACAAGTCCAGTCTGTTAAGTTTTGTGTGCTGACATTTTAGAGATCAAGGGCCAATCGGTCAGATACATATGTGCAATCATGTGCAATTCAGCAGGGTTACATATATGTAACAAAGCAGAATTTGGCTGCAGGACTTTACTGTTTTTCAATTCATTGCCAGTACACTGTAAACAAAGGGGCAGAGCAATGAGGCACATGAGGCATAGCACAAAGTAAGAGACTACATGGCATTGCAAAAGAAGAGAAGACAGAAATGACCCAGAATGGGAAGTGAAAGAAGAAAAGAGACTGACTGCACTGAACCAACGGGGGAAGGTCAGAGTACAGCAGAGGAAATAGGTCTACAGGAATGGAAGAAACACACACATAAGATATGAAATAGAAGAAAGGAGAAATGATGGCACAGAACAGAGAGGTAGGGAAAAGAGAGACATGACATGAGGTTGGTGTCACAATGAGAGACAAATTAAAAGATACACTAACAAAAAGTGTAGGTGACCAGAGTTCAGAAACGCCTTCCATGCCCTCTCTTTCTATTAGTTTGTATTGTGATAGCACCCAAAATGTGCTAGGAACTTTCCAAATTTGGAGACAGAAATATTCTGTCATTCAAAGAGTTTACATTTGTATGATGGACACAATGTGTCAACCAAGAAATACAACAGTAGATGGGGGAATTAGAAGGATAGTGATCTGGTGATATATAGAGAGAGCCCTGCAGATCTGCGGATATCCGCTTTATATCTGTGGATGCAGATAGCCACAGACCATGTTTTTGGATCACGGATCAGATATGGATACAAATTTTGTATCTGCACAGGACTCTAGATATATATGATAATGTGATATATGAAGTGTTGCTGTAGCCTGTTGGTCCCAAGATATTAGACCCAGAGAGAATGTTGGTGAGAGAGACATGCTTTTGAGCTTACACAGAGGAAGAAGGAGGAGGAGAAGAGCTCTGTGTAAGCTCGAAAGCTTGACTCTCTCACCAACAGAAGTTGATGTGATATATGACATTCATGATATACTGTATGTCATGATAGATGAAATATGATACAAAATTTTGTAACTATGGTATTTAAGGCTGATGTGAAAAGGTGTTAGCACAGAAATCAAACTGTACTTGCAAGATACGTTAACTAAATTTAATACAGATATTATTGTACACTGTATACATTGTACCTTATATAGCAACATAATCTAGTAGGAAAGTTCTATCTAATTGTATCAGTTGTACCCTATTTAGCATTATAGACAGATATCTCCCATTAGATTATCTATCAATCTATCTCTTGATAGATTATGTTGCTATGTGTATATACACATTACAGCGTACATGATACATTACACATATTGCAGGATTCTCTGGAAAAGAAATATATTTTCTATGTGATGGGAGGCAACTTAAAATCCATATCATGCCTAATTCTTCATGTGAACAAAATGTTCGAATCTTGCTTTGGTGTCCAAAATCAAATTATTTATGAGCTGCCTTCTGTTGACTTGTAAGTATGTCTATACGTTGTTTTCCCATATTCATTTTAGAAGAGTCACTGTCTTCACAAAATTTTTTTCTTTACTGAGTTTTTGTCCCCCCCCACCCCCCAGTGTTGAGACAGATGACTATTATAGGCTATCAACATTGGTTTTAGTTTCACTTACCTAGCCCAGCAAATGCCAATGCTGAGTTATAACCAATTTATGGTTATACTAAAATATTTTTCAGAAGTTTCATATTTTGTGTAAGTCCCTGAAATCTCTGCTAGGATATTCTTTTGGTCAAATTATGGTCATCTTAAGGAATTTTTGCTTAGACCTCTTCCATATTGCATAAAGAGGTGTCAAAAAAGTATGACCCATGCATCCATGATGACTCTAATTTCATCTTAACCACATAGGCTCACACACAACAGGGCACAGGTTATCACAGTTTCACAGTTTTACTTTTACATCATGCAATAATGTTGCTGCCCCCTTCTTTGTTTAAAAGCATTCCCCCGCTCAAGTTCTTGCCTAGCCACATTTCTGCCCTTCTTTGTTCCCTCCTATAGAAATGTAGAGTATGATGGATATACTGACTAGTTGAGTATTTCCAAATTTATTGCACAAGAAATAATTCATAAAAATATATTACAACTACCAAATAGACCAGTTATAATATTGAGGTGGTGGCCGCTAAAATATGGAGTGTTAAATGTCTTTTCCCCTTTACAAACATAAATCTGTCTTTGAAGTTACTGCTTATTAAGATTTCTACTGCATTTATTTCTTGTAAAGTACTGAAGGAAAAAAAAACAGTTGCATATATTTTTGCTCAAAGACAAGAAGCACTGTTTGCATTCTCTAGACCCGTACTTATAATCCCATGACTTCCTCAGAGTCCACTGAAACCACGTAGCTGGAAAGATATGGTTTTGACATAAAAGTCATTAATTTGATAGAAATATTTGTGTTTGTTTTTGTTTTCAGTCCTCACAGGTCTTGATTTACTTCTCCCGTGTAACCTCCAACCTACTTTCCATAAGTGAGGTGTGTGCAGTGAAACTTAGGTGGGCCCAGCCCAGGTCAAAGATTGCATCCCAGAAGCATTGCTGCCCCATTGCCAGGCAACAGTCCATTAAGCAGAGAGGAGCCCAGAAAGAGGGAACTAAAGCAGCAGCTCCAGATGTCCTGAAAGAGGGAATTTTGGTTCATTACCCCAGGGACTGGATGCCAGGGAGAGAGGAGGTACCCTCTGTCTGTGGGGTGACATTTAAAAGAGAAGAGAGTGAGAGCAATGGAGAGAGCCAGAGAGGAAGGGAGCATCTATCTCACCTCACAGATTGACTCCTCCCTCCCAGTTTTCCCAACCTTCAGTTGGTAAATGCCATCAAGTTAGGTTCCCATAGGGGCTACCACAGGATTATGATGGGAGAGACTGCTGTCAGACAGTTCAGCTGGCTACCTCAGCTGTCATAGCCTTATCACTGATATCTTATCTCAGCCAGCAGGAAGAGCAGAGAGCTAATATCTAAACTTGATGCCGTAGTGTGAAGAGGATTCAGACCATCTCTTGGAGCTGAAAAGCTATTTCTGAGACCCAGACTGCTCTGTGGACCACTGTACCCTTTGGAGAAGACAAACACTGGACCACAACACCTACAACAAGTACAAGTGCACCACCAACAGAAACCCAGTCTTAGGACTGACATGTTACAGGGTTGACAAAACAACTACAGTCAGGGAAACTTTGTGAGTGGTTGTTTTAAGTGACCTTTTATTTAAAAAAAGAGGTTTATAGCATCCTCTATGGATAGCTCTCTGTGTGTGTACATATATAATCTAGCCATATTTAAATATGTTTATTTAGTAAAATTTGCGCTTGACATTTTGTGTTTATAATTTCTATTTATGACCGCATGTATTCCTGTATTCACACCCTACATGCTATTGTGATAATCTTTGTACAAAGTATGCCCTGTAAAGTGTCATTTCAAAACTCTTAATTTGCTGGTCAGTTATCATCTTGATGAAATATGTGTGGCAACATTGTATGTGAAGTTATATGATTCCACTGCATGATGTTATTAGCACATGTTCCAAACCCCACAGCCCTGCCCAAACTGAGATTGAGAAACAGGTCTGTCCTAAACAAAGGAATGTGTGTACTGCTTAATTTGCATGTAAGCAGTAAACAGAGTCATCAAGAAGGAAGGGAAACAAAGAAAGCTCAAATAGGTGAGAAAAAAGCACCAGGAAACATCCTTCCACATACACTCTCTATCTCCTAATGCCCAGCTGGAAATGTTTTTCAAGAGAGGGACTGAAACTATAAAAAGGAGGAAAAAACACCCCAGGGGATCCCTCTTTCTCTCCTGGCCCATTGCATTCACAGCACCTGAAGTAACAAAGGAAACAGTCACTGGACTCTGGGGAGAAGGGGTCCTGACCATCAGGGTTTCGTAAGTAAGGCTGCTGAAAGCATGTGATAAGAAACTTTGTTTGAATCTGATATAGTTTGTTAAGTTAGTATTAGTAAAGTTTTATCTTTATTTTTCTTGTGACTATTTCTGACTTTTATGCCTGGTTACTTGTACTCACTTAAAATCTCTCTCTTTGTAATTAATACATGTGTTTTATCTAATCCAGTGTGTTTAAATTGAAGTGTCTGGGAAACTCCATATGGGGCGACAAGTTGTGTGCATATTATTCTCTTAAAGGAATAATTGTCTTAATATAATTTGTATCATCCAGGAGAGGTCTGGGGGGAATCTAAGACTGGGGGAGTGTGGGATTACCCTGCAGTAAAATCAAGGCTGATGAAAGCCAGAGTGTAACCCAAGTGCAGCTGTCAGGCTGCAGTTACACACAAACACTCAGGGTCTGGCTTGTGTGCTGGAAAGCTGTTTGAGAGTGGCCCAGTTGGGAGCTACTTCAGCAAGGCATTGTAAGGCACCAAGGTTTCAGGGCTGAGATGATATAGCTGCTCATTTGTCTGGATTGTACCCTGGCATGTCAGACTATTGTTTGTATAAAGCTTATTGGAGTTGTTTGGTAATTTGAGAATTGTGTACTTATTTATGAAGGGAATATAGTATCCACTGTTAGGGTCAACTATGCTTTATTTCCCAGGAGGCACTGCCATTAGAGTAGCAGTTTGAGTAATCCAGACTAGCAGTGTGGGGAATCAAGAGTTCAGCAGGGAGACCCACACTGGTAGAATGGCCTGGGACTTCAGGAGGTAAAGCACATCTCACACCTACTCAGTGTGTACTCTCAGAGGTGCCTGGAGGAGAAGGGGGAGGGGGGAGGTGACACTTGCATTATATATTTTGTAACACTGCCAAAAAGCAAAACATTGAGGTTGATTGTTACATACCGGTCACACAATGTAATATTTTTAATAATTTAAAAAAGATTATCTAATTAGAAACTGGAGAACAAGATGAGTAGTATTTAGAACCTTCTAGAATATTTTGTGATTGAGGCCCATATCTATTCAAGTGGAGACAAAGAAAGAGAACAATTGTTATGATAGAAAAATGTAATTATCAAGCTCATTGTGAGATGGTTTTATAGTTTTGCAACCTTCAGTTTTTCCGCTTGGTTTTACTGCATTTTCACATCATCTAGAGGGGAAAAAATGTCATCTCACCCTTAACACTTAGGGTTTTAATATTATGGTGTACAATATTGTAGCTGAGAAGATGCATGAAACTGGCTTGTTTATATCACCAGGGCCAACAGCAATTCCCAATCAATTTTACCAATTTTCTGCAAAACTGGCTGTTCATGATCTGCTCACTGAAATTCAATAAGTAGTTTACAAACTGATCAACACAATATCAAAGTAGCCAATTACAGCACAGAAAACAGGTCTTGAGAGGGGACTAATTTCTTGGGTAATTTTACTGTCAGAATGCTCAAAAATAAAGTGAAAATGAAGAAAATAATCTCACCAGAAAGAAAGGACTAGTCACAAACACAGACTGACAGGCTTGGTTTCAGCATGTTGCCATCACTGTCTAGAACATTTTAACTAGACCCCCTGCCAGCTGCCAGTCTCTCTTTTTCACTAAGCTGCTTCTTCTTCTTTTTTTTTTCTTTTTTTTTTTTTTTTGTAGAAATGACTTGTTCTTGATCAGTCTGCAGTATCTAATTTGAACATCTGTGTGGGCTCTTTTTCTTCATCCTGGAGTCTTAATTGGGGTTACAAGTATTACAATGTACTCAAGACCCTGATTCAGCAAGGAACTAAGCAAGTACCCAATTTTAAACATGTGAGTGGTTCAATTGACCTCAGTTGAGGCCCAAGCCTAGGGAAGAAGGTGGATTGATTCACATGGAATTAACACCCTGTATCCTGCTTTTCATGCAGGCCTATTAACCCTGGAAAAACAGAGTTAAGTCAGGTGAGTATGAACAAGTTACTATACTTATTGCGGTTTTCACACTTAATGGAAGGGACTGGCCCATAAGCAGTCTTGCCTAGCAGTCACAGCCAGGCTGAAGTCTGCCCACAAGGGAAAGGAGTCACCAGGCCAGAACTGAGGGAAACACAAAGCCAGGTCCTGTAAACAAGAGTCAGCGTCAGAGTCAGGCCAGAGTTGAAGACTGGAGATCAGAGGTAGTACCAGGTTAGAATCAAGAGGCTGGAATCAGGGTTAAAGTTAGGCTGGAGTCAGAGACTAGCAATCAGGAGATGAGGCAAAGTCTGGCATTGCAGCAGGCCAAGGTCTGTGTGGTTGCCCAGACAACTTCCTAGGAGCACTTGGCCAGTCATAGGGCAGCAGAGTACTGTCACTCTCTGTCACTGTCACTGTCTGGCTCTTGTGGGCCGTAATTCCTGCACCACCTACTCTCCACCGTGCGCTCTGACCGTGCTTCTACATGGCCTCCTGGTGGCACTGTGGGAATATCAGGCTCCCCAAACCTGAAGAAGAGCTCTGTGTGGCTAAAAAGCTTGTCTCTCTTGGAAGTTGGTCCAATCAAAGAGATTACCACACCAACCTTGTTTCTCCAATCATATTCTAATTGCTGATTTAATTAAACTTTTTAAAATGTACTTGTTCATATATTTTATTGAACTTCAATTAATTCCTACATATACACATTGCTAGTAACAGGTGGCAATAAGAAATGAAAATACAGGTCTGTTATTATCACAGACATTAATATGACATTTTAGATAGAAGTGTGTTCTACACTGTAGTATTTAAACTTGGCTTTAAGAATTATTCTCTCCATAGCCTCTTAGCTCTGAGAAATAGTCCCTTATTGCCTCAGTTTCTCAGTGTGTGAAATTAGAATAATCATCCAGGTGTGCTCAGAAGATTGATTAATTAATGTTCATAAAGCACCTTGAAGGTAAGAATGCTCTATACACACTTAATATAATCACATAATATATAACTATTCAAATATTGATTGCATTCAGTCTGTATCATAACAATTTACAAAGTATTTTTAAATGTTGGTCATAGATATTAACTTCCTTTAAAGTTCATTCTAAATTTGTTTACTAAGGATTTGCCTGTTCACTAATAGGTTACATCTGAATTCATTGTTGATTATTAGGAAGCATATTTTCTTAAAATATATGTTTGCTTTGAGGAACCAACCAGGTTCACTGTGATCTAGTGCTGAGTATAAAGATGCACTACCTTGCAGAAAAGCTCCTGCTCTGAGCTGTCAATTGTCATTGAGGACTACATATATTCTCTTGCCAACAGAGCTGAACTTTGGAATAGTCCCACTTTCTGGAGTTCTTTTAGCAGCGTTACATTTTCAGCATGCATCTGGGATTTAATAATTTCATACAATTCGTATAGGTTAGCGTCTGATATATTGTATGTGATACTTTGATTTGAATTGCTCTAGCTCTAATGTGTAGCCCTGTTCTGAGCAGGCTTAGAAATGGTGCTTAAAACTCTGTCACTGAGTCTTGACTACCCTAGGTTTCCATCATCACTATCATTATTGGAACTGGAATGGTAGTGGAGCAGTAAAAAAAAAAAAAGAAGAAGAAAAAGGCCATCATATAAAAGGTGAGGTCATTCACAAAATGGGAATAGTGAATGCCCAAAGTAATAGTTGAAGCAAATAGTTGGCAAACAATCTGTTTACATAAACTGTTCATTGAATAATTTAAATTAATGAATATGTTTGTAAAATAGAAATCTCTTTAGGGATGATTTGCAAAGAGCAGAAATAGTTACATTGATTGAATTAATTGGTTGGTGTGAATCGTTTTCCCACTTCTATTCATTATCAAAACTCAGAGGTGAGTAGGGAGTTCAGAACCCCAATTGTTTGGGTTTTCTTATATCTAAAAAACTAGGCAGTGCTGTCTAATGG